>NC_034595.1:91309018-91343055 GCF_900095145.1 Mus pahari
CACACACACACACACACAGAGGAATTCTAGAAACTGTTCATCAACTTCCTTCCTATTATCACTATCTGTACCACACCATGGAAGAAAGAATAGACAGCACACAGTAGGTGCTTGTGTAGCACACAGTAGGTACTCAGTTGTGTCCCGGGACCTCTGCCACGTGCATGGAAGTTGCCCCAAGTGTCCTGTGGGAGGTAGCAGGGATGAATTGGGCTACTCCCCAGACTGCAGCCCATACCTTCTGAAGGCTGGGGTAAGGAGAACCAGGCGTTGACACAGGCCAGACCAAAATTCTGGGAGACATCTGCATCAGAGAAAAAGCCAGCAAAGCCAGGTCCTCTGGGGGCGGGGCATACCGCTGTCAGGAACTCTATACCATCTGACTAGAGATGCAGGGGAGGCTTCCAGCTGGAAAACTTCACCCCAGGGGCAGACACAGGACAGAGGCTGCCATCTGCTGGCCCCTACAGTCTACGGTTCCCACGCCCAGCAGGTCACCAGGGACCCTTAGACTGAAAAGACCTGGCAGTCTAAGAAAGGCAAATGTGACTGCTTTGTGGGTGAGAATGGATGTCCCCCTGCAGGGAGGTGGATGCCCCTGCCACTGTCTCTCTCCCACCTCGGGTGCGTATAATAGGTGAGGGAGTCCAGGTCCCCTCTCTCTGGCTTCCATAAGTAAGTGGGACCTGGCAATCCAGACTTGGGGATAACGAACACTTTGAGCTCAGTCCTTGGACCTTTAGTTTTGGGGGGCAATAAGCAATTGGGGGCTTAGGGAGGTGCCCTAACGCCCATGCCTTGTAATAGAGGAGCAGAAACTGTCTGCCCCTGTACAGATCCTCTTTATTTTTGACGAAATAAAAAATATAGTAAAATATAACAGAAGCCATCACATCAAGGCTGAACCAAGCAACCCGACAGAAGGAAGAAAGTCCCCAAAGCAGGCACAAGGGTCAAAGACCCACCCAGGTGTTCACACGCTCAGGAGTCCCACAAAAATATTAGGCTGGAAGCTCCAGTATACGCAGAGGACCTGGCGTGGCCCCCCAGGGCTCGATGGTTCACTCTCGGTGAGTTCACATGAGCCCTGCTCAGTTGATGGAGAGGCCTTGGTCTCCTGGTATCCTCCATCTACCCCAGCTCCTACACTCTTTCTGGCTCCTCTTCCATGAGGTTCCCTGAGCCCTGAGGAGAGGGGTTTGATGGAGACATCCCATTCAGAGCTGTGTGTTCCAAGGACTGCGTGCATGTGTATGTGTGGTGTGCGTGCATGCGTGTGCGTGTGCATGTGTGTGTGTATATGTGTATGTGTATATGTGTGTGCATGCATGCATGTGTGCATGTGTATGTGTGGTGTGCGTGCATGCATGCGTGCGTGTGCATGTGTGTGTATATGTGTATGTGTATATGTGTGTGCATGCATGCATGTGTGCATGCATGCATGTGTGCATGTGTATGTGTGGTGTGCGAGCATGCGTGTGCGTGTGTGTATATGTGTATGTGTATATGTGTGTGCATGCATGTATGTGTGCATGTGTATGTGTGGTGTGGGTGCATGCGTGCATGCATGTGCGTGTGTGTGTGTGTATATGTGTATATGTGTATGTGTATATGTGTGTGCATGCATGTGTGCGTGCATGTGTATGTGTGGTGTGCATGCATGCGTGCGTGCGTGTGTGTGTGTGTGTGTGTGGTATGTGTGCAAGCGTGTGCGCGTGTGCGCGTGTGTGTGTGTGTGTGTGTGTGTGTGTGTGTATGTGTGTGTGATGTCTGGCTGTGGGTCCCTGCATCTGTTCCCATATGCATCAGGAGGAAGCGTCTCTGGTGATAATCAGACTTGGCACTGATCTACGAGCATAGCAGAATATTATTAGGAGCCATTTTATTGATACACTTTTTAGAGCAGTAGTGTTTGGTTTTACCCTACATCTCTGGGCTCTCCAGCCTCTGGCTCTTGGCTGCCCAGTCAGAGTTGGGTCTGGGTTCTACCTCTTGCAGTCAAATCAGACTTCAGTCGGCTATTTTCACAAGCTCTGTGCCGTCATCGCCCTAGCATGTCTTACAGGCAGGACAGATTGAGAGTCGGCGGTTTTGTGGCTAACTTGGTGTTTATATTTCTCTGCACCTCTCCGTGATGAAAACCCTGGAAAGAGTAGGGATCCAAGGGACATACCTCAACATACTTAAGGCAGTTTATGGCCATCCGATAGCCGACATCAAATTCAATGGAGAGAAAGTAAACGCAATTCCACTGAAATCAGGAACAAGACAAGGCTGTCCACTCTCTCCCTGCCTATTCAATATAGCGCTTGAAGTCTTAGCCGGAGCAACGAGACCCCTGAGGGAGACCAAGGGGATCCACCTTGGAAAGGAGGAACTCTTAAGTAGCATTGTCTGCAAATGATACGCCAGCAAACATAAGGGACCCCACGATTTCCACCAGCGAACTCCCAACAGCTGACATACACCTTCAGCCAAGTAGCTGGATACAAAAATCAACTCACAAAAATCCATAGCCCTCCTATATACAAGTGACATATGAACGGAGAAAGAAATCAGGAAAACAAAACCTTTCACAATCACTTCAAATAACATAAAGCGCCTCTTTAGTCACCCTGTCTGTCCCAGGATAACTTGCCTGCTGGCAATATGTGGCAGTTGCTCGAACGTCAGGACAGTTTCTCCTAGCATTGCATCTTCTCTGGGTCAATTCCAATTAAGTACAGATGGCAGCTGAGAACAAAGACCTACCAAGCATCAGCCTGGCTTGGTTAGGTTTTTTTTTCTTTTCTTTTTTTTTTTTTTTTTTTTTTTTGTCAATTTGACATCATCTAGAGTCATCTGGGGAAAGGAACCTTAACTAAGAAACACATCCATCAGATTGGTTCGTAGCGAAGTCTGTGGGAGGATTGTCATGGTTCATGACTGAGGTGGGAGGGTCCAGCCCACAGTGGGTGGCACCACCCTGTGCTGGTATCCTGGCTTCTACATGCAAACAGGCTGACCAAGCCATGGGGAGCAAGCCATTGAACGAGCGGAATTCCCTCCGTGGCCTCTGCTTCGGATTCTGTTTCCAGGTTCTTCCCTCTATGATAAGCTAGAATTAACCCTCTCCTTCCAAGTTGCTTTTGGTCACAATGTCTATCCCAGCAATAGAAACAAACTAAGATGCACACCAATGCCAGGTAACACAGGTACTGTGTGTGTGTGCACTGGGCATGGCTCTCAAGGCTGGACAGGGAATGAACCGGCGCGTGCTGGGGTGTAGCGACCCCTGATAACTCCTCCTTCTGTAGGTTGGGAACTTGAGGAACGGAGAAGCTTATCTGCTCAAATCATACACCTGGCTAGTGGGGAGCACGGGTGTATACCCAGCCCCTCAGAATCCAGCATTGGCTTGCTTAATCCACCGCACACTGTGGCACTGGGCATGACGAAACTGGGGCGGGGGAGGTATGACAGATGTGACATTCCTAGCTGCTGAGCCTCTTCCCATGGGTAGTAAACCCAGGAGCTGGCTGGTAAGGGGGTGGGGTGTCATATCTTCCCTCTACAGAAGGGCATAACAGAGTCAGACTGGACCCAGCAGGAACAGAAAAAGTTCCCAGGCATCTGGTGGCTAGGTTGGGTCTGACGGAAAAGGGTGAGGATCCGGGATAAAAGCTGCAGACGTGGCGCCTGGAGCCCAGAGAAGCAGACCAGGCGCCCAGCAGACATGGTGTGGGAGCCTCTGCCCTGAGTCTCACAGGAGCCACCCAGAGTCCTCCAAAAGCACACTTTGTACCCCAGCTCCTGGGAAGGCCACCTCTCACAGACCTGAACTTTCAGTCTCCTTCAAGGATGGCTTCATTGCAGGAAGCCATCATAACCAGATCTTGCTGTTTCCTAGGGAAGGGCTTGACCCCCTGGCCCCCAGACCTCACCCCCGACTCAAGTGGACTCTGAAGGGCCACACCAGCTCTACAGGTCAGGAGTGGCTGGCTGTCAGGGTGGGGACTGTACCCCAGTACAGAGTCTCATCCTGTGGCCCTGCATCCTTCCTGTCCCTTCTGTGGGTGTCCCGCCTAAGGGTCCCCCCATCCAACAGCCTGTACTGTTCCCTCGGCACATACACTTTCCCTTTGGTGGGACACTGTCCTGTTGAGCTGGCACAGTCTCTAACGTCTCCACCCTGACCTCTCTTTGTTGGAACATGGACTTCTGAGACAGGATCTCACATTTAGCACAGGCTAGCCTTGAACAACCTCTGCCTCATCTGAGCACTGGGTCACAGGTGAGCAGCACCCCACCTGGTTCCCACCATTCGCCTGGGTCACAGGTGAGCAGCACCCCACCTGGTTCCCACCATTCGCCTGGTCTTTCTTTCCACACACGTGGAAGGCTCTCTGTTCCCTCGCCCGCCTCAAACTCAGAGCTCAGCCGCCGTCCCACCCACCCCGACTCTCCTCCCTCCCCACCCCATCCCCTCCCACCCCCCACACACTTCAGAGCTCATTATCTATTGCTGAGAGAAGACTGAGGGATGCAGTCACACCTAGAGGAGACTTTTGTCACAAGATAATGTCTGTCTCTCAACCTGCTTCAAGTTCCCAAGAAAACCATTCACAAGTTAATTCTGGCCTCCTCTTATCCGGTCTATTCTATAATAGTAATTTGGAATCTATCAGAATGCGTGCGTTCCTCTGCCAGCTCCTCTCTGGGAAGAGCAGCTCATCAGCCTCAGAGTACCCTGAGAAGCAGAGTGCCCGAATTCTCTGTGTGTACATCAGTGTGCTTGGACCGCGACTCACTTACTCACCGGGGTTCATCCTCACGGGCCTTCAAAGAGTGAATGAGGGCCAGATTCACTCCTCTCCCCAGGGGCCCTGCGACCCTTAGAAGAGCAGGTCAGAGGTGGACTGGTTCAAATCCTATTTGCAGATGGCAGAAGGCACAAGGGGGTCAAGACAATGGCAGACTGAGAAGAAAGGACCGGCCAGCTGGTGAGAGGGTGAAAGAAAGGCTTAGGCTGTGGTAGAGACATGGGCAGCCCCGCCCGCCTGCCGTCAGAGCCTGGCAGGGAAGAAGGGGGCCGGTGCAGTGCATTTATTATCATAAAGCTAAAGTTCCTGGAGAAATTGCTGCTCTCTCTCCGCTTCCACAGCCTGGCCTCGTCGCCAACAAATGAAGAACAAATGAGACCATTTAGCCAGTAATTAAGCAGTAATGGTTCACTCCAGGGTCTTACCAGGCAGGAATCAGCCAAGAAAGGGCCTAAGTTTCAAGGAGGAACAGGGTGAAGGGAAGCCATTGATCAAGTTATCACCGAGATGGAGAGTCATTAACCCCGGCTGGCCTGTGGGCCAGCTGCTCACAGCCAGGATGACACCCCGGCTTGGCTCAGCTCAGCCACCTCCCATCTGACTCAGCGCGGGACCAGGACAGCTCTCCAGTGGGAGCTCAGGTTCCTTCAAGTTACTCCCCGTGGCTGGAACATGTTCCAAGGTGTCCTTGCCAGGGCAACTGCCACAAATAGATACACCGGAAGGACGGTATCGTAATTTGAATGTGAAATGCCCCCCACCCTGTCCCCCTGCCGCCACCCAGGTCCTCATCTGGTTGCTCAGCTAAGGGGAGCTTTAAGAAGCAAGACATGCCAGGCGTGGTGGGCCACGGCTTTAATCCCAGCACTTGGGAGGCAGGGGCAGGTGAATTTCTGAGTTCGAGGCCAGCCTGGTCTAATAAAGCGAGTTCAAGGACAGCCAGGGCTAGACAGAGAAACCCTGTCTCGAAAAACAAACAAAACAAGCAAACAAAAAAAAGAAGCAAGACATGCTTGGTGGTACTAAGACCTGAGGGTTGGGGCGTGAAGGGGACACCAGCTCTGCCTATGGTCTAGTTGTTTCTGGATCCTTCTGCTACATGCTCCAGCTGCCAGCAGACGGACTGCCTTCCCCACCACGATGAACTGAAATCCCCTAAAACCAGAAGCCAAGAATAATTCCTTGCTTTCTGTGGTGGTTTGAACAGGAATAGACCCCATAGACTCATGTGCTTGAATGCTTGGCCCATAGAAAGTGGCACTATTCTTGTAATAAGTGTGGCCTTGTTGGAGTGGGTGTGGCCTCGTTGGAGAGGGTATATATGGTCTTGTTGGAGAGGGTGTGATTTTTGTGGGGGTGGGTGTGGCTTTGTTGGGGTGGGTGTGACCTTGTTGGAGTGGGGGTGGCCTTGTTGGGTGGGTGTGGCCTTGTTGGGGTGGGCGTGGAATTGTGTCACTATGGGAACAGGCTTTGATGTCTCACATATGATCAAATCTGGCTAGTGGGACACCGTTCCCTTCTGCTACCTTCAGATCAAGATGTAGGTTTCAGCTCCTTCTCCAGCACCATGTCTGCCTTCATGCCGCCATGCTTCTATGCACCGTGACGACAATGGACTGGAAACCTCTAGAACTGTGAGCCAGCCCCAGTTAAATGTTTTCCTTTGTAAGAGATGCTGTGGTCACGGTGTCTCTTCACAGCAGCGAAACCCTAACGAAGACGCTTCCTAAGTCGCTTCTGTCCAGCATTTTATCGAAGCCAAGGACAAAAGTCACTGGTGCCGGCGGCAGCAATAGGCTGGAGCAACCGTGACTCAGAGGTGCTTCCTGGGTTCCGCACCTCTGCTAGGCTGTGCCAGGGTCTCTATGGACAGGCTCTGTTGCCTTTCCAGGTGGCTTTGAGAACAGGTCACAGGTATGGCTCAAGAAGTTGGCTCACAGCTCTTCGGAGACAGTGCTTGGACACACCCTTGCATCCGATTGATCGTGCTGCCACCCCGTGCCTGTCCACTGTGAGCCTTTTGCCTGTAGCGGGTCCTCCTGAGACATAGTGTCACTTGAGTTCATGCCACCACTGTAGCCGCTGCCATTTCGCCATCATGTCCAACACCCCAGTGTGGGACAAATCCAGAATTATGAGCGCTCCTTGTGACAGCCGCTGCCCCCTGGTTATGTGAGTCTGGGAAGTCAATACCCTGCCCTGATCTTTGCTTATCCAATTCTCAAACAAGGGGCAGCCTATGGTAAAGTCCTGTGCTAGCTCAGGCACCTTCCATTCAAGAACACAATGGGCTGTCATGAAGGGAATCCTGGCAGGTCTTAGCAGGCTGCCCAAAGCAGAATACAGTGACAAGAAAGTCTGGAATAAGGGAGGCAGAGGTGGGAGGAGGGACGAGGAAGAGAAGGAAAGAAAGAAGCAGAGAGGGAGCCCCAGGGAGGGAAGCAGGGGGCCTCCTGAGTCGGAAGAGCGGGCAGACAGTCTTCAATGTCGGCAGTGCTTCCCAGGCAGCCCAGTGCCGGCTTACCCATCATTCAATGTCACCTCACTGGTACATTTGTCTGCTGCATAAACAATCAAACGAGACCTGGCAGAGGAGAACAGTATCGTGCTCCCTCTGGGAGAAGGAGCAGGGAGGCCTGGAGGCCACACAGACAGATTTTCAGTTGATGCGCCCGTGAGAAAGTTCAACCAGTGAGACACTGGGGTACGGCCTAGGAGGGGACCTCCGGAGCTGCTGGCAAAGGGGCAGGAGGCAGCCTTGTCTCAGACTCCTGGTGACCACAAATAATTCCAAGTAGGCCATACCTCTTTCCCCCTCTGGCCTCAGTTTCCCTGTGGGAAGCAGTCAGCCCTCATGGGCTCTGGCATCGGGACTCATGCAAATACAATCTTAATCCTCAATGCCTAGTAGTCTGCGAGATCTTGGGCAAGTGGCTGGGCTTCTCTGGGATTCAGTTTCTTTTGGAAAGGGGGAAAGGTTTTGTTTGTTTTTTTTAACAGTACCATCTCCTGGGGCTGCTGTGAAGATTAAAGTCATGAGAAGGACTTTTCTCAGAAACTGGCGTGTGATAAACACAAAAGAAATGCACAAATACACACATACACATACACACACCCATGTGCCTGCGCGCGCGCGTGCGCGCACACACACACACACACACACACACAAAGTAGATCATATGCAACATGCAATGTAACACCATATACACCCAACTTAGATATATTTACCTCAAATTCAGCTATGCATGCTTGCAAGCAGATAAACAGCCACAAGTATCAGTCACAGTATAAAAACCATGCCATTAAGTCATAAATGTTGACACTTAACGGATGACAGGTTCGCTGTAACTATTTATAAGTTACTGTTAGTGCTTTATCATTAAAACAAACAAACAAACAAAAATCCACACAGGCTGTCTCTGCACTTATTCAGCAGATAAAGTATTTGTGGGAATGGCCTTCATTTCTGGGTTTTGGCTTAATCAATCAAAAGGCTGTGGGAAGGTGAGGTGAGGATGGCTGGGGGGAGGGGGAGTGCTCACTGCGCAGGTGTACAGACCTGAGATTATACTCAGTGCCTGAACAAAAGCCAGGCACAGTGCTGTGCCCCTATAAACCCAGGGAAGGCTGAGACAGGATGAGCACCAGGGCTTGCTGGCCAGCCAATCAGTGAGCTCCACATTCAGTGAGAGCCCCTGCCTCAAAAAGTAACATGGAGAACAACTGAGGAAGTTGCCCAGTACTAACCTATGAGTCTTTTTTTTTCTGGGGGAGTGGGGGGGGGGGTTCGAGACAGGGTTTCTCTGTGTAGCCCTGGCTGTCCTGGAACTCACTCTGTAGACCAGGCTTGCTTCGAACTCAGAAATCCGCCTGCCTCGGCCTCCCAAGTGCTGGGATTAAAGGCGTGCGCCTCCACTGCCCTTAACCTCTGAGTCTTTACCTGTAAGCACACACATACATGCACACACAAGCACACACCTGTGCGCACGCACACATATGGACACAGACCCGGAGTAGCTTAGGTACATCAGAGGTTTCACTGTCCCCAGAAGCATGGAAACATGGCAGACGGAACGTAAATGGACAAAAGGAGACAAAAGCTGTGGAGAAGAGATTACAGAACTCGCAGGTAAGAAAAGCCCTGCATCCATTCCCCTAGGCAGAGCGGGCATCTCCGCGGGGCACAGCCATGTGACTCCAATCTGATTCCAGGTGGAGAGAGAAATGAGAGAGGTGTCAGAGATGGCAATGAGTCACACAGGGTCAGAGCTAATCCCTCCACAATTCTATTCCGGTCTCTCTGATGACACTGAGGAGGGACCTCCCTTGGTGCAAGTCTCTCTCCGCTTGTTTTCATTATTCTCCCTTTGTAAGCAGCAGCCTCGTGCTCACAGCCTGCCCAAGCTCCAGGGTCTCGCCAGGACTTAATTAACACAGTTCCGAGGGGGATTTATTCCTGTGGATGGCGGCTCATCCTGGCTTTCTATTCACAGCCGTGAGAGGGAGTTTTCTTAGTAACTAAATGTATTAATGTGCTCAAAAATAGAGTGGATAAAAAGAAAACAAGAGTGCACGCAGTGTTCAGACGCGGCAGAAGTCAAGGAGGCAGTTTGAAGTGACAGCTAAGTGCCCTGGTGTAGATGAGGTTTGGTCCCACGAGAGCCCGTGTGGGGGAGGTTCGGATCCAGAGTGGAAAGTTTTAAGGGTAGGGTGCCTTTATGAGGAGAAAGGTCTAGTACAGCTCCATGGTTAAGTGCTTGCCATAAAAAGTGTCAGGACCTAAGTTCAGATCCCCAGAACCCTCATAAATGTGGGTTTTGCTTGGCAGTCTGTCTGAAATTCCAGCCTTGGAAGGAAAACAAGGGTTCCCCAGAGCAAGCTCACCAGTAAGATTAGCCCGTGTGGCAAGCTCTGGGTTTTACTGAGAGATCCTGCCTCCATAATAAGGTGGAAGGGGAGTAGAGGGTGAGCCCTGATTCTTAATTTGCATGTGTTCCACACTGAGCTAAGCCCCATCAGGGATGCTGTGGCCCAGGTATCGCAACCTGTCAATAACACTACCCCTCACTGCTCTCTACAGCCTCTGGCTAGTATAACTTCTCTCCAGCATCAGATTGGTCCTCAATGCCATCGCCCATATGTGTCAAGTCCACTATACCCTTTTTACCCCCAACACCTGCATTTGAAATCCAGCTGTTCTACAGAAGTGGAGAAGGGAAGGAGGGAGGTTCCAGAACACTTCCCCTCTGGACCAGACTCTGTGGATGCTCGTCTCTTGTGTGTAAGGTGTCTGTGTAGGGCCTATGTCTCCCAGTATAGTTTAAGTCATCTCTAGGTGAGATATAATACCCACTAGGTGTAAACACAGCTTGGACAGTCACAGGGAGTGTATTTATTATCTAGAAAATGCTCTGTGTATGTTCAACACTGGTGCGATATTATTTTCAAATAACACTGCATCCGCATGGGTTACATCTGCTCCATATACCATATACTGAGTTACAGAAGAGTGACCAGCTTTGTCACCTTGACACTACCTGGAATCACCTGGGAAGAGTATCAGCGAGAGACTGTCTACAGTGGGTTGATGTGTGAGCATGTCTTTGGGAAATTATCTTAAGTTAATTGACATGTGAAGACTGCCCACTGTGGGTGGTACCATTCCCTAGGCAGGGAAATTATATTAAGCTAATTGATATGGGAAGACTCTGCCCACTGTGGATGGTACTATTCCCTAGGCAGGAGTCCTAAATGTGTAAGATTGGTAGAATGAAGCTGAGTACGAGTGGGAGAGTATGTCTTCTTTTCTCTCGGTGGCTCTTGACTACAAATGAGATGTAACCAGCTGTTTGAAGCCCCTGACTTGACTTCTCCACAATGATAGATTGTAACCTGAAACTGTGAGCTGATATAAACACCTTTTGTTCTTAAGTTCCTTTTATGCTGGGGCATTTTATCACAGCCACAGGATTGAAACTAGGACAGAGGTCATTACAGACTGGAGGAAACAACGGTCAAGAATCAGCAAGTGGGGACTTCAGGACTTGTAGATCAGATGGGACTTTGAAGTTTCCCCTAAGAAAGCCCTTTATGAGCGAGCCCTTAGCTCTCAAGTAAGGAGCCCTAGACCCTCAACCCTTGCTGGTCATGTAACCAGGCTCTAGCCAATCACAATGCTCCACTTTCCTGACTCTGACCCCTGCCTCTGAACATTAAGTAAGTGGTCCCTTAAGGGCATCCTGGAAAGGAAAGAGCCCTGGACTAGGTTCTCGCCTGAGTACCATGTTTGAGTCCCCAGCAAGAGCTTCAGGGCACAGAGCTGTTGAGGTTAGTGGCAGGTGGAGTGGGCTTCAGATCCGTTTTGGAATGCATCATAGGGGTTCTACAGACAACTTGTGGGACACGTCTTCCTTAGACCCTGGGGAGTTCTGGCTAGGGACAGATGCACCGGGCTGGCCATCTGTAACCACAACTTTTTCTCAAAGGTAACTAACATTCATGATACTTGATTCTGTCTTCACGATGACCAGGTTAGGTAGGCAGGGCAGGGAACCTCTCTTCCCGATTTATGCCTAGAAGTCCTGATGAACAGAGATGGGAAGTTACTTGCCTAAAATTGGGTGGTGCCTCAGAGGCAGACCTGAGATTTGAACTCGTGGTGGGAAAACTCTCCTAAGCCACACAATCTCAGAGCCGCCACCGGTACCCACCGGCCCCTGGTACCCACCGGCCTCTGCCGTTTGCTGGTTGTCTGTTCAGCGCTTCCCATCTGCCCTTCAAGGCCGAGTTCAGTCCCACTTTGAGACTCCCTTCCCCGCAGCAGCACAGTCCCGGCCCTCTTCCCTGAACTCCAGAGGCAATTTCTGCCTGTACCACACACTCAACCATTAGTCATCGCAGCCCGTGACAATTCTCTGCTGCAGCTGGTGACTTTTGTTCACGGTCCCTGCTCCTTTCTAACTTGGCCTTCCCCAGACAACCGTGACTGTCCGGTGCAGCAAGGTGGGGTCTCCCTCTCTTGACAGCCCTGCACAGCGGAGGTGCTCCTTATAGGTGCTGGGTCACTTCCCTGCTCTGTCGTCTGAACAGTCCCCTCAACCTTCCGACCTACTGTGTTCTCATCTGAGACACTTTGTACCTCTCTCTGGGCGTGATTGGACTGGGCAGCTGCTATCTTTTCGATCTATTGCTTTGTCCTTTGGAACTGCCAACCATGTGAGCTCACACGTGATCCGTGCCTGGCCAATCACAGAATCCCATCTCCCTAGAAGCGCTGATTGGCTCAGGAGTGGGGAGGTGTGTTACAGGAAACCCAATCAGAGTTTCTGGATGCAGGTACCTCAGATGGGAAGTGGTCTCGGTCTGCCCGGGTGAACCGAAGCCTGGGGGCAGTCACATGGGAAAGGTCTCGCTTAGACCCCAGGTAGGGCGGGATCACTCAGATTTCGGTCAGTAAGAGCAGGCCTGGTGTCTTGATATACAACCCCCACATCCTGTCCACTTTTTGTTCCCTTTTTACAGGCTTGATGTAACCGGCCGCCTCCTGCTCCAGCTCCCAAGCCTTTGCCGCCATGATGGGCCACGCCCTCAACCTCGAGCAAAAAAATAAACCTTCCTTCCATTGCCTTTTGTGAGGTATTTGATCACAGCAATGAAAAGAGAAACCAATTCAGCATTTTTTTCACTCGCAAACAGAAAGGCCCTCGTGGATACAGAAGCACCTCTCATCAAATGACCCATTATCGTCATGCCAGGCAAATGAGAGGTGGCCGGCAATGACAACAGGCAAAACCACAAGGAGAAAACCGGAGGTCCAACCGCGGGAAGCTAGGCCTGGTGGCTACCCGTTCAGCACAGATTCGAATATTGCTTCCAGACTTTCAAGTTCTGCATCTCTGAGGACGTTAACTAATCTCTCAGGGCCTCTGTCTCCTCCTCTGTGAAATGGGGTTAGCTATGCCAGCCTTCAGGTTTGGGGACCAGCAAGGACACCTGTGGTGCCTGAGTCCTGAGCTCCTAGGGGGAGGGGGGTCCGGTTGACAGGACAGTAGCCTCCTGAATCCGTCCCCTTCCTATCCTCAGGGAAAGCTGACTCTCCAGGGGAAATCGGCTTGCCTGGGGTCAGGCCAGGCCCCAGGGTTCCAGTTTATGACTCTGGCCACCACTTAAGACTGCAGTCCGCTGCAGTTTCCTTCTCATAGGTCAGTTAGCGTGTGGGGAAGTGGGGTGCGTTTAAATACAGTCTTTCCCAGCATCTGTCTGTCCTGTCCCTAGATCAGGGACATGCATAGAAAAGACAGGAGCTGCCTCTCTCTGTACCTCTCTTCCTCCCTCCTACCCACCCTTTCTCTCCCACGATGCTCAAATACAGCTCAGTTCCCTTCCGCTGGGACAGTGGGGAGTCAGATGATCCAAATAGAATGAGCCCCTTCCTGGGAAAGACTTGGGCAGAATGGTCTTCACTCCTCCATGCCCAGAGCCTGGCCCCCTGCCGTTACTCTAAGGGATAACAATGGCTTCTCTTGTACCCTGCCCAGGTGGCTGACGTGCCCAGCATGGACACCACCTGCCACCCTCCCCCCTACCCGTGGGGGACACTCAGTCAGAGACCCAGCCTCATAGGGGCTCAGTGTGGCAGATGTGAACGATGTCCCAGTTCAGATCTCTTGGGCCTATCTCTTTCTCTTGCCACCATGGACCACATGACATGGGATGCCCTCAGAGTTACTATGCTTACACGTACACACACACACACACACACACACACACACACACACACACGTACCCACGCGTGCCTGCTCTCTAAGAGGACACAGGTGCAGGGAGCGGGTGACTGAGGAAGCCTTTGGACAGAGGCAGATGGAAGCCAGTGGGGAGCCACTTCCCATCTTCCTGGCAATCTGGAGAGCTATGTTCCTTGCTTCTTATAAGTCCTCCAGGACCCAGCGACCAATCACCCACAGCAGGGACCCTTCCACAACAAAACTCATTACCCTCCCAAACCACACCGGCTTAAAGAAAAAAAAAGAAAAGCAAACCCAGACGCATCCAAGTCTTCTCCGTTCTGTGAGTCTGAGTTGGGAGAGAGATTCCTACCTGGTGGCTGCAGGACAGGGGCCGTCTGGAGCTGGGGGTGACTGCAGGCTAGACTGGAACACCTCATCTCAACCGTCAGCACCCTTGCAGGTTGGGAGCAGCACAGGCAGGCTCTCAGCAGGAGGCCTCAGGTCCTCTCTGAGTGACTTTCTCACAGGCTCCGCCCCCATCTTCCCTTCGTGCACTCTGGCAGAGCCCTCGGATCCCGGCCTTAGAATTACAACATCACAGGCTGCCAACCCTGGAGAGAACCTTCAACCTCAGCTAACCATATCCACTCTGTATACCCACTATCACTCCGTTGTCTGGTGCCCTGTGCAGGCATCACCAGTAGATCGCAGATCAGATCGACACCCCTTTCCTGCTGCCCTGTGCAGGCATCACGAGTAGATCACAGATGGACACCTTTTTTTTTTTTTCTGCTCTAGTGCTCCAAGCAGCCACAGCTGCCATGATAAATTATAACCCGGTCCTGGGATGAAGTCTGCTGCTGCTTATTGATTTGATTTGATTTGATTTCTTTCCACTGCTGGGGATGGGACCCTGTCATCCCTCCTTTTCGCTTGTCAGACAGGGTCCCATGTAGCTCAAGCTAACCGTGAACTCACTATATAGCTGAGGATGACCTCGCGCTCCTGCAGGTCCTGCCTCTGCCTCCCAAGTACTTGGATTACAGGTGCGTGCCACCATACCCAGCTGACTAAGAGCTCTGTGTAATCAAGCTGCCTCGTTCTGACCCTCCTTCCTCTTTAGTCCAGGCAGACCTGCGAGCAGCAGTGACTGCCCTCGCGATGCTAGCAATGGATTGTTTTAACCAAATGTTTACCATGTAGCAAGGTTGATTGTTCATGGCGCCCACTTTTTGGGGTGATTAGGTGATACCATCTTGTCAGTCAGCCCTTTAGCCATATTGACCATTACCTTGGGTTCTCTACAAACAGACTGTGGGGGTGGGGACATGTATGTGAGTGATTTTTTTAGGAATGGAATCTCAGGAACAGGATGAAGCTGGGGAGGGTCTCAGTAAAGATGTTTGTCCAGAGAAAGGCTTGCCTGAGCCTGGGCCTCAGGACAGCAGGGGAAGAAAGACAAGGAAGTTTGTCCCACCTGAGAACAAGAGGCTCTGGCTTCCATATCCCCCATGCAAGCGCGCGCGCGCGCGCACACACACACACACACACACACACACGTGCGAACATACCATACTATTGTTTCCCACTGACCACCTCAATCTGTACTGAACAGTGACTTCAGTTGCTAGGGTGACGCTCTAGGAAAGCCCACTCTGGGCCGGGGAGGACTGGGCACACACTGCCAGCGAAGGGAGCCAAGCCAGAGGAGCAGGGGCGGGGGGAGGGGCCATTGCAAGAGCATCTCTAACAACCACTCCAGACCCCTTGAGGAAAGAATCCTTATCATCTGCGCTTGGACAAGAAGAGAGAACCACAGAGAGGCTAAGTTGCTTGACCAGGACCCAAGGAGGAGGGGAGTTAGGAAGTCACAGAGGCACGATCTCCCAGGCTACTTCCGAGAGAAGGCAGCGTGGAGGAGACAGAGGAGAGAGAAGTAACAACTGCTAGGGCTGACCGACTCTGACCCCTCGAGGTGTCTGCTGGCAGATCAGACAGCTCCACAGCTCCACAGCTCCACAGCTCCACAGCTCCACAGCTCCACAGCTCCACAGCTCCACACAGGACTTGGGAAGCTTGAATCCTGGTCCTACCACTGTCCCCATCCGCGAGTCGGACAGACTGTTGTCAGCTCACATCCGGAGCCTCAGTTCCTCTTCTGTACAGAGGGAGAATGGGCTGTGGTGCTGGGGAGGGTCTCAGCTAGTGTTGGGGAGCAGGCCTCTCCAGCGCTGTTGCAGGGAATCAAGCTTTGCTCTGTTTAATGGCTTCACTGCTCCCTGTGGGGACAGAGAGAGCAGCCAGCTCCCTGCTGATTGGAAAATTAAAGAATCGCCTCACAGATTGACTCCACTAGAGCTTCGGCCTCAGCTGGAGTTGGGGGGGATCAGGGAGGACGGTGATGCTGCTGACGGGGGATGGGCTGGGAGACCATAGGGGTCCTTGGGCCTCACCCTGGGGTGCCTGTGAATGGACACACTTAGCAGGGAGCAGCTGGGTCCCAGGCTCCTGCTCTAGGGTTTAGTGCAGGAACAAGAAGCCAAGAGACTCATTTCTTTACTGAGCAACAAGGTCCAGTTCTATTGCACAGAACGGATTTCTGGTAATGGCCTCTGGAGTGTCCTGGCAAACTCTAGGGCTTGGGTAAGAAACTGAGCCCAAGGACAGATTTCCAGGACTCTGGGTGGTCTGACCCAAGATGAGAAAATATGGGACTGGCAAGGTGGCCCAGTGGTTAAGACCACCGAGTGCACTACCCAGAGGACCTGGATTCAGTTCCCAGCTCCCATGTGGTAACTCATGACTGCCTGTAACTCCAAGATCTAACACCCCTACAAAGACATCCAGGCAGGCAAAACACCAATGCACGTAAAATAAAAATAAATATTTAAAGAAAGAAAAAAGAAAGAATATATACATATATAATGGGCTGGAGAGATGGTTTAGTCAATTGCCATGCTCTCCAGGGACCTGGGTTCTGTCCCCAGCCTTCAGGTAAAAAGCTAGGTGTGAGGACAGAATTAGTCACAACCACCCAGACTGTTTGTCAAGCTCCTGACCAATAAAAGATGCTCAAAAAACAAGGTAGAGAGCTCCTGAGGAGAGGTGCCTGAAGCTGACCTGTGATTCCCTCATGCAAACACACATATGAACATGCATTCACATACATGAACACACATGCACACATGAGCACATACATACAATGAACATGCATGCAATGCATGAACACATATGAATACGCATGCACACACATGAACCTGCATGCATACAATGAAATGCATGAACACACATGAACTTGCATGAGCACACATGCACACACATGAGCACATGCATGCAATGAACATGCATGCATAGACATGAACACGCATGAATACACATGCACACACATGAACATGTGCATGCACACATGAACACACATGCACACATGAACACATGCATGTACACACATGAACATGCATGCACATACATGAATATACAAGCACCCACATGAACATGCGTGCATACAGTGAACATGCATATACACACATGAACATGCATGCACGTTCATGAACACACATGCATACACATGAACACATTCATTCAACGAACCTATGTTTCAAGAGCAGAAGAGGGCCTTGGAGAGCACCAGCTACTGTCTTCAGAAAGCAGACCGATTGTTCAGCCCTTCCTGTCTCTGTCTTCTTGGTATAATCCTGGAGAAAGAACTATGTCCAAGGGGAAGGTGACTGACTCCCACTTTTCCAAATGCCCTTCTGAGGGCTGGAGGTAAGCCAGACCACAGATCCCGTGTTTTTGAAATGGATACTCCACACCAAGTATGTAGAGCTCGAGGGTGACCTGGAGGCTGGGATACTGGGGAAGGCCCAGTTCAGCGGGAGACCTGGGCACGACCAGGTACACGCAGTGCTGGCTGCCTGAGAGGAACATAGAGAGGAAGGTGCCAGTCATACCAGAGCTAGCTGAGACTGTACACCCTGAGCTTGCTGGAGAGGCCTCTCCATTTGGCTTTGCAGCAACCTGCTAGGGGCAGCCTTGGGGTGGTTGTGGGGGACACAGGGAGGCACTGAGAACTTCCTCTCCTCAAGGAGCCATCTTCAGGCTGTGGTGATCCTGACTGGGAATCCAGACAATCCCGTGGGAAGCCACCAGAGCCATGGTTTTCGTTCTATTTCTCCGTTGACCTCACTGGGTGCTGGCACGCAGCCCACTGGTTAATTCTATTTTTGAGACGGTGCCCAGCTTGTCCTCTGGATGTACCTGTAACAGCGTGGAGGCTAACACCTTCCCACCACAGGAACAGTCAACTGATGCATGTTCGTAGAGTTGGCCCGTTTTATGCCCCTGCCTCAGCTGTCGATACAGAGGCAGGCACGTGGGGATGGGAGTGGTAAAAGGTTAAGGGACTCACCTTAGGAAACCAATGCTAACAGTGCTGACGACCTTCACCAGAGCCAGCCGAAGCTTCCCCAAGCCTGATTCCAGAGTCTAAAGAACTCTGAGCAAAACCTCTTTTCTTTCTATTTGCCCTCGGGTGTTTTGTTATAGCAGTTCTAAACACACAAAGACACTAATCCTGTCATGTGACCTAAGTCTTGCTCTCCCTCCTCAGTTCCGTGTCTACACACCTCATCTCTACCTCACACCGAGCCTGTCCCCAGTTCCCACAGACTCCAGGAGGCCCCATGAGGGAAAAGAAAAATACTTTAGGTCTTGAAAACTCTTCCGTTCTAAGAGGCTCTGAGATTCAAACCAGACACCACAACTCCAGAGAAAATGAGTGTCTAGGAACTGTCCGGTGCAGGGCAGCGGATGCCCGTGGGTGGGTGCCTGTGCACAGGTGCTTGTGGGGTAGGGTCTGTGGGTGGGCGAGCACAGGTAGACAGGTGTATGTGGGTGGCTGGGAGGAAACAGGCAAGGACAAGGTGGGCTGCCCGGTTTTAGAAGGGACCTTTGACGGCTTTAGGGGCTTCAAGTTCAGTGGGTCAATGGGGAGGTACAGCAGGGGCGGAGCGAAGGAGGAATGTTGGTTAAAAACAAGCCCTTAGCAGTATGGGGGAGGATGGCTGGGAAGGCCGACGGTGTTGGTGGAGTTTTCATGCATGATGCTAGACTTGAGATGACCGGACAGTGGAGTTGAGTAAAGGGAGAAGCAGATGCTACCGAGGCAGGTGGGCCTTAGCCTTCTCCATCCTCCCTATAGGAAGTGCTGGGCTCTACCAGACATGCAGGGAGGACGCCCCCTCCCCCACCCTCCCTCTGCTGCTCTAGAGAAGGACATAGTCACCGTCACCATCATAGCCTTGCTGGTGCTCGCCCCATCCTCACCCTGCTAACCCATCTCCCTGACCCACATTGTATGCTCCACCGTCTTTATAGACAAAGGCTGCTCAGGCACATCTTAAACCCTCTGGGCTTGGGCGGAAGAGCCGGACCGGAAGTGCTGTTGGGAAGGGACCGGAAGTGCCTGTGTTTTCAGAGAGGAGAGGAGCCTGGGAAGGCTGGAGTGTGGGGAAGGAGCCAAAGCCGGTTTCTAAAACCTGGGATATTCTGCAGCTGATCTGGTGACTCCCAGCGTGAGGGATTCAGAGGTCAAGGGGGAGGAGAGCTAAGGTACCAGATGATGGCTCCTCACCACACTGTCCCCCTGATGGGCCAGGCTGCCAGTGGGGCTCTTAGCCCAGGATGGAGTTCTATGTAAGTGCTTGGTAGACGTGTGGGGCTATCTCAGTTTGACAGTTGAGAAAGGTAGGGCCCAACACCAGGAGGGTAATGAGAGCTAAGAGCCAACTAAAAATATCTGACCAAGGCCCAGATCGAAGGACCTTGGTCAAGGTCATGCTATAGTCAGGCTGCTGTAGAGGTCAGAACCCAAAGCAGGTCTCTGTGTCCAGGATAGGGCAGCCCGCAGTCAGCACTGGCAGCTTTTCTAGGGGTGATTCATTCTTTCCTCCGGCCCCTCCTCCCTAAGACCAACCTTGGCTGTCCCTGGCATCTGGGAGTAGCGACAGGTGAAGGAGCGGAGGTGATAAACATGCCCCCTGACTTCCGTGAACCTCCATCCAATTTGCTGCCCGCGAGCCGTGCCAAGAGTGTTTGCTAATAAGCCAAATGGACTTCCCAGAGTCCACTTGAAGTGACTGACGGCCTGGGCTGTGAAATCCTGGAGGCGCTCGCTCGGGCTTCCTTCACTCCGAGCTCTCCACAGCCGGAGGGAGGGGGACAGAGGATGCACAGACCTCAGCTTCCAGTGTCAGCCTCTGGAAGCATCCTGGCTCCAGGGACCCTCCAAGGTCATCTCATCCAACGCTATCAAGGTATGAATGCGGAAGCTGAGGCAGGGCATTGTTGGGACGATGATCTCGGGTTCCTGGTTCCATCTGGGGGTACATTGGGCCCAGGGTCTGCCGCGAGTGGTAGTGTTTTAATGAGTCCAAGACCACTAGGGAAGTGGGTGAAAAGAGGGGTTACGGTGGGGTCAGAGACTTGGAGGGCAGACATTTCTCAGGGAAGGGATGCAGTCTATCCTCCAAACCAGACGCCAAAGAATAGATCCCACTTCGGGGTAGGTTGAATCCTTTGTCTCAAATGATCCACCCCAAAGCTATCAGAATCTCTGGAGGGACTGAAACCTTGAGCCATCGTCTTTGAGCCTCCGACACCCACACGGAAGCCCCCTTCTTTTTCTCAGAGCATATGTCCCCTTTTCTGAGCCCCTGGGGTCTTTTCTGTATTTTATCCCTCGTCCCCCAGACCCAGTGACATGATCCTCCACAGCAGCACAGAGGACTCTCCATCTACAGCCTAAAATCACCTAGACTTGGGAGATCGTTAGCAACGTGAGAGCCAGGTCCCCAGCCATGCCTGACAGCTCTGACAACTCTAGCCATGCCAATGCCAGGGCTGGGCTGGGCCTCCCAGGGCCTGCCCAGTCTCCCTCTGAGCATATCCTGGTCTGTGCTGAGCCATGTGCAAACAAACTCCGGACGCAAATTGCAGGACTAGCTGCAGAATTCAGGTCCTCCTCTGTTCCTACCAACCTGTAGGCAGAGGGCAAGTCTCTCCCCACCCGTTCTGGAAGGCGTTGTCAGAGGAGACCCAGGCTGGGTCACACAGGGCTCCAGAGGCATCAGGTACCAGGTATGGCCTGATCCACATGCTGTCTTGGAAACCCAGCAGAATCTTCTCCAGGTTAGGGGATGGACTTAGTAAATATCAGGTAACTGGGATCCTCCAAGCCACCTCGACTGGCCTGGGTAATCATATCCCTTAGGATGAGATTCATCCTCTAAGGGACCCCAGACCCAAGAATTCCAACCACATACAGAAGAGGAGGGGAATAGAAAGGGCCCACCAGCCCCTCCTTCTCACCCACCCACCCCGGCTCCAACTTCAGTCTGCTTTTATCTGCGTTCTACTGAGAGTTTCCGCATATGACTCTGTTTGAACAAAGCCACTCTCTACTACAAACATTTTACAAACCTCTGATCTAGCCCAGCCCCTCATGTTATGCAGCAGGGACTCTCAGAATGACTGCCTGGGGCTAAATCCTATTTTTAGTGCCTCCTAGTGGGATCTCTCTTGTCTGAGCCTCCTCTCCAGGTCGGTGTGACAGAGAGCCCGGAACAGTATGAAGGAGACACACAGTGCACAGTGGGCTCACTGATCACAGGAGAGGAGCCCCTGATTGCACAGGCACCAGTTACCTACTGATCATGCTGGCTGGTGGCAGTGTCCCGGGACTGGGACAGTGTACTTTGCCAGGGCCATCAAAGGTCTGAGTCAAGGTGTACAAATGGGGCTGTATGGGCTGCTGCCCTTAGATGGGGGATCCATGCAGGGAGCACGTGTGCCTGTGTGAGTGACTGAAGGAGGGATGAACGCATGAATGAATTCATGGGTAGATAGATATGTGTCATCTATCCATCATCCATCCATCTTTCTATCAGTCATCCACACAGGCATGCATGCATACATCCATGGACACATATATATCTATCCATTAATCCATGAATCCAGCCAATCAGCCAACCACCCATTCATACATCCACCCATCTATTCATCCATCACCCATGTACCCATCCATCCATCATCTAATCATCCATCATCCATTCATCATCCATCCATCAACCATCCATCCATCCATCTATGCATCCATCCATCCATCCTTCCATCCTTCCATCCATCCACCCATCATCCATCCATCCATCCATCCATCCATCCATCATCTTTCCTTCATCTATCATCCACTCACCATCCATCCACCATCCATTCATCATCCATGCACACATACATTCATCCATACACATATACACCCACCTATGCCTCCCCTGTGCTCCAGAAAGATGTAGTCTACATGCAATCAGTGTGGTTATTTTACTTAGAAGAAACACAGGAGGGTGAGACATAGGGAGGCTTCCTGGAATAGATGGTTTCTGAGTAGAAAGCTAAGTCAGAGCTGCCAGTGAGAGAAGAAGAAAGGGTGCTCCAGGCCCAGGGAACATCTTGTGCAAAGGCCCAGGGGAGAGCGCGTGCAGCACTTTGGGAGGACCTGACAGTGGCTCAGTGAGGCTAGACCCTCCATGTGAAGGGACGGGAGTAAGATAAGGTCAGAGGAGAGTGGACAGGAGTCTGCATGGGGGCATCTTGGGCTTTGTGAAGGAGTTGGCCCTATCCCAGTGGCCATGGATGGAGTCTGCCCAATTTTAAGGGGTGGAGCATCTAGGATTCCCATCTCCAAGCCTAGAGGAGCCTGGCTTCTCTCCTTGGCAGTAAGCCTGGGTCAAATGGCTGTAGAGGTTGCCTCTCCTTATCCTTTGCACACACGCACACACAGGCACAGGCACACAGAGATACACATGTGCACACACACACAGGCACACACACAGAGATACACATGTGCACGCACACACAGGCACACACAGGCACACACACAGAGATACACATGTGCACACACATAGGCACACACACAGAGATACATATGTGCACACACACATGTACACACACACACACAGGCACACACATAGAGATACACATGTGCACACACAGACACTCACACATGTGCACACACACACAGGCACACACATAGAGATACACATGTGCACACACACTCACACATGTGCACACACACACACACACACACACCTGTGCTACCCTCTTCTGTGCGATGGGAGATTTCTGCTGAAACAGGCTCAGAGAGCCTGGAAACACCTACCCATCAAAGCGCAGACACCCTCTCCTTGCACCTCCCATGATGACACTGGTGCCTGATCTTGAGAAAGGATAACTGAGGGTCCCACTGAGGGTCAAACTATGTATGTCCCAGGAGGGATCCAGGTCCGGTCAGAGGAAAAGGACGTATCCCCCATAAGAGACACATGTTGTGGACCAGTCCTGTCTGCTTTGTCAAGACCCAAACCCCAGGACACAGCACAAGGAGGCACTCTCTAAATAGGCTCAGTATGAACCGATGGTCACCAGGTGTTTACTACTGTCCAATCCCTGGCTAGGGGAAGCTGGGGTTCATGAGCCAACTCTCTCGGAATGATCATGGAGCATCTCTGTAGACATCCCTAGTGCCAGGGCACTGAACAAAAACCGCAGAGCCTACTTGGCAATCAGACTGTCATCTTGGCTTTCTAGTCCTTGGCCTATTCCTGCCTCCCAGGTCACCAGCTGGGCTCTCTTAGAGAGTGGGAAAGCATCATCATCCTTCCTTCATGTCCAGCCCATCCCCTGTCCCCACCCATCCCTCTACCTCAGGGCCAATCAAGTTGGGTTTCTCTGGACCATCTTTGTCCCAGTGGAACCAGCTGTGTAGTCATTGTTACCACCACCATCACCATCACCAACATCACCTCCATCACCATCACCAATGTCATCATCACATCTGTCACCGCCACCCTAACTGCCACCACAGCTACTAACCATCAAGTTATGCCGAGTGCAGTTCAAGGACGCTCACATGCCTATCTCCCTCAACCTCTGTGACAGTGCACAAAGATGAGAATTCTCCAGCCATGTCCATTCTGGGTAGATGAAGAAACTGGGGCTCATAAAGACCCAGTCACTGGCCAAGTGATTTGAATCGAGCTGCTTCTACCTTACAGGGAAAGAGTCCAAATAACCGAAAATTTGTGTAACACAACCTTAGTTCTGCTTGATGTGTCTTGCCCCAGAGGTACCGGTATCTTCACACTCCAGGACTTGATCCTGAAGGTGGGGGTCCTGAGCTGCCACCAGCCCCTCACCCAACCCTGCTTCCACCCCAGTCCTGGGCACAAGGACAACTCCAAGCCAGCTGAGCTGCCGGGTCCCTCACAAGGAATCTGCTTGCCTCTGCCCTGCTGGGCCATGGGCACTCCTCCTCATCCTGGAGCCAGCTCAAGGCCATGGAGTGATGGGGGCTCCAGATGGCCGCTCACTTCTGTCCAGTCAGAGTGCTCCCTGTGATTATGCCCTGCCCGCCCATGGCTCCTAGCACAGCCCAAACCAAACCACAGGAGGAGAGAGCAGCTGGGGGCTGACAACCTTGCTGGTATCGTGTAGTCATTTCTGAGGGATGGGAGGTCCCTGTGTCAACACAAGACAGTTTAACCGCCCGTGCCCTTCCTCTGGCCCTAAGAACCACACAGATGCACTGGACGATGAGCAGAAGCCTGGACAGGTGAAGCTGTGACTTCTAGTCAGACACAGTTCAGCACTTCCTGGGGAGGAAAGCATCCCCTCACACGTAGGCTATGAGCCACAGTCCCTCAGCACCTCCAGCTCCCAGAGGAACCTGAGGCCCAGAGATGCCAAGACTTGGCGACAGGTCCCATAGCCATCAAGTGCTAACAAGTGTCAGGTCAGAGTGCAGTTACTCAGCTGGAGGGGGTGCACCTCATGAAAGTTCTTATCCAGGCCCCCACAACATACACATACACAATCACTCACACACACACACTTCACTGTCACCGTCCCACCACCAACTTCTCACACGTACACATTCACACACTTACACACACATTCACACATACCCAGTGTCACTGCCCCACCAACTTCTTACACATATGACACACTCACACACACATACATGCTCATGCTCACACACTTATACACACATACATATACCACACAATACACGTATGACACACATACACACTCACACATTCATATACACATATACACACATACACACCACACACATATGCACTCACACACATGACACATTCACACGCATTCCACTGTCACTGCCCCATGGACAACTTCTCACACATACACACTCACACACATGCACACACACACCACACACATTCACACACTCACACAATCACCTCACACACATATACAATCACCTCTCTCTTTCTCTCTCTCTCTCTCTCTCTCTCTCTCTCTCTCTCTCTCTCTCTCTCTCTCCCTGTCATTGTCTCACTGACAACCCCTCACCTTCCCCAGCCTCTGGTGGGTGAGTCTAGAAGGGGCTCCAAGAACAACACCCTTCGCCTTCCCTGCCTGCAGAGAACGCTCCCTGGGCCAGGAGAAGCTCTGCCCAAGGGCTAACCCTCAGGCCACTCTTTCGGACAGCTTCATCTGCAGTCAGAATGACATCTGCCCTCCTTCTGGCCGATCCTGACACCAGCTCCTCTCTAGGTTCCAACTCTATTATCCCTTAAGCCCCAGTAATTACAAATGCATAAATAAATGAATACATTTGCTTTGCCTATTGGAATCTGTTACCTGCTAAATATATCTCATTACAAAAGCAAACACTGCTATCCACCCACGCTCGCCTCATGTCCATTTAATGACAGAGAGAACAGTGCACGGGAATTGCTGCTCTGTTTGCAGTTGGCACACCGCCAGTGCCCAGTGCGTGCGTTATGTTTGTCCCGAGTTCCATGCTCATGGACCCTCACAACTCCAACATGGCCAGGAAGGCCATCAGTGCCAGCAAGGTAAATGCCTTTCTAAACACACACCTGACTAGGGGTGACTCAGTGCACCCAGTCCCTCCCACCCCCACCCCCAACCCCGCAACCAATATCCATCGGGGGCCTCAGAATGCAGCCTATTTGACAACCTGGATCCCCAGAAACCCAGGTGAGAAGCCAGGAACAGCGATGCTCACCTGTAATCCCAGGGGTGCCGGGATGGTACCCCTGCCAGCCAGCCAGCGCCAAAGAGTGCCAGGCTCTCGGCACCAGCTAGAGCAGGCAGGGCTGTGCCCTAGAGGCTCTGGAGGGAGTTCAGACATGCTAAGACCCAGAAACAATGGAGATGGAGACGCTGGTTTATGCCATTTGAAGCCCTCCAGTGAGCCACCATGTTAGGGAGGCCTCGGGAGACCTGGAGACTCAAGAGTAGACGCACCCTGCCACCTCCAGACAAACTTCTCTGCCCACAGTATGGGTTAGAGTCTACCTCTTTGTGGGGGCTACAGGAAGAGGTGCGGGGTGTCAGACAGTATTTGCTGACAGTCAGCAGGCATCAGGGGACACAGAGAACACTCCTGGCTTGCCCAGCAGGCAGTAACAGTGCAGTTGACAAAGACAGGGATCTTGCTCTGAAATCTTGACACCACAGCCTCAGTCTGTACGGACCAAAGGCCAGTTCCAGCTCACATCCCTGAGCCAGTAAGATGGGGTCCTCACAACACGTGGCCCGCTTCAAATCCAGGGATGCACGTGCCCACGCAGAGCTGTGAGTGCCTCTGCGCCTCAGAAAGATGCTTACTGGGGAGGAAGCAGGGCTTCTGCAGCATCCTTCTCTGCGTCACTTCCTGCTCACAGGGATAAAGTGTTCTATATCAAACGCTACTTAAAGGAGAAAGGGTTTGTGTTGTGTGTAAGTTTTAAAAAGCATGCTACCTCCTTGCCCAGTGCTGTGGCCCACACTCTGCCCTCTCCCAGTTCCTGTCTTCGCCCCACCAGCTACCTTTTCCTCCCAGCTCGCTTCGCCAACCTCGATCAACCACCCCTTCTTCTCTCTCCTGCCCACCTTAGCTCCTCAGAAGAAAAACACTAGACAGTTTTATTATTTTAAAACTGGCCAGATAACACAGTTGCTGGGTGAAGAATCTCCGGCCCTAATCTTATCAGCTAACAGCTAGCTACTGCCAACATCCTCGTACCCCACCAGAAGCAAAGGCTGCATGCCCTAGGTGTCCTTGGTTGTTCATGCTCCTTCCAAAGCCTGGCAAAAAGCATCTATCTCCTTCCTGGAGTCCCTCCTCCCACTCCTGAGACCCGGAAATCCCACCTTTACCCTTTGCCCAGCAACTGACTCGCACCTTCTTTATTGACACTGCACCTACAGGTTTATTTTGGCTTATATTTCCAGAAGGTTGAGTTTGTTGTAGCAGAGAAAGCAAGGCATTGGGTGGCCAGAGTGGGAAGTGACTGATCACTTCCCAGCTGTACCCAGAAAGCAGAGAGCAAACTGAAAATAAAGTGAAGGGGCTGGAGAGATGGCTCAGTGGGTAAGAGCACTGACTGTTCTTCAAGAGGTCCTGAGTTCAAATCCCAGCAACCACATGGTGGCTCACAACCACCCGTAATGAGATCTGACTCCCTCTTCTGGTGTGTCTGAAGTCAGCTACAGTGTACTTATGAATAATAAATAAATCTTTGGGCAGGAGCAAGCAGGGACTGAAAGACCAGGGTTGACCGGAGCAAGCAGAGGTCCTAAAATTTCAATCCCCAACAACCACATGAGGGCTCACAACCATCTGTATAGCTACAGTGTACTCACATAAATAAATAAATAAATAAATAAATAAATAAATAAATAAATAAATAAATCCTTTTTAAAAAAAGAAAAGAAAAGAAAGCTATAAACCCTCACAGTCCATCCCCAATGACGTACTTCATCCAATAAGCTTCCACCCACTTAAGGTTCCATACCCTCCCAAAACAACACCCCCAACTGGGGACCAAGTTTTCAGAGCCTGCGGAGAATATTTCTCAAACTACCATGCTATCCTACCCCTTTCTTTCTCTTTTTAAAGTATTTTTTAAATTTATTTTTTATTTTATGTACGTTGGTGTTTTGCCTGCATGGATGTCTGTGTGAGGGCGTCAGACGGAGTTACAGAAATCTGCAAGATGTCATGTGGGTGCTGAGAATCGAACCCGTGTCCTCTGGGATAGCAGCCAGCGCTCTTACCACTGAGCCATCTCGCTAGCCCCTATTTTTATTTTAAGACCTGGTCTTATAGCAGGCTAGCCTCTAGCTCTCTGTGCATTGGTTAACGTGTGTCACTTTGATGAAATACCATATCCAAGGCAGTTGATAAGAGGAAGGTTTTATTTGGCCTCACAGTTCCAGAGAAAAGAGTCAGTGGCGGTTTGAATATGCTTGACCTGGGGAGTAGCACTATTGGGAGGTGGAACCTTGTGGGGGTGGGCTTTGAGCCTCTCCTAGCCATGTGGGAGACAGCCTTTTCCTGGATGCAGTTGAATCAAGATGTAGAACTCTCACCTCCTCTAGCACCATGCCTGCCTGGATGCTACCATGCTTCCTGTCTTGATGATAATGGACTGAACCTCTGAACCTGTAAGCCAGCCCCAATTAAATGTTGTCCTTTATAAGAGTTGCCATGGTCATGGTGTCTCTACACTCTAATACAGAGCCCATCACCATCGTGGGGAAGTGAAGGGCATGCAGCTGGCTTGGCTGGGGCAGGAAGCTCAGAGCCCATGTCTTGTAGTACAAGCAGAAAGCAGAGAGCTCACACTCAAAATTCTGCGAGTCTTTGAACTCTCAAAGCTCTACTGCATTGACACGTGCCCTCTGACAAGGCTGCTGGTCCCCAGCCTCCCCCGAACACTGCCACCACCTGGGGAAAAAGTATTTCATGTCCTAGTCTCTGGGGTCATCGCATTCAAAGCATCACATAAGCCAAAGAGGACCCTGACTTCCTCCACCTCCCCAATGCTGGGCTCATGGGTGTGCACCACCCCACCTGGAGGCATGTGCACCAGGCAAGCAGTCTACCGACTCGGCCACATCCCCAGCTCTCGTGCCTTTCTGTGTGCAGAAATAGTTCCTATAAAAGTATGAGAGGCAGAGAAGAGAGGGGGTGTGGCAGTTAAGGGCAGGAAGGCACAGCCTTGGAACCCAGACAGACCCCAGCTTCTTTTGAGGACACAGAATCCTCCTCAAAGGGCATCTTGACTTGCAAACAGCTAGGGACACAAAGGAGGGAAAGGCACACAGGACGAAGATGCTTTTGAATCTGGTCTGGAAAACCTCACCACCCTGGGCTAGCAGATAGCTTGCTCCACCTCAGCTGCCAGTCTGGGCCATGCCAGGGATGATGGTTCAGCAATGTGGAGACTTGTCTGAGGTGGTGTACAGATGTCCCTACCTGCCTCCTCAGATAGAGTGGGGCAGAGACCTATGAGACCAAATAAGAAAGCTTTAAAATCTGCTCAGGTGCCTGAGCCTTTGGCCTGCTGAGAGAAAGGAGGAGAGACCTTCCAAGCACAGGACTGAGCAGAGCACCCAGCTAGAACCCATGTGTCACGCTGGGCAGCCCTCTTTCCAGGACAGGGCCAGGAGTGGCTCCCAGAGTCTCCCTCCTGGGAGCACGACTTCACGATGAGTCAGAGTCCAAGGGAAAGATGGAAATGGTTGCAGTGACCCCTCAGGGACTCAGGGAAGCCCACCCCTGTGGGTCTGGCAATACTTGCCTGGGTGGTTCCATTCAGTCAACCCTATCAGCATTTATCAAGTACACAATAAGCAAGGCAGAGAGTTAAAGCCAGAGGTATGGAGCCAGGCAGAATTACGTCTATATCTCAGTAACGCTGAGCCTCTGTTTCCTCCTGTCAAAGAGAAGTAATAAAAGAAATGCCTTAATTCAAAGAGGGCTGGAGCAGCAGCATGCCGGTTGTACACAGAAGCACTCTGAAGGGCCTCAGTATACAGTAGGTGCTCTATAAGTACAACAAGAGGCTTTAGAAGAGGGCCGAATGGAGCCATGGCTGGTATCCTACCTAACACCTGCCCACATAGACAGCCATAGCTGAAAAGACAGGAAAAGCCTTGGGCATGGCACACAACTCAAACACTGGTGTAGATCCGAAGCCCCAGAGCTAGATTCCAGAGTCATTTTGCCCTTAATCATGATGTGCTGGAGACACCGACACACACTTCCACCCTGTCCCTCCTACCCCCACTTCCAGCAGCCAGGAATCCAGCCCATAGCTTGGTAGATGCTGAATGAAGGTCAAGCGGTGGTGGAGCACACCTTTGATCCCAGCACTCAGGAGACAGAAGCAGGAGAGCCTCTGAATTCCAGACCAGCCTGCTCTACATATATTGAGTTCCAGGCTACCAGGGGCTACACAGTGAGACCCAGGCTCATCTAATTACCTAATTAATTAAAAAGAAATAAATAGAAACACACTCCCTGGCTCAGAAGGTAAAGTGATTGCAAGCAAGTATGAGGACCCGAGTTCAAATCCCCAAAGAGGGGAGTGCAGGCACAGGGGCACTGTGGTGCATGTCTGTAAGTCCAGCACACTGCTATGAGGATGCAAAGACATCTCTGGAAGCGCTCAGGCCATGCAGCCACGAACAACAAAGAGACCCTCCCTGAACAAGATGGAAGCCGTGGACTGATACCTGCGGTTGTCTTCCGACCTCCACTGTGGCGCGTGCACACCAACAGGCACGCACAAACGCACACACATAGACCCAGAAGACTTTTAAAATTACAGTTGGATGCTAGACAGTTGTGAACACAAAGATAACAGTTGAAATTCCACCTTTGCATTCCTCTTTGTGTGACCTTGGTCTTGGGACGCTGTCTGTCTTGTGTCAGTTTCTTGATGTGCAAAAGTGTGGATCCAGTTATTCCATTCTCTGGGCCGCTTGGTGAGAAGCAAATTAGAGTGAGCTGCCAACGGCCACAGCGGGGTACCTGCCGGTTAGCCCACATTAAATAAATGTCATCTTGATTTGATTTGATTTTCTTGACTCTGCTCGGCTCTACCCAAGGACCTGTGGGGAACGCTGGAGCAGAAAACACATTCTTGCTCTGAAGGACTTAACATGAGTCAGAGAAGGAAGAAATGGTTCTCTTACAGAACCAAACGCAATTAGCTACAGCAGCAGAAGTCACCCCAGAGCCCAGTGTGACTCAGACAACTTGGGGGCCATCAAGGAGGAGGCTCGTGTGAGAGCGCCCTGGTAACCCTCCACACTCAGGGCACTTTATGGGAGTGTTCCCATGAGGCGAAGTTGGACCAGTTTTTGGTGAAGACTTGGAAACGCTGCTTCGGGGTTTGAAGCAGCGGCCCGGAAGCAGGAGCGGTAGGCTCTGATCAAAGGGTCAGCATGGCTGCCGAACTAACCTGAATACCGGCACCAGGCGAGACGGAAAAGCAACGTTCAAAACCCCTCGTGTCGAGTCCTGGCATTGATGTCTTTCCAGGAGATGTCCCGCACAGATGTGAGAGAGAACAAAAGAAGAGGCAAGCAAGATGCTCCGAAGAGAGAGTCAACCCTGAGCTCAGGTTAGCAGACACCACGCGGAAGCCTGAGCCCTACCAGATCTCAGATCCGGGCAACCGTCCAAGGTCGCTTCTCATTAGAAACCCCTCCCACAACCCCCATATGCCCAGTCCCCTCGTTGAATAGCAAAGGACACGGTAGCCAGGGAGATGGTGAGAACCGGACACATGAAAGGCTGATGCCCGACATCCAGCCCCTCCCCCTCCCACCACCTGGGCATAAGGAACCAGGCAGGTGCTGCTGGCTGACCCTGGTGTACCCTGTCACATCTGAATACAGTTGCTCATTTTGGAGGACGTTCTCACAAGTAGGCAACCTGGAGTTTTGGTAAAACTATTACTTAAATTTTTATCACATTAATTTACTTATTTATGGTGGGGGGCAAGCCCATGCTGTAGTTCATGTGTCAGAAGACAGCTTGCAGGGATCAGTTCCCTCCTTCCCGGGTGTGGACTCCAGGGAATTGTCCTGAAGCTTGGTGGCAGGCACCTTTCCTAATGAGCCATCTCCCTCATTGCCCCTTATGAAACAATTAAAAGAGGGCTACACAGTCCCTTGCTGTTGACCAGAAGCCTGGCGTGCTTCTAGGTCTTGGGTTACCTGTAGACATTCTGTGTAAAGGAGGGATGTTGCCCACAGGGAATAGAGTAGAGGAGGTGACTGGAAAAAGTGGGTCCAGAACAATTAGTTAAGGCCACTGTAAAATGAAGGACCCCAGATGCCTGTAGGGGGTTTCCCAAATGCGATTCTTGTTCTTCAAGCAGTCTGACGTGGGTCTTTCTGGTGACTCAAGACCCAAGATCCTTTTATCTGGGCTGCTTCCCACTTAATGCCCTAAGATGGTCCTTACAGGAATGCGGAGGGAGGTGACCTCCCTCTTGGTTTGATCCCATCCCATTAGTGAGAGCTGGCTACACTTAAACGCAAAGGATGCTGGGAAATGTAGTCTCCGACTGGGCGGGCTGCAAATTCAGGGAACCTGGGCTGAGTGCCCAGGCAGCCACCTCCATCTCTGTGTCATGGATGGTCACCTGAAGATCTGTAAGGCTGGTCTACCTACCAATCTTTTTCATTTATGTAAATTTTCAAATACATTAAATTTCTCTCTTTGTTGCCAGTTAGGTTTTTTGTTTTGTTTTGTTTTGTTTTCCAGACAGGGTTTCCCAGTATAGCCCTGGTTGTCCTGGAACTCACTTTGTAGACCAGGCTGGCCTCAAAATCAGAAACCCNCCTGCCTCTGCCTCCCAAGTGTTGGGATTAAAGGCGTGCGCCACCACGCCCCACGCCAGTTAGGTTTTTTATTAATTCTTTAGTCCATATCCATCCCCCAACTCCTCCCAAACCCACTCTCTTCCACCCACCAACTCAATTTTGTGTACTTTTTTTTCAACCATCAAGTCCGATTTGTACTGCCTATATATTCTTGGATGTGTGGTCTTCCACTGAAGCATGGTAAACTTAACAGGGCCTACACTCTTAAAGACAGCTAAGCAGGGCAGTGGTGGTGCACGCCTTTAATCCCAGCACTTGGGAGGCAGAGGCAGGCAGATCTCTGAGTGAGACAAGCTTGGTCTATGGGGCTACAGAGAGAAACCCTGTCTTGAAAACACCACAAATGAATGAATGAATGGATTGATGAATGAATGAATGAAGAAAAGTGACTCTCCCTCTCCCAGAATCTATCAGTTTGCAAGAGCTCTCCATGAACTCTGTGCTCAATTCCCCTTTCCATACTAGGATTTGGGATTTGGTCTTATTTGTGTATGTTGTTCACAACCACTATGAACTCGTGTGCTTGTGCATGTGTGTGTGTGTATTTGTGTCTGTGTGTATGTGTTTGTGTGCATGTGCATGTCTGTCTCCGTGTGTGTACAAATACCTATGAATGTCTACTTCCATTTCTGATGTCTTCCTCCACCTCCATCTTTTGTTTTTAAGACAGGGTCTTTTGCCGAATCTGGAGGCTGGCTAACAAGCTTCAGGAATCTTCCTGTCTCCATCTCCCCAGTCCGGAAGTTATAGATACACACCACCATGACTGGCCTTTACATGGGAGCTGGGGACTCAAACCCAGGTTCTCACACTTTGGCATCGGCACGTCCCCACAGAGGCTTCCAGCCAGGCCCAGGAAATTTGTGATTTCAAGACAGTAAATGTCAGGTCTCTTGTTACACAGTATCTGGTGCTAATAATGCTAAGGCAAGGCCCTCTGCCCAGGTGGCTCCTTGGAGCCCATGGGTGTGGCTTGTGTAGAAGAAAGAACAGCCCTGTACTGGTTACTTTGATGTTGTAAAGAAATACATAGTCAGTTCAACTGACAGAAGACTTTATTTGGCTCATGGTTGCAGAGGGTAAGAGTCCATCATGGCTGACAGGCAGGACTTTGAGAGCTCATGTCTCCATTAGAATCCAGATGGAGCCAGATGTGGGGAGAGACTGCATGGGCTGAAACTCCACCCCAGTGACTGCTTTCTCCCCATATGTTCTTGTGGACGACCATTCTCAGCCAAACGGCTACAAGTTCTCACCTCAAAGGACAGGAGGACATAGTTTACTCTGCAAACACATTTGAGTGACCAGACCTGGGAACTCAGGGTTAGGTTACCTCAAACTTCCTGTTCCAATGAGGTGGCAGTTTCATAAATGTTTATACTAACAGAAGAAAGTAGGCCATAAAACAGCACACTTTTGCACACACTGGTTGCTACGTTAGGTAGGTGAGTTACAGAAACATGGAGAGACTCAGCTATCGGCTTTAGATGCTGTTGAAAACGTGCAATATAACAACAACAACAACAACAACAACAACAACAACAACAACAACAACAACAGAAAGCTAGGCCTTTAGGCCCAGGCTTGAGAATGTGACCTTTGTGACTCAATGTTCTAAGGCATGCTAATCATAAAACAGATATTCCTCCACCCACCCGCTTCCAGGGTTCAGGGAGTGTTTGTTCAAAAGAAGATCACCCTGACCATTGCTGGAACCCACTATGCAAATGTGCTATTG
>NC_034595.1:91343235-91344269 GCF_900095145.1 Mus pahari
TTTTTTTGGTTTTTTGAGACAGGGTTTCTCTGTATAGCCCTGGCTGTCCTGAAACTCACTTTGTAGATCAGGCTGGCCTCAAACTCAGAAATGTGCCTGCCTCTGCCTCTGCCTCTGCCTCCCGAGTGCTGGGATTAAAGGCGTGAGCCACCACGCCTGGCCCCTCGTGACTCTTAACTGGTATTTTTGATATTTTTTCAACAACACCCTCCCCACTCCCTTGAGTTGTGGTTTTTTTCCTTTAAATAACCCTTCTCCCAGCTACACATGGTCCTCTACCCCTGCGTGGCGTATGACTGTGGGCCCCAGAGCATGCCTGGAATAAAAGTCCTCTTGCAGTTTGCATCAAGACCATTTCTCGTGAGTGATTTGGGGTGTCACCTCTCCTGAGTCAGAACCTGGGGGAGTCTTCACGTTGTGGGTCTTTCACTGTCTGCCACATTTACAGACCTCTTGTGAAAACCAGGGGTCTCTTCATACATTCCAAAGGATTTTTCTAACAGTCATAAAGATGTCAGGTCTTATATGTCAGAAGCCATACATGCCTATTAAGGGGTCTAAGCTGTCCCAAGATAATGGCTCTTAACCTGTAACATTCCAACCTCTCCAGATTGTTCAAATTCTAGCCAGTCACTCGGCTTTTTTAGACCACAGGTTCTTGCCAGGAATTCTAGCTGTCACAGTTAACTGATCCTGGGTGCCTGCTGTGGAGACATCTGAACTGAGAAGATATAGCTGATTGATGCTGTACCCTCCTCATCCACACAGAAGCCAATAATGACTCAGCTAAAAGGATGCGGCTAGGGTGAGGTATGGATTCAGCTCATGCACTGTGGGTGGCTTTGCTGTGCACACACAAAGGCTGTGCATAAAGGCGTGTGTTCTCCTGATGAAGTAACCCAGTCATCTTGGTTGCTGTTGTATAAAAAAAACCGGCAACTCGATGCAATTCAAACTTACCCTCCACCTCCCTATGGCTCAGGTTCCTTTCTTAGGGTGTTGATGTGTGAGTGAGTGTGTGTGTGTGCACGCAC
>NC_034595.1:91345519-91361822 GCF_900095145.1 Mus pahari
ATAGGGAACTTTCCGGATAGCATTTGAAATGTAAATAAAGAAAATAATAATAATAATAATTTAAAAAAAAAAGAAGAAGAAGAAGGTGGCTGAAAACATCCCTCCTTGTTGAAGCAGCCTCCACCCAGAGGCCTAGTGTGGCAGGACCGGTCCTCCAAATGGCTCAATTCCCTCTGGGTGTTTGAAACACAAACAATCTCAGACAATCTCCTTGGAGGAGGGGGTGGGGGTAAGGGGATGATCTGTGTGGTGTGAAGAGCAGAGCCTCACCACATTTGCATTTATAAATGAGAAACTGAACAGGCCAGGGGGGAGGGGGCCACCACTCCTCTTTGTTAACTCCCTTCTGGTTTGGCAACTGAGGGAGTCAGCCCAGAGGTCCACAGAAGAATCAGAGAGATATTGACCTAAGACCCAGGTCCAATCCCTGCATGGAGGAGTCCGGAGTGGCAACCTCTGTGGGCCTCCGTCACCTGTCACCTCCACAGAACAGAGAAGTTACGCTACGTGTCCACGGGGAACCTTCCAGAAAGGGGCAAACGGTGGTTATTAAACCTGGGGAGCCAAAGACTTCAATTCAAAGTGTGACCTTGTGTCGGCCTTGGATGTGAACCTTGGCCTCCCTGTGGTGGTTTGAATAAGAAAGGCCCCCATTGGCTCATAGATTTAAATGCCTGGTCACTAGGGAGTGGCACTGTTTGAAAAGATTAGAAGGCATGGCCTTGTTGGAGGGAGCCTGTCACTTGGGGCCGGCTTCAATGTTTCAGAAGTCCACACCAAACCCAGTGTCTCTCTCTTCCTGTGACCTGCGGATCTGGGTGTAGAACTCTCACCTACCCTCCAGCACCACGTCTGCTTGCATGTTGTCATACTCCCACCATGATAACCATGACCCTAACCTCTGAAACTGTCAGCCAGCCCCAGTTAAATACTTTCCTTTGTAAGAGTTTCCATGGTCCTGGTGTCTCTTCACCAATAGAACAGTGACTAAGGAACTCCCCATAGCTGGAAGGAGTCTTTGGGAGGAACTGACTCAGCTGCCAGCCTCTGCCTCCTCCGAGGCCTGCCCCAGCATCTCCGGAAGCGGGCCACCTAGGTTTCTGTTTGTGTATCTCCGAGAATACGGGGTTTACTCCCCTACATTGGGAGGAAGGCATCTAATTCCACAAGCTGTGTGACCTATAAATTCAAGCTCAAATCCATTTCCAAGGCAGAGGATGTGTCTCGGGTGGTTGGGGATCTCCCAACATGCAGAAAGCCTTACTCTCCACCCCCAGTGTCTTCTGAATCCAGGCTCTAGAATTCCAGCACTGAGAGGATAAAGGCAATAGGGCCTGAAGTTCAAGGGTATCCTTGGCTTCACAAGGCATTTGAAGCCAACGTGGGTCACAGGAGATGCTCCCACATTGAAGCAAGTTTTGTGCAAAGAAAGTCCCCGAGGAGCGTGAGGGGTTACCATTTGCATGCCAACCCCAGCAGTGATGACGTCATCTCCCAGATCTTGCTTTTCTTCTCTGTGTGGGGATGATGTCATCTACCTCTCAGAGAGCTCCAGAGAGGGTCACTGAGCAGAGCCCTGGCTGTGACAGAAATTCAGTGACATTCGCTGCCCTGGTGGTGACATGCACTGGTGGGGTTCCTGTTCTCACGACCTTGTCACTATATGAATGTGGCATGGACCTGTGACTTGCAGCCTAGGGGAGAGGGCGTGGGGGTTACAGGTCACCCCTTAGCCCACTGGAAAGGTCATCAATGCTATGGTCCCTCAAACACTCGGGGCAGCATGGTGCCCACCACAGGTTTTTAGGACTGGGGAGGGAGCTGGAGAAGATCCAGTTCCCAGTCCTCACACCCTTTTCTGCTTACAACTGTGTAGACTCCTCCTTTGTGAAAGGCCCTGCAGAACTACTTTCTAGAAAGAACAAAGTGAACACTACCACCATGTGCACTGGTATGCGTGGGTGTTGGGTGTGGCCGTGGAATAGATCTGGCCTGGGTCTGTGGACAAAGCAATCCTATGACCATTCCAGAACTAAACCTCCATGGCATCTTGTGCTTCTGCCCACTCTCCTGCCCTCTGCTAATCTGGGCCAAGAAGAGCAGCCACCAGCCTTTGGCCAAGTCCCAGCAGGAGCCTAAGAGGTGGGCCTGTGCTGAGCCCTAGCCAGAGGCCAGCCTTCTGAGCTGAAGCCAGATCAGTCAATCCCCAACCAGCAAGCCTGGTATCGTGAAGATAGACACTAATTAACTGTGGTCTGGCTTTCCACATGACCTCTTTGGGAGCCTGATGAGGACACTAGTTAGTAACTTAGTGTCAGTAAGATATGGCACGTCAACCTACAGAACTCTCTGGAGTCCTCTACCCTCTGCCATCCTCAGTGGCCATGCCCAGCAGTCTGTGGGTGCAAGCAACTGAGCATACACTTTCCAGTCTGAAGGAGAAGACAAATGTCTAAGTCACCAGGCAAGCTTGAGCTTCACTGAGAGCCCGTCTCCCTGCCATCTCCCACAAACCCCCATTCCATTTCTGAGCTGTGGGTCTCCCCTTTGATAGCATCCAAAGGATAAGAGACCTCTGGGAGGCCCATGGCTTGGTTTGGAGCACCCATGGGATCTTCCCTCTGAGAACACGGCCTCCTCTGCTCCCAGGGTGTCAGCCTCTTTTGCCAGGACGAGTCCATGTGAGGTAAGCAAAAAAAAAAAAACCCTAGCAGGCCATTCCTCAGACATGGACAGTGGAGCTCAGTGGTACAGGATTTGCTCAGCATGTGAGGTCCCCAGGTTCCATTAGCAGCACCACAAGATCAAAGGAAGACAGCCTGATGTGTAGCTTGTGGCAGCACACATGTTCTGTGACCAAAGGGAAAAAAGAGACAAAAGAGAGTACCGTGCAAACCTGGCCCAGGAGGCTTTTCTGTAGAAACTGGATGCAGAACAGCCCAAATGACTCCAAAACGAAGTAGACTTGGAAGAGACGCCAAAACAGAGATGGAGTTTGTGATGCCCATCTTCATGGACAGTATGACTGGATTTCCAAACACATAGAAGACACAGCTCCTAAGCATGTCTCTGAATGAGCTTTCAGAGAGATGTAAGTGAGCAACGATAACCCATCCTGAATGGGCAGCACCATCCCAGGAGCCAGACCTGGGCTGGGTGAAAGGGAACAACCAGGCTGAGCATTAGCGTCTGTCTCTCCACCCCCATTCCAACTGCGGATGAGCCGTGACCAGCCACCGCCTGCTCCCGGCGCCATGTCCTCCGCCATCATGACAGACTGTACTCTCAAACTGAGAGCCAAGAGAAGCTCTCCCTCCCTCGGGTTGTTTTGTGCTTTGTCACGGCCATGAGAACAGTGACCAGTCCAGACCAGTCCAGACCAGTCCAGACCAGTCCCGATGTGGTGTGACATCAGAACAAAATCAGGACCCTCAGAACGCAATGGAAAGGTCAAAAGTGAATGGGGACATTCATGGTCAGCTGGCAAAGGTTCAGCAAAGGTCTTAGAGCAGTCATCTGAGCAACCATGAGGGCTTCAACTACGGCTTCAAGGGAACCTGGAGCTACATATACTAAAAAAAGAAAAAGAAAAACTAGTTAGACTTTATCTTACAGCATAAAATAAATCACTTGAAATGGACGGACACACACACACACACACACACACACACACACAAAGCAAAACCGAAACTATAAATCTTTAGGGAAAGAAATGTAAACGAACACTCCCTAACCTTGGGTTGACAAGGATGTGTCTATGACAGCCAGAGCGTGGTTGATGGAAAGAAAATATTGATAAATTTAACTTCATAAAAATTCAAAATTTTTACACCTTAGGGGACATTGTTAAGAAGCCACAGTGACAAGCCAAAGACAGGGAGGGGGTACTTGTAAATTACACACTTGGTGATAGGCTCGTACACCAAATACAAAAAAAGCTTAGACAGCCCACAAGCCAAGCCATCGGAGGACTGGTTGGAAAGGGCCGTTCATCAGAGAGACATTGTGCTAGTGAGCATAGAAAACGTGAGAAAATCTTAGGGCTGACAGTGAGAGAGGCTCCCCTCAAAGGCAGACACTGCCTCAGGCTAAGGATGCAGAGGAACTGGAGCCCTGGGGCTCTGGTAATGGAAACTGGAAACTGTGGGCAGTGTGTTACAGAGAGAAACTCACACGTCAAGACGCAGGCAGCCTGCTCCAAGGAAACTGCATAAGAGGAAAGAAAATGTGTCTAGACAAGGATGTACACATATGCAAGCACAGCTACATTACCGGTCATAGGCCCAAACTGGAAACTCTCTAAAAGCCCTTCAACAAACAAATGGTGAACTACTGTGGTACACCCATACAGGGGAGTGCTACTAAGCAACCAAAAAGGAAGGGCCCCTTGGTTAGGAGCATAGCAACCACTAAGTGAAAGAACCCAAAGGAAACTGTACGTATTCTGTAATGTAAACGCGCCGACAAGGAGTTTAGTGAAAGGCAGATCGTGCTTGCCCGATAGTGGGTGGGATGTTAAGTGAAACCGGACACGAGGAAATTTAGGGGATGATAAAATGGTCTGAAGTTGTACCATAGGCAGACGTGGTGAGATCGTCCAGTGGGTAAAGGCGCTAGCCGCCAAGACTGATGTCCTGAGTTCAATTCCCTGGTCTCTCCCAGTGGAAGAAGAGAGAAGCCAACCCCTCGAGCTGTTCTCTGACCTTTACATACATGATAAATAAGTACCACGTAAGTTAGATTTTTAAAACTGTATTGCAGGGTTTGTTGGATAAGTCAGTACCTTTATTGAAACCATCAAGGCACAGCTCAGCGGTGCGCTTTTTGGAGTTTGCTCTCCAAAACCCAGGTAAAAAGCCAGAGCGGGTGGTGCACATCTCTCCTCCCGGCACTTTTATAATGAGATGGGAGACAGACCCAGGAGAGCGGCCCAGCTGGGAGGGGGGGGGTGGTGGCAGATAGATGCACGTATAAAGAACAGCGGAAAGGACAAGAGCGACCCTTCCCCCAACAATGTAGGAGCAGCCTCCGCACCTCTGCACACATACCCTTTGCAATAATCCCAATGACCTCACAGCCCCTTTGCAATAATCCAAAATCAGATGAAAACAGACAAATTAAAAAAGATGTTATGCAGATCGGTCAAGATGTGGTGGCATCTCAACCACCACTCTCTTACTAGTCCACTCTGTCTACCAGGTCACCACCTGCCCAGTGGACACAAAGCCTCTGCACCAGCCAATGGGGAAACAAGGAGGCGTGGTGGCCGTGTGGGAGATCTCCCAGGCCCAGGCAAGGGATGACATGTGGCAGCTGACATCTTGACTCAGACAGTTCATGATGAACTAAATCACACAGATAAACTGCTCCTGTGTCCCCCGCCTCAGGAACAGCACGAACTGTTGAAGCATTGATCGCTTCCTTAGAGGCGTTGATTTTAGAGTCATTTGCTCCACAGCCACAGCTAAACAATGCACGCTATCTCATAGTAATCATCAAGACCAAAGTTTTGAGTAGATATCTGAGACCCCATGTAGAGGTCAGGAGACTAAGTCCCAAGAGTCTGGTGCATGATTTGGAAGCTATTGAGAGCGACACTGGGCCTAGCACTCAGTATGACTCAGAACCGTGTCTTTCTATGTCACTTGGCGACTGAACCACGAATTGTGGAGACACCAAGGAGGGAGAGGAGTTATCCCTCAGCTTTCAGGATCTCCTAGTCTCACACACACACACACACACATGCGCACACACGCGCGCGCGCGCACACACACACACACACACACACACCTCATGGGTTTCCCTGCAGCCCCACAGCTGCCCAAGTCTTTCTGTTCAGTTCTGCTGTGAGCCCGACTGGGGGCTCACGCTGCCATCCGCAGCAGAGAGGGGCAAAATTGGACAGTAATGTGTTGTCGTTCAAATGCTTCGGCTGGAGCCTGGGTGAATTATGATGCCGTCCCACTTTATCCCGAGGAACATCTTTCATAAGAGCCATGCCTCAAAAGCACTTTGCGGAAGGAAATAGTAAATAATTGCCCAGGGGGAGCCAAGTGGGAGATGAAAAGCTTGAGGCTGGAAGGGAGGAGGAAGAACGGAGCTAGCTGCGCTGGTACGGTGTGACAGAGGAGGGCCGGCAGAGTCTCAGGCGGGAGGGCTGGGGTGTAGATACTCCTGGCACCTGGGAAGGAAGCCACGGGGCCATGATGACCCTGAACTGGGTCTCTCCACGGGAAAGTGAGCCACTGGGGAGGAATCCCAGGCTCCCTTCCATTGAGATAGGCCCTGGATGGGGAGCCCTGACTCAGGTGTCCATGTTCTCTCTGCTCTGAGCCCTCAAGAGTCCCAGTGTTTGTTCTGTCGACACACACATTCAAGAACTAGGGTACACGAGCCAGATTCACTAGTGACATAATGGGGCCAAGAGCAGGGAAGTAAAGTAAGGATTGAATGACTGAAGTGTGAGAGAAGAAAGCCCTGAGATTGGTGACACACATCTCCTGGGGTTGGGAGTGGGTGGATGGATGGATGGATGGATGGAAGGATGGATGGACAGATGGACGGGTGGATGGATGAGTGAATAGGTAGGTGAGTGGATAGATGAACAGATGGATGGATGGACGGATGGATGAATGGATAGATGGATGGATGAACAGATGGTTGGGTAGATGTATGGATGTATAGATGGATGGGTAGATGGATGGATGGATGGATAGATGGATAGATGGACAGATGGATGGATGGATGGATGAGTGAATAGGTAGGTGAGTGGATAGATGAATGGGTGGATGGATGGATGGATGGATGGATGGATGGATGGATGGATGGATGGATAGATGGATGGATAAACAGATGGTTGGGTAGATGGATGTATGTATAGATGGATGGATGGATGGATGGACAGGTCATTAATGAACAAATAATGTGAACTCCAGGTAAGATGCACCAGACTAGGGCACAGAATCAATTTCAATTTAAAAGACAACAGGCATCAACCTCTTACAATGAAACAAAAGACTGTGCTTTTATAGCACATGTCCTTGTCTAGAAGATCATCAGCACCAGAGCTGCCGTTCCCCATCCAACCCCTGCAGTGCAGAAAGCAGCTGTATCCAGACAACAAAGATGATGGGAGCCACTGAGAAAACGCCAACCGGCCGCAATTCCAGCCCTGGAAACTAGGGCTGGAGGACAGTAAAATCTGAGGCTAGCCTGGGCTACATATGAAGATACGGACAAGCCTGAGCTACATAGCAATACTCAGGGGGCAGGGAGATGAGGTGAGAGGGGAGGGGGAGGAAGGGGAGGGGCCTGCTGTTTGACAAGTGTCACATCAGAACAACACACGAGAAAGATTTTTTGTGTGTGTGGCCTCATTTACTCTGTTTCTCTGACATACAGCAGGTGCTCAATAAATGCCTATTGGCTAAATAGATTCATTAACTCCAAAGGCCCAGAGAGGCTGAGTCAGAGTCACATCATTACCAAGTGGTAAAATCTGAATTGGAACTCAAGTCGGACTTCGCAAAGCCATTCTCCTGCCTGCCTCCCACCTGAGCCATTCGGGAAAGGCTCACTTTTCCATCTCTCCGGGATGGTGACTGTGTCAGCCCTGCAGGTCACTTGCCTTAGAAAATGCCCATCCTAAGTTCAGCCAAGATGGCCTCTTGTTTTCCCAGCTGCCCTTTCTGCATCAGACTCTCCAACACTTCTGCAGATCTGTGCCGTGGCAACAAATGCATCTGAACCCCCTAAAGAGGTTTGCTGAGCTGGCTCGAGTAGTGTTTAAATCTCAGGACATTTGTAAGTCGGTGTTTAAAGACAGCCATTATTAATAAAGTGTAGTAACTTCCCAAGGAAAAAAATTAACAATAAGAACAAAAATGGTAAGTATAGAAAACCCATCGCTGAGAATCCGTGTCTTCCTGTTCATGCTACGGTTTATCTGCCCAGCTCTCCATGATGGCATCTTCCAGCACCCTTGCCCAACCAAGCCTGTGGGTACTGTCGTCACCTTGGTGAGCTGGTATCACCTACAGTGGGGGCATTTACATCAGGGCGATGGGCAAACGCTAGAAGCCAGGACCTGCTTTGAAGATCTCCCCAGAGAGGACACCATGGCCATCCCCGATTATCAGCTCTCAGGCAGTTTATGCCCCAGGATAGCATCACAAAACAGAGAGCATGATGGTATGGCTCTCCACTGTGGGCCCAGTTGGTAGAGCGCTTGCCTGTAATCCTAGTGTTTCAGATCTTTATCCTAGAGGGCTCCCGCTAGAGTTTCCGGGCCCTTTGTTCCAGAGTAGAGAACTGGATCCGAAACGTGCTTAGAAATAGAAATAAGGAGCCAGCGAGAGGGCTCAGTGGATGAAGGTGCTTGCTGCCAAACCTGATGACCCAAGTTCGATCCTCAGGGCCAACCGTGGTAGAGAGAGAGAACTGATGACGTGGAGTTGTCTTCTGAGCTCTACATGTATGTTGGGGCATGTGCATGAACCCTCCCAACACACGCACACACACACACACACACACACACACACACACATACACACACACCATATGAAGGTAAATAAGTAATTGTAACTTTTTTAAAAAGAAAAGGAAATAGAGATACAAATGGTTATTTACACACTCCTGGGGATCAGAGTGGGGTAGAAGCTGGGGGGAAGCGCCGAGACTGCTGGGCCATGAGCCCCATGGACCTTACATGTATCTGCCTCTCGTGTGCTTGTTGCTTTTCTTGAGCATGCTCTGTTGTGCGAAGGCTGGGTGGGAAAGCCTCCCAGTCTTCCTGTGTATGCTGGCTTCTTTCCCCTATCAGTCTGCACCTCTGTCAGTCCCTAGGATCCCTCCATGAAGACTTTGATTCCCCAGCACCTCATGAACCGGGCCTGGTGGTTCAGGTAATCCCAGCATTCGGCAGGTGGAGGCAGAAGGATCAAAAGATCAAGGTTATCTTGGGCTAGACTGGCAAGTTGGGAGCCAGGCTGGACTACATGAAACTATCTCAAATTAAAAAAAACAAAATAAAACAAATAAAGGAACAAGAAGATTCCCTACTAGGCCCCCATCCTGCAGAGAACAGTTATCCCATGAAATCAACCATCCTACTGGAAAGGACATCACGTTACAGATCGCAGTGCTGGCTTTGAGCCTCGAAATTCTATGTCAGTGCTGTCCTGTGGGACAGACTTGTCTCTGGGGAGATCCCCTTAGAGGCCTGGTGCCCTGTTCCTCAGCAGGGAACCCCTGTGACCACAGACTCTGCTCAGGCCTACATATGCCAGAGTAGGTCTCCTGCCGCTTATGAGCAGTTAGATGCCAGCAGTCAGGTCCTAGGCCCCTGCTGGGATAAAGTTGATTTAACCATGTCCTGCTGCCTACACTGCCTGTTCTTGGATTTGCTTTTAATATCTCTGAAATATGTGACAGTGGTTATAATGGAGGTCCTGTAATTTAAAACAAACAAACAAAGCACAACATGCCATCCCCAGAAACCAGACTGTCCTCACCCACTCTGGGGAGTTCTCGTCCACTCTTCATGTCCTCTTCACTTGAGCTCCCCATGAGCTGCGTTTACCTGGATGCCGTGTGTGCTGCCAGACACTGGATAGGCAACCCCACTTCACCCTGCACCCTCCACAGACATAGACGCTATTGATCCTTGAATAGGAAGAAGTCTCCCCTGTACACCTGAGGACCTACCCCGACTCTGCTGGAACTCCCATCCTCTAGCTGAAGACTTGTGTCTATGTATGGTGTAGATAGCTTGCTAGAAGCAGAGATCCTAAAATACACCTCAAAGAAGGACAGACATTAACAGGTAAGTTTCAGCCGGGCCCTGAGAGCAAAGGAGAGGGCAGAGGCAATGTGATGGGCTGTCTTAGTTAGGGTTTCATTGCTGTGAACAGACACCATGACCAAGGCAACTCTTATAAAGGCAAACATTGCATTAGGTCTGGCTCACAGTTTCAGAGGTTTAGTACATTATCGTCATGGTGGGAAGCATGACAGCATGCAGGCAGACATGGTGCTGAAGGAGCTGAGAATTCTACATCTTGATCCAAAGGCAGTCAAGAGGAGACGGTCTTCTGCAGGCAGCCAGGAAGGGACTCTGTTCCACACTGTGTGGAACTTGAGCGCTAAGAGACCTCAAAGCTCGCCTACACAGTGACCCGTTTCCTCCAACAAGGTCACACCTATTTAACAAGGCCACACCTCCTAATAGTGCAACTTCCCATGGGCCAAGCATATTCCAACTACCACACTGGTCCAGGAAAGATAGGGTTTGTGGGAGCCATGAGAGGGAAGGGCCACATGGAAACCATGGCCTTTCATGGATAGAAGGGCACAGAGACCAGAAGTGAGTGCCAAGGAGAAAGAAAGAGGGGAGAGAACCAGGAGGAGTGGGTGGAAGAGTGGACAGGCAGAGCCTGAGCATGAACTACTGATGGGAAAACAAGTGGAAGAGATGAAAGTGGAGATGCAAAGGAGCTGGGGGAGGAGCGTGTGGAAGCGAAGGGGTGGGTGGGTGGGCTAGTAATAAATAGGTAGGTGGTGGGAGATGGGTGGAAGAAAGGCTGAGTGGTAGAGGAAAGGTAACACGTAGGTAGGTGATGGGTGGATGGGTGATGAGCTGATAGGTGGTAAGTGATAAGGGAAAGGAAAGGTGATGGGTAAATTGTCAAAGGATGAATGGTGGGGATGAGTGAATGAGCAGGAAGTGGGTGGATGATGGATGGATGGATGGATGGATGGATGGATGGATGAATGATAGATGGGGATGAATGTATGATGGATGGATGGATGGATGGATGGATGGATGGATGGATGGATGGATGATGGATGGGTGATGGATGGATTACAGATGGATGATGGGTGGATGATAGATGATAGGTGGATGATGGATGGATGATGGATGGGTGGCAGACAGATGGGTGATGGATGAATAGATGGATGATGGATGGGGATGGATGGATGGATGGATGGATGGGTGAGTGGATGGATGGATGGATGATGGATTGATAATGGATGGAAGACAGATGATGGGTAGATGGATGATGGATGGATGACAGACAGATGGATGATGGCTGGCTGGCTGACTGGATGGATGGATGGATGGATGGATGGATGGATGGATGGATGGATGTGGATGGATGGATGCATGACTGCTCTGTGATGGTGGGTAGGTGATAGCTGATAGCTGATGTGTAGATAGATGTCTGATGGGTAATGAGTCATTGGTTAACAGTGGATAAATGACAGTGATGGATGATAGGCAATGTTTGATAGGTGCACAGTAGACAGTGGTGGGTGACATGTGGGCAGATGGCTTGCAGTCAGTCATACAGCTGGAAATGAGAGGGCATGAGTAAAGAAAGAGGAGAAGGCAGTAAAGGGAGGGAGGTGAGTGAAGACACAATGCGCAGATGGCTCTCTGCAAAGGCAGTGAAGGGAGGGAGGTGAGTGAAGACACACTGCTCAGATGGCTCCCTGAAAAGGCAGCAAGCATGTCTGGTCCCGGAGAGGAGGGTGGAGAGTAATGGGATGGGTGGATGGAGAAACACGGGAGGGGGCACGTGAGGCTAAGGAGAACCCTGTTGAAGATTCTCCTAGGGTTCTAGAGCCTAGTGGTAGACTAAAACTTAAGAAGGTGGATCCCACACAGTGATGGGGTGGGGAGGGGGAGAGAGCGGAGGGCAATGGGTAGGCAGGTATGTGACACAGTGGATGGCTGTGAGCATGTAAAGCCATGGCATTGGGAGGAGAGAAGGGACAGCCAGAAGAGAGAAGAGATGACCAGGCAGCCAAGGACGAGGCCCCGGCCACATTCCCTGCAGAGACACAACACAAAATCTGCCCAAGAAACCACCAGAGACAGGGCTTCCTGGGTGGTGTGGGCACCAGCAGCAAACATTTCTCCGGGCACACAAGCCTTGGGTGGCCCCGGAGGAGTCACTACTACAGAGCTAGGTGACGCCTGGGTCTCCCTCGGCTTCTGCTCTTTCTGCCTGTGGTAGGGGCTACTCAGCAGAGTGGGCTGCTTAGGAGCAATGGGACCCACCATGGCCTGCTCTGTTCTTGGATGTGATTACTGTTGTCCCAGATAATCACTCTGAAGTCACTGTGTCATTAGGAACCTTTCTGCCACTTTACCCATTTGTCTGTGAGCAGCCTATTCCTGGGAGCTGAGCCTGAGGCTTGGAAGGCTCTCTCTCTCTCTCTCTCTCTCTCTCTCTCTCTCTCTCTCTCTCTCTCTCTCTCTCTCCCTTCCTCCCTCCCTCTCCATCTTCCCTCCTTCTTACTTCTCTCCCTCCCTGTCTCTGTCCCATGTGAAGATATTCTGTCATGTATGTTGTGTCTCTCCTGGCCACTGCTCTCGTCAACACAGAGTCCAAAAATTAGGATGCCGAGGCCCTAGGGTTCCACGAACTCTGGTACTGTAGTGGGCAGGATGCTTATTCTCGGGTTCTGGGGTGAGCACAGGTGGGGAAGGCATCTGAGGTCAAGGGGAAAGGAGGAGAAATCAAGTCTAGGCCCAGGAGGGAGGCCCAGAGACAAGTCTCCATCAAGGATGCTTGTAGGGCTGAGCCACTGGGGAGCCTATGCTGGATGGTGGAGGAGGCCCTGGTCGGGTTCCTCCTCCTGACCTGCAGACCTGGTCGGGTCTGGAGCACAGAGCCAAGGCTGATAAACAGAAGAGTCAGCTGGACCTGGAAGGTTTTTCTGGGAGCCAGAGGGTGGCATCTGCCGGCTAGATGACCTCATCAGGAGCGTTAGAGTTAGACCTGCCGGAGTGAAGGTAGCATCCTTATAAACCCTGCCCAAGGAGAACACGCTTTCCCTGGGCCTGGCCTCTAGATCATGAACCATGACATTTTCCTGGGGGGGCAATAGCCCCACCCTGCTCTGCCTGTGGGGTGCTTCTGGATCCCGCTCCCTAACACACCCCTTTCCTCATGACTATCTGGCGTCTGCCCGATTGCAACCCGGCTGCATAGCAGAGCAGCTAAGGAGCGTGACTGAGCCTCTGCGAGCCCTGGGTCCCTCCGCTCAAGGGAAGATCTGATTATACCCTCACCTAGGGTGGCTGGGAAGATGCCATGTGATGGTGCTCACAGAGAGATGCCAGGGACAGCACACTAGGTGACTCCCCCACCTACAGCTCCCTCTCCTGAGACTTTCCTCCTGCAGCACAGAGCTTGGGTCACTCCAAACTCCCGCTCCGCTGGTTTCCACTTGACTCCATTTGTCCCACAATCAACAACGCATACAGGGCTGGGAAGAGGGGTGTGTGTTAAGTTCTAACTAGCCAGAGGGAGGGAAAGGCCTGAGGTTCAGGCAGAGGTCAAAGCTGGAGGAGCCACTGGGGGAGGTGACCCATTAATGCCTGACCTCCCTTAGCTGGGCTTTGCCAGCTGTACTCAGAGATTCAGAGACCCAGAGACTCACGAGCTCCACCCTCCAAGTTCCCACCCACCACTCTCTCCGTGCCGGCTGTGAGCAGACTCTGCCCTAGAACTCCAGCCTTGCACTTGTCTGTATTGTGAGACAGGTCCTAGAAGAGGTGGGTGTGGCCATCACTGTTCAGGACTGGGGAGAACGGAGTCACTTGTTCACTACAAACTGGAATCTCCAGGCTCCCCTGGCCCTCCCTCTCCCATCTCACCCAGCCCAGCAGGCACTGCTTGCTCCTGGTCCAAGCCCCGACTCCCGGACAGTTTGGCTCTGCTCTCTGGGACAGATATAAGAAGAGTATGTGAGGCCTGTGGTGACTGAGGCCACCCCCAGGGGATCTGGGAAGAGACTCCAAGATGTGATCCGGGCTCAGGCTCTCCTGCAGGAATCATCTGGCTTCAGACCTATCCAAGTTCAATTAGTCTAGAGAGGGGGTGTTGCCATTCCTCAAACTCTAAGACCTGTACTTAGTAACTGGGCTCAGAGAAGCAAAGAAACGCAGCCAAGGTCACACAGCTTGCTAACCCCTGTGACTTCGGGTGAGCTTTTCCATTGTGCCACACTGCCTGTCACTTCAGGTCACTCCTGGGTGCCGTGGCCAACCTTAGTGTTTCAAGCATGACTTTATCCTTATCTTCCCCACAAGACCTGGAGGTCCCAAGGACCAGAAATATCAAGCAACAGTCACTTCAGACTCCAAGTTCCTTGGGGTTGAGGCTGAAACCGCCTCCTCCATCAGACTGGCAGTTCCTTGTGCCTCTTCCATCAGACTAGAATTCTCTTCTGCTCGTGTGCTGTCTTGCCTTCTGGGTTGTACCTCAGTCTATCAGCTGCATCCCTGCTGGGTCCCTTCTCCTCCAGGCATATGACCCTGCCACTGTTGCTTCCTCAGTCTCCTCCCATGGCTCTGTCCCCTCCTGGCAAAGAACAACTCCACTATGGCCTTAAGAGGCCCCCTTCAAGACCCACTGTCTTCCTGACTCCAGGAGCAACCAGGAGAGAAGGGACAGAGGGACAGAGGGACAGAGGGACAGAGGGACAGCTCATCTGACCTCTCCATTGCAAGATCTGCCCCAGGCCTCGGTCAGAGTAGAGAGGTTTTCTATATCTGCCCCATCCACAAAAGTGCCTGCAGTCTTCGCTCTTTGTGCACCATGATCCCCGATTTCAGGCTCACCCCGGGTCTCCATCACCAGTGACCTGGGATTCCCATCTATGACACCCCACCTTCCCTCCCTACAAGGTGTCCGCTGTGGATGAGCAGAGGCCAGGTTCCGGTCACCGTCATCTGTCTGGTCTTCCTGGGGCTTTGCAGTCAGACATATTTAGATTCCAAATCCTGCTTCTGGTATTTATGAAAACACAAGTCGTTTGTGACCCCCTGGCCCACAGCCCTGCTTCCAGAATCGATCCTAGGATGGAAAGGTACCATTACCCAGGGACCTTCGTGCTGCAGAGGCTGTGGAGGCGTTGTAAGAACAGAAACCTTGAAATCCTGGAGGCATGCATCAAAGGGGGTCAGGCTGAATACGCAGAGCACCCAGCTACAGAAACTAGAGTGCCATTAGCAGAAAAAACTCACATCGGTCTTGTTGGCCTGAAACACTCACAGTGGAGAGGAGAGTGTAGCGGGCACCAGGCAGGAGGGGGAAGAGGCCAGTGTGTGGCAGTCCCCATGTCTCTCCATCATGTGTGCACATGTCTTTGTGTATCTATCTATAGATGTGACTATCTGAGGGAGGGGGCAGTGTGGGGACAGGGAGCCTTTACCCCTGCAGCTGGCACTAACTCTTGTCAATCAGATTCTCCCTGCGTATACCCACCGAGGCCACCGTCCTCCCTTCCCCAGCACCTCGGGATGCTGACTGCCTTCCATTGCTCTGCACTCTGAACAGCCTTCACAAACACCCCCTTCTCTCTGAGCCTCGTTTATCCCTCCTGGGGAAAAGCTGATGCCTGTCTGGTTGTGCCACCATGCCAGCCCGGGCAGGGCTTCTTCAGAACCCCTAGATGTGGAGGATGTGTGGGCAGAGGCAGAGTTCTTGGGTATGATGCAAAGGCTGGGAGCTCTGGCCTACAAAGTTCACCCTCAAAGTCTGAAGCCAGCAGAGGGATCTGAAGCTGTCTGCAAACACAGCTTGAGCAATGCTGCCCCTGGGAATTGGGGTCAAAGTCTGGGCACCAGAGTGAGAGATTTGCTGGATTCTAACAGAACTGGGGGGGCAAGGGGAGGAGGGATGGGAGGAGGGTGGGGAGAAAGGTGAAAGGAGAGAGGAAAAGAAGATGAAGAGGAGGAGGGAGAAGAGAGGAGAAAAGGAGGGAGCAGAGGATGTGGAGCAAAGGCAAGAGGAGACTGGGGGAAGGGAGGAAGGAGGGGAGGAAGATGAAAAGAATGGGAGCAACTAAAGGGGAGGAGAAGAGTGGAAAGGGAAAGACCGGAGAAGGAAGAGGGGAGGGAAGAAAGGAAGCAAAGAGGGGATACAAGGAGCTGGAAGGGGAGGAAAAAGATGAAAGGGGCATGAAAGAAGAGAAAGAAGATGAGCGAGGAAGAAGGAAGAAAATGGAGGAGGAAGAGGAAGGAGGGGAGGAGGAGGAAGGGGAGGAGGAAAATGATGGAGATAAAGGAGGGAGAGGAAGGAAGAAGTAGGGGAAGAGGGTATAGAGGAAGAAGAACAGAGAAAAGGTGATGCAGGAGAGGAGGACCAAAGGGAGGAGGGACTGTAGAGGTGGGGGAGGAGAGACTTTAGAGGTGGGGGAGAAGGGACTGAAGTGGTGGGGGAGGAGGGACTGTAGAGGTGGGGGAGGAGGGACTGTAGAGGTGGGGCACATAGGACTGTAGAGGTAG
>NC_034595.1:91362058-91500646 GCF_900095145.1 Mus pahari
GGGGGAGGAGGGACTGTAGAGGTGGGGAGGAGAGACTTTAAAGGTGGGGGAGAAGGGACTGAAGTGGTGGGGGAGAAGGGACTGTAGAGGTGGGGGAGGAGGGACTGTAGAGGTGGGGGAGGAGGGACTGTAGAGGTGGGGGAGGAGGTACTGTAGAGGTGGGGAGGAGAGACTTTAGAGGTGGGGGAGAAGGGACTGAAGTGGTGGGGGAGGAGAGACTGTAGAGGTGGGGGAGGAGGGAATGTAGAGGTGGGGGAGGAGGGACTGTAGAGGTGGGGGAGGAGGACTGTAGGGGTGGGGGAGGAGGGACTGGAGACCTGGGGGAGGAAACCTCCTCCAGTCTTATTCCTGAGAGACAGACAGAAAGCACACCCTAACTCCAGGAGACCAGAGAGACATGAGGCACCTTAGGGAGGAGCTGGCTTGGATCCTGCCCATCTGCAGAGGCTCATGGGACACAAGCTGAGGTTGACAGGTACGTGCACTCCCTGCAGGTGTGGGGCTCCCTTGGACTTGCCCACCCCCACAGCGGAAGGGAGGGAACTCCAAGTCCGCCTGGACTGAGCTAATGCTGACATGACTGAGCTCTGCTGGAATTGTGTGAGATTACATTTCCTGCCCTCGGGCACAAAGGGAGCTGGAGACAGAAATTCAAACTCCCGGGTAGCAAAATGAAGTCACAACGCTTGACATTCCCGAGTACGTGGTGGGAACGTTCATGCCGACTAGATCCAAAGTCCCCGAGCAAGAAAATAATACAAAGAGCCTGTGGGGGTGGGAGTGCCCTGGACACCATCTACAGAGCCTCCCGGTGTCCCACCTATAGGACACCCGGGATCTCCGCTGAGGACAGGACCCCCCACCCACCCCCTCCTGAGTGACTTCTCTTCCCAAGTCTGAGGTATAAGCAAGAGGAGCTCAAGCCTGAAGACAGGTCTGGGAAGTCATAAGCACAAAGAGCCTTGTGGATCTCCAAGACCTGGAACAGAACCTCAGAGAGCTTCCCAGCCTGGCACACCATGGGGCTTGGGTCAGGGTGGCTCTTTGTGGTGGTAGGGGGTGCATCCTATGCCTTGTAAGGCTTAGCAGCCTCCCTGGCTTCAACCCACAAAACGACAGACGCTACGTCTTATTCCTAACTATAGGGCACAAAAATGTCACCGCCGTCTCCACCACTGTCAAATGTCTCCTGAGGCTCTGTTACAAGGGTTTCCTTCCTTCGAGATAGTATCTCAAGGCTCTCCGGGCCCAGCTGTGACACAGGGGTAGGCAGGCGCGGGCTACTCTCTGCCAGCAGTGGTGAGGATGCGCCCACCTGGCCTAGACATCTGTTATGATGCTTAATCTTGTCAGCTGGAAGGATTTTAGAATCACCATAGAAACAAGCTTCTGGGTATGCCTGAGAGGGAGTTTCTACATGAAGTTAACAGAGATAGTAAGATCAGCCCGGAATGTGAGCGGCGTCATCCCCTAGGCTGGGGTCCAGGACTGGACAGAAAGGAGGAAGTGAGCTAAGCACGTGAGACCGCCATGTGACAGGGCACCTCATATCCAGGCAACCACGCCTCCCTGCCACGATGAACTGTGCTGCCCTCAGACTGTGAGCCAGAATAAACTCTCCCTCCCTTTAGCTGCTCTTGCCCGGTGTTCTGTTACAGAAATAATGAAATAAGCTAATAACTTTATCCTGGAATCCTTACATGGAATGGAACAGTGTCAGCCGGGGTCTGAACCCTGAGTGACAGAAGTGGTTAAAGACAGAGGAGACAAATACAAAAGCAGGCATTGCAACTTAGTGGGGGGATGCAAAGAGCCCTTGCCAAGATGCCTGTGGCCTCTCAGCCTTGGTTATGTGCCACAGTCCTGGTAAGTACTCATCTAATAGTTGGCTAGGCCTGGGGTCACCGGGTGAGAGGAGGAACAGGGAGCTGTGTCAGAGAACAGCTCCGGGTCTATCTCAGACTTGATTCATTGGGTCTATCTCAGTCCTTTGAGCATGCTCCCCCCTCCAGGCTGTACCTCAGGCTCAAGACTATCTGCTGGCCTCCCTGGGTCACCACTGTGGGCCAAACCATGTGCGCGAGATGCTTGGGGAGAAGACATCATAACGTAGGACTGTAATAGGGGCGTGGGGGCACTACCCACTTGATCGCCAGCCATCCATTCTGTGCCGTGAGACGGAACAGCTTCAAAGCCGGCATGGGACCACAGCAGCGGAATCAATTAAAGACAGGCGAGACAGATACCAACGTGGACAGCGGCCAAGGTGGGGGTCGTGAACAGAGACCCTGAGCTGCGTCTGGGGACAGACAGGGAAGCAGGGAAGCCTATTGGCTAAGCCTATGGTTAACCGCACTACTGGTGAGAGCAGGGGGCACAGGAACCCCCAAGGCCCCTACCCAGACACCACCTCAAGATCTAGGACACACCAGGACCTCAACAATAACATAGACACAAAGACCTCCGTCTTCTGCCCCAAGCCTGCGCCAACAGTGGCTTCTCCAGCTTAGGGGAGCCACCTTCTTTCTACCCTGGGCTCCACAGCAACAACAATTCCTCCTCTCCCTGTGCTCACCCAGGACCCTGGCTCTCCATTCACCTCTTCCTCTCTCTTCCTATGCCTACCGGGTTTCCAGGACGCTGCAGACCTCGCATCTTCCTCCAGAGATCTAGGGCAAACTGCTCCACTGCACCTGACCTATTAGCAGTGTGAGATGGAGCCAGGTTTTCAGTCCTTCTCAATTTTCTTATCTTTGAAATTAGCATAATGATAGTGTGACCTGTAGAGAGGTTGGGAGGACTCAATGAGTTATTGTGGAACTGCCCTTGGCCCTGAGCCTCCTCTGCAATAAAGGAACAAGCGATTGGTAAACGAGCTTCTCCTCAGTCCCCACGCTCTCCTGGCTCTCCTGGCGTTCTGCCTTTCCAAACCACCAGCTTGACCTTCAGCTCCAAGGTCAAGGTACCATCAGGACTCTCTTTCCCCACAACCGGCTCAGCAAAGGCTTGTCTCTGTCACCAAGTGCTGAGTGACAAGTGACCCGGTCACGGCGCTAGCTTAAAACCAGACATCCTGCCTGCCTCGCCTAGGTGTGAGTTAGGACCCAGAGAACAGCCTGTCAGGTGGCCATGTCCCAGCCATAGCTGTCTCCAGGCTGCCTTAGAGCTGAAAGAGCAGCTTCTAAGATGGCTCACTCGTGTGGCCTTGGGCAGGAGACCTCAGAGCCCAACTGATGCTGCCGGCAGGCCTCAGTTTCTCCCACAGTTCTTCCACAGGGTGATCGAGCACAGCCTCTGACTCCCTCAGAGACCCCTGATCCAAATGAGGAGTGAGCCTCGGGGCTTCTCCCGAGCTAGTTTTAGGAGAGACAGTCCATCTGGTTTCTTGTCATTACTTTCCTTGAGCTCATGTAGCCCAGGCTAGCCCTGAACCCATTATGACCTTGAACTCTTCTTGGTCCTTCTGCCTCTGCCTCCAGAGTACTGAGATTGCAGGCATATGGACCATAGTGGGAGGGGACTACATAGGACACAATGCCATTACGGTGGGTGACTGCCACAGTTTCCCAGGCCAAAGCCATTCCTACCTCCTGTTCAGGGTGTTGGGACAACACGCACCTATAATCATCTAAGGCAAGCCTTTGAGCCTTTGCACACACTGTTCCCTCACATACCAGAATGCCGCTCCCCACATCCCAGAATACCCCCCCCACATCCCAGAATGCCCCTCCCCACTTCCCAGAATGCTCCTCCCACATCCCAGAATGCCCCTTCCACATCCCAGAATTCCCTCCCCACATCCCAGAACTCCCCTCCCCACATCCCTTCCTACCTGTGTGTGAGGCTGAGGAGGGTCTGCAGAGCGTCTCCTGCCCTGATGAGCTGAGGTGTGTGCATCCCTCACCCAGGCACTCACAGCCACCGAGCAGCCTACAAGGCAATGACAGTCACAACTGCTGCCCAGCAATGCTCTCCTGTGTTTCTGAAGGCCTTGGCTGCCCCTGCTCCCCAGTCACTGCCCTTCAGGAAGTAAGGAACCCAGAGAGCTCCAGAAGGAAGAAAACTTCCTGAACCACTGAAGGGACGTTTAACAGCCTCACTCCAGGTTCAGAGGAGACCCTGTGTCAAGAGAGTAAGACATGGACATGTGCAGCACACACACACGCACATGCACACTGTACACACACACATGCACACACACACTATTCACTCACACACATGCACATCATATACACATACTGCACACTCATACCACACACAATCACTCATTCATGCATACTACACACACACACACACACTGTACTCACATATACATACATGCCATTCACACACACACAACACATGAATGAACACATCACATACATACACACACGCACACTGTACGCACATACACTATTCACTCACACACATGCACATCATATACACATACCACACATACATCACATACAATCACACACACTCAAGCTCCCAGACACATGCAAACACACATGCACACAAACAGGCACACACACGCACAGCCAAAGTCAGCCTCAGCTAACTCTCATAAATACATACAGTGCTAGGTCTCTTGGACCATGAACTCCTCTCCTGGTCCTAGTTCCAGGGACAGCCTGGCCCATGGGGAAAGATGAACAGTAAGAAAGGGGGTGGGGGGGAGAGCCAACCTGAGGCTGGCCCACCAGGACTACCACAGTCAGGCCTCCAGTTTGTTCACTGAGCGCCTCCACTGGCCAGAAAGGGAAGCACACCCTGCCTCATTCACCCATGCCACAGGGTTCCTGCAGCCTTGGGGCACAGGCCTTTAATTTTTATGTGTGCTTAGCCACTTGTCCTAGTGAGGAAATAATTTAATTAACTCTGAGAACTGTAATTAATTTTAATTGTTCATGGTAATTCATTGCTGAATACTCTATTAATAATTATTAAAATCTTAATGCCCAGTTACTGTCCTGTGATAGACTAATTAAATGCTTGTGTGGGGACACTTCATATCAAGTACCTCCTGTCCCTCCATCCTCCAGAGCTAAGTTTTCTACGCTCAGCCAAGTCCCCTGGGGGCTTGCAAAGGTGGTGGCTTCTCTCAGGCCTCTGGGAAGGCTGCTGTGGCTCCCAGGTTATCCACTCTGCAGCAGGCAGAGGAGCGAGTAGCCATCACCACAGCACAGCGGGCATGGGAAACCCTGTGTATGTGCCACATAATGACCTCACGGTGACCTTAGACATGGAGGTTAATTAGGTCATCACATTAGTAGACATTCACCACATCCTCTGCCCGCACTAACTGCTGACACAGGAGCCATTGTCAGGACACGGACAAAATGCTGACTCCCAAAGATAAATGCTAGTAGTTAAGCCATGGGTGAGCAGGTGGATGGAAATATAGATTGACAGGTGGTATAGAGATGAATGATGGATGGATGGATAGATGAATGGATGATGGATGGATGGATGGATGGATGATGGATGATGAGTGGATGGATGGATGGATGGATGATGGATGGATGATGGATGGGTGATGGATGGATGGGTGATGGATGGATGGATGGATGATGGATGATGGATGGATGATGGATGGGTGATGGATGGATGGGTGATGGATGGATGAATGATGAATGGATGGATGGATGGATGGATGGATGGATGGATGGATGATGGATGATGAGTGGATGGGTGATGGATGGATGGTAGATGGATGGATGGATGGATGATGGATGGACGATGGATGGATGAATGATGGATGGATGGATGGATGGATGGATGGATGGATGGATGGATGATGGATGATGAGTGGATGGGTGATGGATGGATGGTTGATGGATGGATGGATGGATGGATGGATGGATGGATGGATGGATGGATGTTGGATGGATGATGGATGGGTGATGGATGGATGGGTGATAGATGAATGATGGATGGACAGGTAGGTAAAATGAATGGATGGGGTAGGTGAGTAGACCTAGGTTCAGTTCTCCGTAACCACATGGCAGCTCACAACTGTCTATAACTCCAGTTTTGGGGGATCTAATTCTCTCTTCTGGTCTCTGTAGGCACTGTACACATACACACACACTGTACATATATACAGGAAACAAACACGCTACACATAAAATAGAAATAAATCTTTTTTAAAAGTTGGAGAGTGGCCCGCGTGAAGGGAGACTGTATAATGAGCTTCAAGAGCCTCTCTCAGACGAGTGAGGCACTGAGCTGATTGCTTCAGTGACACAGAGTGACACCTCAGCATACATGAGAACCTGGCTCCAATCCCAGAGACGGTGGGAAGGTAAGGTGTCGGAGGCCGGACACCAGTAGGGCTGTGCGGCAGGAACGTCAGAAAGCCTTCCTGGAAGGCAGATGCCTGAGCTGGCATTACATAGAGTTTTAAAACTTGAACAGGAGAGAAAAGTGGTCTCCAGACTGAGTGTGTCATGTGCAAAAGTCCCTGGGACAGGAGGGAATGTGTTGCGATTTGAATGAGAATGGCCTTCAGAGACTCATATATTTAAATACTTAGTCAACAGTTAGTGGAACACTTTAGGGAAGATTAGGAGGCGTGGCCTTACTGGAGAAGATGTGTCAGCATGGGTTGGGCTTTAAGGTTTGTTTTTTTATTTTTTAAGATTTATTTATTAGTATATCTAAGTACACTGTAGATGTCTTCAGATGCACCAGAAGAGGGCGTCATATCTCATTATGGATGGTTGGTTGCTGGGATTTGAACTCAGGACCTTCAGAAGAGCAGTCAGTGCTCTTAACCACTGAGCCATCTCTCCAACCCTGGGCTTTGAGGTTTTAAAAGCCCACACCTGGCCCAATATTTCTCTCTGTCACTCTCTGTCTCTCTGTCTCTTTCTCTTTGTGTGTATCTCTCTCTGTCTCTCTGTTTCTGTCTGTCTCTCTGTATGCCTCTCTCTCTGTCTGTGTGTGTGTGTGTGTGTGTGTCCTTCTCTTTCTGTATTTCTGTCTGCCTGTGTGTTGGGATGTAACACTCTCAGCTATTGGCTCAGTCCCATGCCTGTCTGCTTCCTGCCATGATGATAATGGCCTCAGCCTCTGACACTGTAAGCCCCCAGTTAAATGATTTCTTCTATAAGAGTTGCCGTGATCATGGTGTGTCTTCATAGCAAGAGAACAGTGACCAAGACAAAGTGTGAGACACAGGGCAGGAGGTGGTCCAGGAGAGCAGTGGGACATAGATCCAGCAGGCAGGGAAGGGGTGACCCTCACACAGAGGGAGCCATGTCCTACGGTGTGAGCCAAGTTGTACTACATGGGACAGAAGTCCATCCGAGGTTGGCTGTGCGAATGGGTGACACTGTCTCAGACTGCCTCAGACACCATAGCTCACTGGCCAAATCTCAATCTTGAGTCTGGGAGCTGAGTACACTAGGAGCGAACCAGAAGAACTGGGCAGTAGGCAGCTTGGAGAAAGGCACCCAAAAGCTGCTGGAACCATGGTGTAGTGGGGCAAGAGGGCAAGTCAGAAGGAGCAGAAATCTCCGTGGGCCTCTCAGCTCTGAAGACATCCCTAAGACACTTGCTCAGACATTCCAGTCACATCTACTGAATAGCTAAGGCATGTACAGCAGCCGTCAGACGAGAGAGACCTCCCTGTGGGGCATTTACTCCACCCAAATGCAGAGCTCCAGTGCTCAAAGAGTGTGGGCTGCAGCACAGAACTGAACAGGTGCCCTCAGTTTCATCACCTGATCAACACCTGGAAAGCAGAGCACAGCAGGTGCAAAGGTCACCCTCAGATCGTGTTGTCTGTGATGACTGACTTTAGCTGTCACCGTGATCAGGCTGTGGGTTCAGGTGTTGTGACAGTATTACGTCCAATAGTGCTCTGTTACTGTAAGAAAACACCTGAGGCAGTCAACTTAAAGAGATGAAAGGTTGTTTTTTTAGTACACAGTCTGGGAGCTTTCAGTTGTTTGTTTGGAGACCATCACAAAACAGCCCATCGCGGCATGGCAGGGGCACACAGCAGAGGAAAGATGGTTCACATCATAGGATGTGAAACACCACAGTCAGGATGAGAAACAGGAAGAAGGAACGGATCCAACATCCCATGACCCTCTTGAAGACACACCCTCCACAACTAAAATCCACCACCACCTCCCAAGAGTGCTGGACGAAGCCCTTATAACATGGGCAAGGAAACAGAGAAGGTCCGAACAGCAATTGGAGTTCAGGGACCCCTGCTTCGAGAAGATCTGTGTGCCCAGAATATTCCATGCGCAGACAACACTGCAGTCCCCCACCCCAACTTCCTCCCGGACTCCACCCCACCCCCAGAGCTTCCGCTGCAGCCCCAGAAGAGCTGCCAGTATTTTTTTTCACAGCTCTGCTCTCTGTGCCTGGTCCCTGGCAGGGCTGAAAATGGCTATTTCCCAGAGCCTTGGTGGAGGCCTGTTGGCACTGCAGACAGTGAAAGAAGAGTGCTGAGAGCCTGGGGCCCCTGCTCCAGAAGGCAAGGCCCCACTCTGTCTGCTCAGCAGCAGTGAGGCAGGTCTCAGTCCAGGGCCAGGAAGCAACTGGGAAATTTAGAGGGGCGAGACACCTGTGTGACCAGCCAAGGAGAGCTGGCTTTGAAGCCCTCAGGACAAATGTTCTTGCCCAACCCTCTGAGAGGCACAGGGACAGCCCAGCTTCAGAGAAGAACTCTGCAGGACAAATACATGTACACACATGTGTGCACACGATTGCTCAGATGCACAACTACATACATGTATACATGTACCCACACACATATACACATGTAATTACATGCACAACTAATATACACGCATGTATCCATAGATGTAGTCTATAGGTGTACATGTGTGTATTTATGTACATGTGCATACACGTGACTACCCATCCGCATGCATGTACATGCACATGTGAGCATACACTCAAGCATGCAAATATATGCACATATGTATACATGCATGTGCACACAGAATGCATGTTAGTCAGGTTCCCTAAGAGGTCCAGCTTCTTACACATTTTCCCAGGGGACAGGGATGGGTACACAGAGATGACACCTCCACCACTGAGACAGTTTAGTCCCATGAAGTCTACATGTGGCTCCCGCATCCTATTGCAGTGACATGGGGACAGGGTGGCAGTCAGGGTGTAGGTTGCAGGTAGGGGACTAGGTTACAGATGAACTGAAGACTCTATCCTGTGGCTTCCAGAGTCCAGAACACACACACACACACACACATACACACACACGCATGCACACATGCAGGCATGCCATAGGCTCTAAGCAGACAGGCTGGGAGAGTGGGCTGCAGGCCCCTGGGCTTCCACCAGGATGGACACCATCTCCCTAGACCCCAGACAAAGGAGCCAGGCACCCTCCTACTTAACAGTCCACCCCCTAGAGGAAGTAGAGAGGACCTGCAGCCTGACTCAGCCGGGTTCACACCTATGGAGCACCTGCTGTATAGTTCATGAACAAGACAGGTATGGCTCTGCCCTTATGGAGATCCATAAATGCCTAATAATGCACTTTCTATCCTGCATGCACAGCAGTTATGAGAGGTGGAGAGTTCTGAGAGTACCTGGGGAAAAGAGGACGCAAGCCCACCCTCCCCCTGGTCTTGGCCTTTGGATTCTGAGGACTGGCCCCTGCCTGCCCTGCCTAGCTTGAAGCATGAGGAGAGGAGAAGGGAGGGGAGGGGAGAGGAGAGAAGGGGAGGGGAGAGGAGAGGAGAGGAGATACAGCACGTGACACTGAGCACCTTCCTATCCCTTCTTGCTCTTCTCCCTCCAGCAGGAGCAGCAGACCCGAAGCCCAGCCCCAGCACCCACAGAGAATTGCTGCCCCTGGGCCCTCAGTATTTAAATCACCCATTGACTTGAACAATCACACCCTGCCTCTGCTTTGAGAATAAAGGCCCCACCACCTTGGAGCTGCTTCCTTCCTTCCACCGTGTGTCTTCCCAGCCTCTGAGAGCATCCTCTTTGTGAAAGATGGGAGTCCCTGGAACCCCAGCAGACTGGACCCCCAACTCTGGCACAGATGGTGCAAGCAGCTGTCCTTGAGCAAGCCCCACTTTATACCCTGGACTTTCCCTCAATACACATGGTCCCAGACCCTCAGTCCTGCAGGATTTCTGATCTGTCTCTTCTGAATTCGGCATCCTGCAGAATCTTCTAGAAGCCACACTGAAAGTACTTTCCAGAGGCTTTTTGTCCTTGGGGAACACAACCCCCTTCTGTTGACTCCAGTGTAGAACAACATTCAGTTCTTCTTTCCCTACACATGGTCTGGGCCAGCAGTTCCAGGTTCTGAGCCAGGCCCCTCCTGTTTTGACTGGGTGACTCAGGGATGGTCACTTAACTTCTCTGAATTCACAGAAGAAAGCACATGCAACTTCTATGCCTTGCCCCACACATCCTTCTGTCCTGCTGGGACCTCACATACACACACACACACACACACACACACACACACACACACGTGCACACACACACACGTGCACACACACACGCACACGCACGTACCTGGCTTTAAAATATTCAGTGCAGAAATGAGGTGAGGGTGACTACCTGTGTTCTGAGAGTCTCCCAATCAGGACAGATGGGTGGGTGGGGTGTCATCCCATCCCTCAAGCTGTCAAAGGACTTCCATGAGATTCCTTACAGAATTAGATCTGCAAGTTCCTGGACACTTGGGTGGTCCAGCAGAACAGGGAAGGGTATAAATCAGGGCAGAGTGGCCCAGAATCCCAGCGGGTTGAGACCTCAGCAGCAGAGAGGCAGCAGAGGAAGCCCCTAAAAAGAGCTGGGCCCTGAGGAGACTGTGAGAGACCCCAACCTGTGCCAAACCAGAGAACTAGCATTGCCTTGCAACAGAGCAGATCTCCTCGGGCTCTGCCAGCTTCCAGCTTCTGGCTCTCCCACCCTGAAACTCCAAGGGCAGGACCCTGGGAACTACTGCTGAAGGAGGCCGGCCAGCAGAGTCAGCAGGGAAACTGAGTCCCAGGCCCTGCCCTCATAGCTTCCACCTCGGACTCAGGGGTGGGGCAGCCGCGAATGGGAAGGAAGATGCAAATGTCCCCTGGGTGTCAATGTGGCTAGAGCACTTCAGTACCCTAGGAAGCCGAGGGACATGCTCTAGACATCCGCATGGCAAAGACTGGGCAGCACCCTAGAGCCTGTGGGAACAAGACAGGGGTGAGAAGCCCGTGTGCCTACTGACCCCAGCCATCCAAATCCTCACCAACAGGGCATATGAGCCAGGATCATGGTGGAGGCTGGTGCATGGCTAAAACACAACCACACGAGGTGTTGCCTGTCAATCCTGGGCGACTATGAACTAACTGCCCAGGGCTCTCTGTCAGCTGGAGCCTCCATCTCCATGAGGCAGACAAGACTTGCCAGCAGGAGTCATGTGGAGGGCTAGGAAAATGATTTCTGCAGGAGCATTTAAATTCAAGGCTAGCCTGGGCTACAGGTGACAAGGTAAGGCCTAAGAATGGAGGTCAGTGGTAGAGCGCTTGCTTAATGTGTGCTAGCCCAAGATTTGGTTCTCAGTATCAAAGAAGAAAAGGTGCCCTTGACTCCTTCAAACCTCTTCAATAGCAGACAGAGCCTCTGCCTGGGAGAAAGGGGGCTGGAAACTGGGCTGGGAACAAACAAAAGAGGGAGAGGGGCGAGGCATGGGCCCTGGGGCACAGCCCTGGGCAACTTCCAAAAGCAGCTGTCACTCCTGGGAAACACAGCCACCCATCGCCAAGTGGAAAGCTGGCGCAGGCCGGGACCTTCCAGGGAACTTGAATACCTCTCCAGGGAACGGGCCCATGGGTGCTAAGACTGCAGCTGATTCAGCAGGAGCTGCATTTAGCCGGCAGTGCTGGGCCCGCAGCTATACCAGCTGCTCACACAACAGTCCACTCCTTGACACTGGCTGGCTATGGCTGGGGCAGGTCAGGCTCCTGCCAGTGCTATGAAGAGCCAGGCAGTGGGATCTTGGCCACCTGCTGCTGTCTCTGGTCTCCCTCTCCCCAGGGAGCATCCATGCAGAACTCTCCACAGCTGCCCATGGGTAAGAGGGACCTTCCTGCCAGGGAAACACATCTGGAGCTGAGATGGCCCTCAGAGCCGAGCCAGGGCACAGTCTGCCTCCCAGGCAGCTCACTGGGGCTCTCTGAAAAGCAAATGGCTGCTCTGTGGCCACTGGCTGGCAAGGCCCATGCAGAGCAGAAAGGAAAGCGGAGAGGGTGTTGGTCCTTGGCTGATCTCAGGCAGGGGTGGGTGGGGGTGGGGGTGTTGAACTGAGCTCGTGACATGCTGGCTGGCTAACTGACTCTTGTCCTAAGACTAGCTGATCCCAGCTGCTGCTGTGGCTGTTGGCTCTGACTTCCCTGCTAGAGGAGAAGCGCTGCCCCATCTGGCTGGAACATTTATTGACAGAAATCTCCCTCTTGGAGGTCCAGGCCTGACCTCTTTGTGTGTTTGGACTAGGTTCTATGTATGTGTCTGTATGGCATTAGCCAGCGTGTACGTGTGTGTGTGTGTGTGTGTGTGTGTGTGTGTGTGTGTACATGTGTGAGTGCGTGCCTCTGCCTGCCAGTTACCAGATGTTAATGTTGAGTCTCCTCCTAGATTGCTCGATTGCTCTTCTCTTGGTTTTGGAGACAGTCTCTCACTGGCCTGGAGTTCACATATTGCCAAGGCTGGCTGACCAGGAAGCCTCCCCCCCCCCCCCGCCCTCTCCCCCCCCCCCCCTGTCTCTATGTTTCTACCTTGAGCTCTTGCCCTGAGTTATGTCACACACACACACACACACACACACACTCCCAGCTCTGGTTTCCAGCTGGCTGTGCAGCTGAGGATGACCTTCCCCCCCGGACCCTCCTCCCTCCACCTCCCCAGCTCTGGGATTACAGGCAAGAGCCATCTTTTTACTTGGGTGCTGGGGACCGGAGCTCGGGTCCTCCTGCTTGGACAACAGGCTCTTTACCCACTGAGCCCTCTCCTCAGTTCTCCCCGAGTTGTGACATCCGGAGGGCTGAGGCTGGCAGGGAGCACTTGGAACTGGGTGAAAAGACAGAAGGAGCTGCAGGGGTCTCAGCTGCGGCTTCACCGGCCCAGGTCGTGAGGGGGACACGGCCTGGCAGCCCTGGGACTCCAGCGTCTCAGCACATGCTCCTTGAGCTATTCTCGGTGGTTTGGCCGGCCCCTCCCTGCCCCCTTGACAAGTGGAGTTTAATTATTTACAACAGCACTTTACCACCATGGCTGAACCCACCGGAACGTATTTTGTGAGAGTAATGAAGGCTCAGTAATGCGAGACCTCTCTGCAGCTCCTGTCACTAAATCAGGGTCCCGAGTCCCTGGACTGCACAGGTCTTCCCACCCTCCTCTCAGAATCCAGGGCTGGCAGGCAGGGGGAGGGCACTACACAGGTGTGCCCGAGACATTTTTCCTCATTTGGAGGAGAAGGACGAGGTAGGTTGCGTGAAAAAGGAGTTCCAGTCTTCCGAGATGGGACCAGAGGGCGCCACACAGCCCCGAGGCAGGTAGGACATGACCTGTGGTTTTCGCTGTCCCCCCACCCCCAGAGGGCACAATGACCTGAGAGAAAATATGCCTGGGAGTCATCAACTCATGTCTCTGCAGGGTTGCTCTGTGCCTCAGTTTCCCCATCTGTAAGCTAGGGAAATTGGAGATCTTTCGCCTATATTTCTTCCTACAGCCTCTCCGTGTCCCTCACCGCAGCAACGACAAGTCACACTGTGTCTCACATTTGCCCTTGAACCCCTGAATCCCCCACAGCCAGGAGGAGCAACGAGGGTGCTGGGAAATAAAGATTCAGGGTGTGTGTCCAGGCCTGTGGCTCCAGGTGACCCTTGTCACCTGTCCTTACTAGGGACAGACACTGGGGTGGGCCTCCACTTCTGTGCCTCCTCTTTTCCTCAACCCCATTCATAAATGAGACCCTGAGGCTCCCACTGAGCCCGTCTTTGTCCAAGGCACCTGCTGCCAAGACTGGAGAGAGACTCTTGTAGCCACGGTCAAGTTGAGGGAGACCAGGTTGGGGCCCCCCACACACACACACAGAGGCTGGAGACATGCTGGATCTGAGAGAGCAGATGGGGGAGGTGACCTCCAGGTACTGAAGCAAGGAGACCGTTGCAAGGAGCAGGTGCCTGGGACATCCCAGCACAAGGGGGTGCGGTTTCCCAGGATGTACTTGGGTTGATGAGATCAAGGACAGACAGTGCCACAGTGGGACACCAAAGCCTTGGTAAAGGAGAACGAGGTGTAAGGTGCACCGACGCTGGAAGCGGTGGACGACCTTGAGGCATTCCCCTGACTTCCAGCTTCTCCCTAATCTACATTCAGACGGCTGCACACAACAAAGGACTCTATCAGGCATCAGGTGACACCTTGAAACCTCCCTGGGCGGCAGCTCAGCCAGTGTAAACCCAAGACTGCTGGGATCTAACCAACAGCCTGGAAAGTCCTGCAGGAGCTAACCTCGATACACCCTGCTGTGTGGAGGAGCTTCGAGCTTCCGACTGGCCCTCAGAAAGGGTTGGCTGCCCACATTCTAGATAGAGACCTACTCTGGGGAGAAGAAAGAGTCTATCTTTAAGTCACTCAGCAAACACACCCCACAGAGCAAATGCACCCCACTCAGCAAACGCACCCCAAACACCTGGACTTCAAGAGCAGGAACAGCCAAGCGCTGTTTTCAGAGGGCTTGCGTTCTAGCGGAGGGATGACTCATAGACAAGAAGAAATAAAGCTGACAGAAGAGAGAGTAGATGTGAGGCCGTAGCTTCATAGTGGGGTGCAGACACCAGAGGGTCCCCTCTAGAAAGGCCAAGCATGGTGGCACAAATTTGTAATCCCAGCTACTCTGGAGGCTGAGGCAGGAGGATCACAAGGCTGAGCAAGTTAGTGAGACCCAATCTCAGAAAGTAAAACCTGAAGGTGGAGCTGTGGACGAAGATCTGGGGCAGAGCGCTCTGCCTGGCTTGCTAGAAGTCCTGTGTTCAATACCCAGCATTAGAAAAAAAAAAATACATTTTAGAAAATGATGTGTGTATGATGTGTGTGTAGTTGTGTGGTGTGTCTATGTATGTCTGTGTGTGGTGTCTGTGTGTCTGTATGTGTAATGTGTTCGTGTCTCTGTGTGTGGTGTGTGTGTATATCATGTCTGTATATGTGTATGATGTGTGTGTGGGGTGTGCGTGTGTTTCTCTGAGTGTGAATGTGGACATGTTCCCCAGATGGAGTGTGGGAGAACTTTCTAGAGTCTCTCCTCTCTTCCCACCGTGGGTTCCTCAAATGGAGCTCCTCAGCCTCTGCAGCTACACACACACACACACACACACACACACACACACACACACACACACGTACCATTTCACCAGCACAGACATTTTATTAAAGACTGACCCAGCTGAAATCAGAGAGTAGAAGGAGAGGGAGAGGAAATGGGGTGGAGCTGACAAAACAGGACCCCCTGGAGTGCAGGACCAGCCCACAGGACCCCCTCCCCAGCAGGGCTGCAGCTTTGGCATTGGTGAGGTGTAGTGGATCCACGAGTCAGTCGCTCCAAGCTCAGAAACCGCCAAGGTGGTTTCTATGTGGCTTTTCCCAGGCCCTCTATGACCCGTGCATTGAGAACACCGAGCAGGATGGTCAGGCAGGAGATCACTGCTGCCCCAGAGAGAGGTGGTGGCCTGGCCTGCAGAGCAGAGGGAGGTGGGGTCAGAGCAGCAGGAAGGATGGGTCTCCAAAGGTCTGGATTTCCCAAGGCATCACTGACAGTCAGGGTCGTGGTCAGCTTGTCACTGGCTGTCCAAGTCTGGCTGACACAGGCATCTAACTGTTGCCCAAAGCCAGCAGGGACGTGGCTCCCACACAGGCCCCAGAGCCTCGGGTCAGGGGAGCTAACTCTGCAGAGCTCCATCTGAGGTGTGCTGTGCAGCTCCTGGGGGTGTCAGGCCTTCCTCAGTGGGGTCTTGTTACATCTGCAGCAGACTTAGCACCCTTGCCAGCCTCCAGCCAGCCCATACATAGTAACCACTGCAGGGCTGATGCTGGCTGGCACCCACACTGGGAAGAGGAAGGGAATGCAATCATCGCCAGCCACACCCCAAGTGGTGACTCCATCAGCCAGACAACTCCGAGGGCTCCTCAAGACAGGATCTGTGCTCAGCATCCTGTGTGCAGCAGCTTTTAAAAAAGAAAAAAAAAAGGTATTATTATTGTTGTTGTTTTATCACTGGGGTGGCGTCTGGTCAAGACCACTTTGCACACCAGAAACCAGGGCTCAGAAGCGTTAAGGGACCTGCTTAGAGGTTGCACAGCCTGGGGAAGGAGCCATCTCTGCAGCCTGTTTTCTGGACTTCCAGTGGCTTGGAGACAGACAGCGACATTTGAAATGACAGTCTCTTAGGTCAAACATCACCTGCAATTTTTCAATGGTCTCCTTCACAAACCTGGTTCTTTCTCCATAAAGGACACAGCATTCCTTCCTTATCAGGATCATCAATGGCCCAGTTAACCCTGAACAAGCTGCCCCCAGATTCAGAGCACTTCCTGCAGAAGAGCCATTATGAAATCAGCAGTGCTGTGGGGGAGGGGAGGAACACATGCCCCAGAAACACACACACACACACACACAAACACACACATACACACACACAAAGACACCAGACATACACACACAGAGACACACAAAGACACATACATATACACACAAATACACACATGCACACATATACACATACACACACACAAACACACATTCACACAAAGACACACACATACACTCATACACACATGTACACACACAGACACATACATACACACATAGAGACACGCACATACACAAACATACACTTACATACATACACAAACATACACATATACACATATGCACATACAAACACATACATACACATATACACAGACACACATACATACATATACCCCCACAACACCTGGCTTGTGTTCACACATACAAACACACACATATACATAAACACACACACACACACACACACAGCAGCAGCAGCAGCAGCTAAGTGCCCACTGCCAGGTTTTTATTAGCAGCGATAAAAGGCAGAGAAAGCAATGAAGGGCTTTCTACTCCCAGGTGGGGGCTGCGGTCCTAGGATTTGTCATGTTTTGACTGCGAGAGTTATAGAATTTATAATGCGGGCCCTGGAGAAATTAAAGGCAGATTATGGCCAGCCCTCCCCTTGGTGAATGTCTCCATGGGGAGCAGGGCTGCAGGGTACATCCAGAGGCTTATAGTTTTCTGGGTGACCCTCAACACAGGGGGTCAGAGGAGAAGGGTCCCCTGCCTGCCCTCCCCCAGGTCACCTCACTCCCAGCCTGCCTCTCCCCCAGATCATCTCACTCCCAGAGGCCTCTGTGTCCCCACAACACCTGGTTTGTGTTCACAGGGCTCAGGCCTGGTCCCCTGCCATCGTCCTGGGCTGAGCATGGCCCCCTCTCTGGAGGGATGTGACACTTTGGAGGTGGGCCATGGAAGAGGGTGGGATGTGACCTGAGTTGGCCGAATGAAGCAACTCGGGGCCTCTCTAAAGTCTATCGGCCTTGTCTGTGATCCTCAGGGCCCTGGTGCCTCCTGAGAAAGTCAAGCGTGAGGGCAGAGGGGGTGGAAGGCATGCTGCCTGCCTCCCTGAGTTTTGAGGCCCAGAATTTCAGGGAACCTTACGTCTCCCAAGAAAAAAGTAACTGTTACTGAGCACCGGCTCTGTGGTAAGAAACTCCCGAGACACTCCTCAGAGTGCTGGGACCTGATAAGGAACCCAGAGCAGCGGGAACGCAGGCTGAATATTGAGAAACAACGGGGCCTTCGTTCCCAGAGTACCCTCAGGAGAGAAGCAGTGCAACCCACATTAGAAACCCGACAGAACCAGACGGGGGCTGTTCACTACCATAGGTAACAGGGATGCTCCCAGGTCTAGCTGAGCCCAGCACCACAGCTTTGTCCCCCTCCCGGCCAGGTGGGAAGGCTGGGCGCTGTCCAGTTGCTGGGGTGCTGAAAAACGAGCCCAAGAGATGTTGCTGAACACAGCTGTCACAGGGGCAGGGCTAGCCCGCTACCTCCCTCCACCTGACTACAGTGGTCCCCAGCTCCGCTCTCTCACCCCTCTCCTGGCATCACTCAGACCCCATGCACACCACAGCCACTGGCAGGAAGATCTACTGGTCCCTCCCATTCACTCTGGTCCCTAAACACCATCAGCACCAAAGTCTTAGTCTACTGATGAGAACCGAGTAGAACGGTGTGTTTAGCTTGCAGCTGTGGGAACAGCTGTCCCCCTCGCACCATCAATGATTGGCCCAGGCCCACTGTCAGCCATTCTCCAACTAGACCTGGACCCTGGTTCCCCCAGTTTGTGATTCTGACAGGTCTCCCTACAACAGTGGAGACAGAGGTTCCCATGCCTTGGTGTGACACTTGAGGTCCTTCAGGGACCATAGGTGCCAACCTCCACCTTCACCTCTCCTTGTTTTCTTAATCTTAATCATTCTACCTAATGGCAGCCCTCTGGGATGGATCAAGGACAAGCATCTCACACAAGAGGAACAGCATGGGCAAAGTCCCACTCATTGGACAAAGCGGTCTCAGGCATCACCTTCTACAAGGACACCGCTGCTGTCCACCTCCCGATGCAGCCAGACACTATCCAGCCATGCTTGGATATAAAGCGTGATTCTTCCCAATCAGTCAGACAAGGAGGAATCACTCCGCAGGGCTGAGGCAGAACTTCAGCACACCGGTCTTTCACGTTTCTCTAGCATGAGCATCTAGCTGCCTGTGAGCCAGGAGCAGAACTGAGAAAAGTGCTAGGTACAGACACCAGGTGTGTTAGCACACAACCGTGATCCCAGCATGCAGGAAGATCATGGGTTCAGGGCCAGCCTAGGCTGCACAGCAAGTTCCATGGCAGGCCAGCCTGAGCTATACAATGATACATGATCCTTTATTTTTCAATTTTTATTTGTGTGTGAATATATGTCGCATGTGTGCAGTACTCTTGGAGACCAGAAGGGGACATCAGATCCTCTCAGAGCTAGAGAGCTACAGCCTGTTGTAAGCCTGTGCCACGGGCTACACACTGGGAACCAGACTCTGATCCTGTGCGAGGGCGGTATGTGGTCTTAACTACTGAGCCATCTCTCCAGCCCTAAGGCCACCTTATTTTTCTTAAAGTTGTGCAAAGGAGCCCAGGCACAATGCTGCAGGGCTGGAGAGACTGAGGCAGGAGGATTGTGGGATCGAGGCCAGCTTGGAGGCCATCATAGTTTCTATGCGAGGTCAGCCTGAGCTACCAAGGGAAAACACACTAAGTAAATAAGTAAATAGTTTGTATGCCGCTGCCCAGGCACTCAGGGGGAATGTGAGTTCGAAACCAGCCTCTGCTCCTACAAAGACCCTCGCTGTACCCAGCACTGGCTAAGTGCTTTATAAAGTGTGGACTCATTAAAGACCATAAAGGAGGCACTCTTAGGACACTCCTGTTGCAGGTGGGGAAACCGAGGCACCAGGAGGCTAGCAGAGATGAAGCGGAGAGGCAGGGATTCCAACCTAGGAGCTGGCTTAGAGCCTGGGCGCTTACTCACCTGTCCATCTGCAAATCTGCTAGCTCAGTGCTCAGCATCAGCAGAACCAGGGACATCTCTGGACCCTGAGTCTCCAAACCCATGAAAGACAAGTGCCAGGGTGCCCATCGCCTGGCCTTGCCCATAAGAACCAGAAGTACCAACTTCATACAACCTGGGCTGGCCTGCCCAGGGTACCCACCTTTATCCTCCTTCCAGCCCTATGCCACCCCCTCCAGCTGCCAGGACCCCGCCTCCCACCCCTGCACCTGGCTGCCCTGGCAGACAGCCCCGAGCCCCCATGGAGCATGAACCTCCCCCAGTTCGAACGAAGCAGCTGCCAGGCATTGCTGGAGCCGGCAGACATGTTCTGGGCACCGCTCACCGCCCACCCCACCAGGCTGGGTGTGATGGAAGCTCGGCAGAGGTTGATGGCCCTGCGTAGCCCTGCGCTGTTGCTATTTTTAATTTAATTGGAGAGTCGGAGGAGAGAGATGGTAACTGGGCCAGGGAGGTTTAAAAGCTTTCTGGGAGCAGGCATAGGAAAGTTGGTAATTGCACTCCAGGCAGCAGCGTGGATGCCTGAACAGAAAGGTTAAATGTTACACTCTGGATCAAATGAGAAAACGGGTTCTGTCGGCAGGTGCCCAGAGATAAATAAGGAAAACACCCCCCCTGTCCATCTTCTCCAGACCCTCCTCTCCCATCACTCATGTCTGAATTTCTTGCATTCTGCCCTTGGAGGCTCAGGGGCACAACAAATACAGTTGAGGGTGACATCCCTGTGCACGAGGTCAAGGTGTGTCTAGGGAGCTTTAATTGTCAACTTGACACAGCTTAGGGTTATCTGAGTCTAAGACTGCTTGAGGAGTTGTGCAGATCAGACTGGCCTGGGGGGGGGGGTGTCTGTGGAGTGGGCATACCTCTTCCCTGTTGCCAAGGAAGAGGTATGCCCACTATGGGTGGCACCACTCCCTAGGCAGGCGGTCCTGGGCTGTGTAAGAGAGCCAGCTGGGCGAGAGTCTGTCAGCAAATGAAAAGCAGCAGTCCTACCTCGAGTTCTACTCCGACTTCCCTGGGTGATGGACCGTGGCCTGGAAATATAAATCCAAATAAATACTTCCCTCCTTTAACTGCCAGAGTACCTTATCACAGCAACAGAAATGAAACTATAACATCTCAACTACCACCCAAAGCAGCGTTTATGTAAGCCTAGGAAAACATCATGTCTACCTCTCTCGGGCCAGGAAGTCCTATGGGCCCCCTAAAGAATTGAAGGGCCCATGAACAAACACTGAAAACCAACTCACCCAAGACCTGTAGACCTCCTCTTCTTTCAGGTAATGAAACCCAGTGGCACCCAGTGACACACTCCTTCTGAGAGACCAAATCTTGGGTTCAGACTCCATCTTAGAGAACCTGACCTAAGGTTGAACTCGAGTTAACCAACAAACCTGCGTCTAGCATTAGCTTCCAGGTTACTCCTAAGCAAACCTGTGCCTGGCAGTTTGCTTTCTATCAACCACCAATCAGGGGGAAAGCAGAATTAAGCCTATGGTTTGGCTCTCAGCCAATTATTTTAAAGTGCAGCCCAATTCTATAATAACCCCCTAATCAAATGTGTGCCAGGCTAGAAACCCCCTTGCTTGTTTGCTTGTCTCTATAAATGCTTGCCTGAAACTGGGCTCAGGGTCTCATCTTTCTGATGGCACCATCAAGGTCGGCTGTGATCCCAAGACCCTAGTGCAATTGCATCAGAATCAGCTCCTTGGTGGTCTTTTGGGGCTTGTGAACTGGCACACTTCCACCCTTCGTGATCTTCAGGGAGCATAGAGGTGACATGTGGAACTTCCGCAACTATTTCGAGGCAATGTCTACAGCGTCTACTAGGCTAAAGGAAAGACAGGAGGATTCCTTTGAGGTATTGACTACTATCCTGGACAGGAGTCTGTTTCAGCATTGTGGGGCCAGCTTTCTAGGAACGCCAAGACCATTACTAAGAAACTATTTATGCTTGGCTTCAGGCTTGGGTGTAACCTCCCTATGTTACAGCTTTCTTGTTTGGAAATGAGGATAAATGTCACTCATTTCAGAGCATATGGTAGTCCACAGATCTCACTCTCCCTGCCATGCTGGCCAGGCAGTGGCAGCCACAATTGATATTAATCGCTCCTAATTAACAGAGGCTGTCATCACACTGTAACATTCGCAGTCATGGTTTTCTGAGGCAGGGTCTCACATAGCCCAGGCTGGCCTTGAACTCATGTAGCTGAGAATGTCCTTGAACTCCTGATCCTGCTAGCTCCACCTGCTGAATGCTGGGGTTACAGGTATAGAGCATCGCATCCAGTTTATGCAGTGCTGAGAATTGAACCCAGAGCTTTGGGCATGCTAGGCAGGCACTCTACCAACCGAACTACATCCCAGCCCCATGTGGGCACATGTCAGTAACTGTTTTCAGCAGGAGCTTTCTCTTCTCACGTTAGCACATCACGAGCCCACATTACTCTCTCACCCCACTAGCTTGCCTATATGACCTAAGCGAACCACAGGCTGATATGGAGCTGGAGACCATGGCCTGTGCCAGGCTAATGCTAAGCTGTTCTACCCAAGAGTCAATGTCTTAGGCTCCCTCTCCTTCTCCCAGGGCTCAAGTTTGGAGCTAAAGTTGCAGCCGAGCACCAATGCCTCACGCATTCAAAGACAAGCTGAATGAAGCTCTCTTGCCCGCAAGCTCGCCCACCCGTGCCTGAAGCTTCCTCAAGATTCCATCACAACTACTGTACGAGTTATTCAACACTAATTCCTAATGGTAGCAGTTGAAAGCCCCTTCCAGAAAGAGTCAGATTCAAGGGCTAAACAGCCCAGGTTGGGTTCAAGCATAGGGCTGCCCTCTCAGCAGGAAAAAAAAAATTACTTACAGCTTTTGACTCTGTATTGGTCAGTAAGCAAAATGGCTGCTGTAACAAGCATCCCCAAACACCATGACTGGATGCAACAGAGTAAGAACATAGATTCTACCCAGCACTTCCTCTGTCTCCCCATTCGCCACCTCTGTGGTGTGTGCATAAACATGCAGGTGTGTACATGTCTGTGCAGCATTCAAGTGTGTGCAGCAGGTGTGTGTGATCATGAGTGCATGTGTGCGGGCCTCAGACTGATGTTGGATGTCTTCCTCTATTGCACAGAGCCTAAAGTTGACCATGGCTGGCCAGCCAGCTCCTGGGGTTGGCCTGTCTCTGCATCCCACCCCTGGGGCCACAAGCATGTGCCGCCATCGGGGTTCTAGGGGTCACACTCCGGTCCCCACAATTGCGGCTTCAGCTACCCTGCCATCTCCGAGAATTCCCAGCTTCCTGTGGGACTTCTGACGCCCACAGGCTCACTAGGGATGGGTTAACACTCAGAGCACACTGAACTGGCCCAAAGTCCATGCAACCCCTGTATACTGCCAAGACACAGTGTGAGGAAAAGACAACCCTGTTCTTCACAGTGTGTGTAGGCATCTCTGCCCAGCCCAGCCCAGCCCACCTCACCAGTAGCCACTGTGCTTCCAGCCCAGGTCACGTCATCTTTCATGGCACGAGATACCTGTGGTCCTTGTATCCTAGGTTCCCCTCATCCATGGGCTCAGAAAATTCTTAGAGTTGTTTTTTTATAGGCAACACAGGCAGACATCTTTCTTGCTCCCTAAACAGTACAGCTACTCACGCCGCATTATCAGTCACTGGAGATTATTTTTAGTTTCGCGGAAGGATGGAGCTCGCATGCATGAGGTGAGGTACGCCACGCCACTTCGTCTAGGGGACTCGAATACTCTCAGATGTGAACCCCCTTGGAGCGCCTAGAATTTACCCACCAGGAACCCATCTTTTACTTCAAAGTCCCAGTGCCTGTCATGCTACCTAACACACCGTGCCCATTCGCAGCGCAGCTTCTTGCCATAGCCCCGGGCTCTGCAGAAACAACTGAATCCCCACACCCAAGCTTGGATGCTGCCACCCAAACCATCATCCACCAGAGGCATCAGCAAGGCTTCTAGAATAAATGGTTTATTTGAATGTATAAAAATATGAAACAAGTCCCAACACGGATGGGATCCTCACTTGCCCCAGGGAGGGCTACCCTGGCCAGACGGTATGCAGAGGTTCTGGGCCTTCATCCACTCTGGCACATAGCACGGATGCTTCTGTGTCTCAGCAGCCACCTTCATCTAGTACAGGTTGGGAGAGTCCTGGACCCCCGGGATTGAGCTCTTCAAGAGAGAGGTGAGAGATCCTGCCTGGTGAACTCCAGGGTCTTCCCGCAGGAGGGCAGGGAATAGCCCAGGGTGGAGGAGGACTGTGTACAAGTCAGGCCAAAGCCAGAGTCTAGAACCATTTGAGTTAGCATGACCAAGGCATACAGGGTCATCTCCAGCTGGTTACAGAAGCAGCAAGAACATGTACAGTGACTCAGACACGGTCTGCACAGGGAGATGACACACTGGTTGCCAGCCTCAAACCAAGCCCTCTCCCTCATGTCTCCCTAGAACAAACTACACACTTGACCCCCACAAGCGGCTCAGCGAATGCTCCTGCTGGGTTCTTAGAGGACACTCTCAGGATACCGGGGGATGCTGGCCCAGACCTGTGGGGCTCACACTGTAAGGGTGAGCTAGGGAAAGGGTCTAGAACACCCCAATAGGGGCTGAAGCTGTTCTCAGAGCCTGCCCCCCAGCCTTTCAGAAGATTGTGTGGGTGATGGTGATGGGTGGGACGACCTGTGGTCCAGGTGCTGGGACTGCTGGCCCTGTGTGAGCCCGGGGGATGCAGCCAAGTGGAATGTAGCCAGTGCCCTACATGCAGCGTCCCCTCCACTGCCATCATAGCTGGAAGAACACCTTCCAAGAAGGAACAGGTGTAGGGCAGTCGCTACTTGTACCAATGAGCAGAGGAGGCGAGAAGGAAGCCTGTCTGGATGCCGAGCCCCACTCCTTTCTTTAGATGCCTGCTAAATACCAAGACAGAGCTGTAAGGCTGACATTTCCAAATTTGGCAAACTCACTGGGCCCATTTTTAAACCCAGTTTAAAACCAGTTTAAACCCTTCCCACGGCCCTAGCTAGGGTATGGTCCCGGGTCCTGACATGCAGAGATAAAGACACTGTCCCAGGTCCCTCAGGCAAAGGTGCTGCCCGGGCCTGGGTGTGACTCCTCTCACAACCCCGCTGATTGGGACAGTGGTCACATATCACTCCCTACCCTCCCCCACTCTCACCCATCACACCCTCAGCTTATCCCACATCAACTGCTGGCAAACAGAAGCTCAGATGTGACTTCCCTGGTGACTCAGTGGGCACTCCCAAGAACCTCAAGTCCAGTCCAGCTGGGGTTTGCAAGTATTTGCCATAAAAGTCCAACTGTGGGGACAGCCAGGCTGACCAGAACAGACTGGATGAAGCAAATACACGCTAGGCACTGTCTGAGACACAGAGGTGCTAAGGTACTATATATTGGATTCTGTGCATGTATGATGCGTGTAGCTGTCTCTGTGTGCATGTGCATGTGTGTGTATGTGTGCATGTGCATGTGTATGTGTACCTGTGTATATGTGTGCATGTGCATATGCATGTATGTGTGCACATGTGTGTGCATGTGTATGTATGTGAGTGTGTATGTGTGTGAATGTATATGTGCATGTGTATGTGTGTGCCTGTGTATGTACATGTGTGTGCATGTGCATATGCATATGTATGTATGGTATGTACATGTGTGTGCATGTGTTTGTGTATGTATGTGTATATGTGTATATGTGTGCCTATGTATGTGTGTGTGTGTGCAGATGTATGGGTGTGTGTGTGTGTGTGTACATGTTGTACTGTATGTGTGGGTGTGTGTATGTGTGTACATGTTATATGTGTGTGTATTTATGTGCATGTTCATGTGTGCACATGCATGTGGAGCCTAGAGGTCCTCATGTGCCATCCAGTTGGTTCAGTTAGCTTGTTTGAGCTTTGTGTGTATATGCACTGCATGCGTATGTGTGTCTGTGTGTGAGGGCATGGAGGGCAGAGGCCAACATCCTCCTTTTCCCTCTACTGTATTTTTTGAGATAGTCTTTCATTGACTGTGAGGCTCACTAACCGCCTGCAGCAGTGACCATCAAGCCTGGGCAGTGATTAGCGGAGTCTTCCTTGATCATGCCAGCCTGCTTCACACCCTCTACCTCAGACTCAAACCTTGGACTTCATTCTAGGTTTGTCCATCCCATAGGCCCCTGTGTGGTCCTGATCTATGCTGCCCACCCCAGGCCTGCCCTCGAGGCTCTTTCTTTACACTGTATGCATGCTTATCATGACATCCTCATATCAGCTCCACACCAGCAAAGCCTGAGGCACATCATCTTTGCAGATCCCTCAAGATGTTTGTCACACAGAAGTGCCTGGCTAGCACCAACTGTCTGACCACAGAACAGTGGGCACCTGAAACAGCAGCCTGGAGGATGATGTCATAGTGAGAGCAGCCTGAAGGAGGAGGATGTCATAGTGACAGCAGCCTGGAGGATGACGTCATAGTGACAGCAGCCAGGTGATGATGAATAGGAGGAGGAAGCACAGGAGGAAGATGAGGAGGAGGAAGATAAGGAATGGAGAAAGAGATAGAAGAGGAGAGGGAAGAGGGTATGGAGATTAAGAAGGAGGAGATGAAGGACAGGATGTAGAAAGAAGAGAAGAAAGAAGAGGTGGAATGGAGGGAGAAAGGAAAGAAGAGTTGGGGAGGGCACAAAGCAGGGTGCAAGAAGGAAGAGTGAGGAGAGGGGTGAGGAGAGGTGGGGAGGGCATGGAGGGGGTAGAGGGGAGGAGAGGGCATGGCATTTGGGTCCCCAGCACATTAGGAAAACCCTAGATATAGAACTGTATATCTTTATTATCTGAAAAGGTTGAGGCAGGGGGATCCCAGGAACTCAGAGGACAGGGAGTCTAATTGGTTAGCTCCTGGCGCAGTGAGAAATCCTGCTTCAAAAAGTAAGACAGAGAATGACTGAGGAGCAGTCCATGTCGGCCTCTGTGCTGAATGCACCTATGTATACACATGCACACACATACAGACATACAGACTTACAGACAGAATGACACACACACACACACATGCACATACACATACGCAAATGCACACATGCATGCATCCACACACAAGTGGTTCAGAAAAGCCAAAGTAGATATGGGGACAACCATGAATGGAAAAAAGACTGTCATAGGGGACAGTGACTTAAACTTGGACACAGGCACTTCCACAGGGGATGCTGCCAGGAAGTCAAAACAGCAGAGAGCTGGGCTCTAGGCTGTCGCCCGCCAACTACATAGTCAACTTCCTTCCCAGAAGTTGTCACCTCTGCCAATCATCTCCCAGCGCACAGCCATCATCAGGCTCTGGTCAGTGGCTCCTGCTGTCACCACCTTCAGGTAGACAGGAGGTATCCCTGCTACTAACAAGCTCTGACATGATAGGCAGAGCCAGGAGGAGGACAGTGGATGGCCTGTCTTCACCTACCGGCAGGCTGAGTGATGGAGTCCCTCGAGATGACAGAGAAGTCGTCAGTGGGGTGCCAGCATGACATCCGATGAGTTCTGCTATTGCCACCCTCCCACGCACAGCAGAAGTGGGGTGCCTGATAAACTCCTTCCCCGGCCTGGCGCGTGGGTTCCTAGAAGAGGCTGGCAGAGTGAACCCAGCCTCGGCTGTCCATCAAAATCCTTACTGGGCACTTGCCAGTCAAGATAGAGGGGATCGGTAACTCAAAGCCAGTCTCAGCTACATAGCAAGTTTGAGGCCAGCCTGGGCTACATGGACCTATCTCAAGACCAGGAAAAGGTGTTTGATGGGGTTGACAAGGAGACAGGACATCCAGGCTGGTGGCCTAAGGACAGAGGAGAGATGCAGGGACACCCCCGATCAGGCTGTGACTATAAGAACATTCATCTGGGTCCACAGAGCGACATCGAGACGGGGACACAGCCCAGACCTTCACACAGGGCTTTTTCTGGCAAAGCCCTGAGAAACCGCTGTCCCTAAGTATCTATTCCAATAGGCCACCAGACAATCTGTACCATGGGTACTTCACTTCACAGTGGTGTGACGCCCAGGAGGAGGCCAGGAAATAGCGAATGCAGCTATTACCACAAGATGACTCTCTGCAGGGTGATGGCTAAGCAGACCTGCTACATTGATCTATGCTAAAGGAACTACAAGGGAAAGGCCTGTGGGGAGGGGCGTTCCACACTAGCAGAGGCCACAGCATGAGGGAGGGGGGCGTTGATAACTTAGCAGGGCTTGAGAGCCTCTAAGGAGCCAGTCTTTAAAGATCTCCAGTGGGAACCAATGGGAAGTGAGCTGAGGTCTGACAGGAGTCACAGTCAGCTGGAGAAAGCAGGGCAGATGCAGCAGGACACAAGTGAATGGGGAGGTGTGTAGGGAAGGTGGCCTCGGCCAGTGACTGTCCCCTGAGGTCACAGATGGTGATCTGAGGTCATCGAGGAGACAGCTCAGTGGGTAGGAGCACTTGCTGCTCAAGCACAAGGTCCTGAGTTTAAATCTCCAGTTGCCGTGTAGAAAGCCAGGCATGGTCACACGTACAGCCATAACCTCAGTCCGGTGGGGGCACGGAGACAGGAGGGTCGCTGAGGCTGAGTGGCCGCCATCTCACCATCTAGGCTCAGCGAGAGATGCTGTTGCAGGGGGTGATGCAGAGAGTGACAGACAGGACATACTGCCCTCCTCTGACCTTCCTGTGCACACCCGCACATACACAGGTGTACATAACCCAAAGTGTGTGGGGGGGGGGGGGGATCACAAGACCATTTCAACCAAAGCAGGTGCCCAGCAGTCCTGTCAATACAGCCAAAAGCTGACTCGGACAAGATCAACAAAACTCAAGAACATACTCAGGAAAGAGGCAAGCCACAGGGCTAACACAGGACTGCTCAAGCAGGAAGAGGTGAACTCAGTGGGGTGCCTGTTTGCCTGACAGTGAGGGCAAAGCTGACCTTTCCCTTTGGAACTCCCAAACTCCTAGCCCAAGTGATGTATTTCTCTGGATAATTCCCTACTAAACATTGAAAGAAGAAACAATACAGCTAATGAGACCCTTAGCCAGAAATCAGAAGTGGGGTGGGGGTGGGGGGTGACATATTCCAACTACTTTGTGAGACCATCATCATCCTGACCTAAATTTAAAGGAAAAGAGAAAAACAGGAGAAAATAAAGAAAACTGCAGGCCGGGCATTAGTGAGGATGGTTACAAAATAACATCTGAATAATGTCTGATAAAATGTTACCAAACCCAGAAGTGAACAAAAGGTACAATTCTAGCAAGTGGAGAGTTTATCCCAGGAATTCAAGACTGGCTGAATCTCCCAAATCAATATAAATCAACCCACTAACACGAAGGAAGGAGAAAAAAAATCACATAACCATGAGATACAAACGGTCAATAGAAAAGTTCAAGATGCAGGGAATTTTCTTTATTCCATAACTAGAATCTGGACAGCCAACAACATGTCCTAGTAGAAAAAAAGGAAGGTTTCCCTCCTCTGAATGAGACCAAAATAAGAAGGCGACCACAGGGTCTCCCACACAGGCTCTGCAGAGGATGCCCAGTCAGCTCTGGCTGTGTGACCCTCATCATCCTGCAAGCGAGTTCTCACCGGCCAGCAACTGCCCCGCACTCCACTGAAGCCAGAGCACTGGGCAGAGGTGGTCCACCCTCTGATTCCCTTCCCAGTCGAATGTCACCACAGAGCTATGGAGTCCCCGCACCACACACACCCCTCATGACTTCCCCAGCACACCTCTACAAGGGACCCCTGTTAGTGACATCTGGCTAATACCTAGGGAAAACAAGTCATGGCTAGATGTCCCCAAGTTCCCTCAGCTAGCTAGCTAGTGAAGGGCCAGGGTATGAACCCAAGAGCCTGGCCACACAATACACCTCTTATTGACAGTGTGTAAGTGCTTGGAGCCCAAACCCTGGAACCCTTGACTGTGCTGGGTCGCATGACCAGAGGAATGGCACTTGCAGGTTCACAGGTGGCAACAAAGTTCTTGATCATCAGATTCAGAAAAGCCCAGTGGAAAAGGCGGACCGTAACCAAGGGATGCTGGCATCCATTGGAAGCTGGGGCAGGTAAAGAAAGGACATCTTCCCACCCTACCCCCTCACCAGGAACAAATCCACGGGGCTCTAGGGCCCGGAGGCAAAGCCCCTCGCAGAACTCCCTTAGGGAGTCCCTGGGGCCTCCTGAGTATTGTCCTCCCCAAAGTGTAACTAGGTATTTTGTCCTGAAGCTAGACTGGATGTAGCCCCTTGAAAACCAGGAGCCAAGGCAAGGATCAGAGAAGCCAGAGCCCTTCAGTTGGCCTCCTGAGTGCCACAGTCCTCCTGACAGCTCAGTGGAGACCACTCCCAGCCCTGGGGAGCACACAACAGGGCTTTCCTAACAGTGAAGGCCCAGGTGGGACGGAGCCTCCTGGAAGTACCCACCTTCAAAAGGAGGATCGAGAAAAGAGGAGCAACACCCAGAGCGGGAGGGGGAGATTGAAAGTGTGTCATCAAATTTGCATGAGGGAATGGGTTTTAATTACTCTCTTCTTTAACCTCATTGTGCCTGGGGTGCTCTACCCTCGACTCTCCCTGGCAGGAAGGATGGATTGATTGTCTCCTGGCATTCAGAAACCCTGATTAATGTAAAACTAACCAGTCATTCTGAACTCTAGGGAATTAATCACTTAGATGTGGGAATTACTCAATAAACCATTCAAACATCCAATAAACCAAGCCATTAAAAATTAATCGCTCGACATCCTGGCCGTGTAAACAGGGCTAATAAGAACCTGGCAGCCTTGGATGAGGAGAAAAGGAGGTGGAGTTCAACGGCCTTTAGCCAGCTGCTCCGGAGGCCAGAGTGGACGCACCAAAGTCAAAGGCACGCATCGTAATCAGTAGGGCAGAGCCATCTGGAACCTTAGCCCAGGAAAGGGCAAGCAAGGGACAGGATGCCTCACTGAGCTTGGAGGAAGAGGTGGCCAGCAGGGTTCATGATTAAAGCGGTAGCTTGTGAGACTGCAAACTCGTGTAGCCACCACAGAAATCAGCATGGCGGTTCCACAAAAGAAAAAGGGGAAAAAAAACCCAACTACCACAGCTACGCAACTCTACAGCTCCAAAGGACTAAGACCGCTTACCACAGAGAGACCTGAACATCTGATCACTGCTATATTCACAATAGCTAGCAAATGGAACCAGCCCAGACAGCCATCGACAGATGAACGATTAAAGAAATCCTGGTATGCGTATGCAGTGGAATGCTATGTCGGCCATAAAGAAAAAATGAAGTCATGGCATTCTCGAGGGAAACGGATGCACGAGAAATCTTTATGTAAATTAAGCCAGACGCAGAAAGACAAATGTCACGAGCTCTCTCTCTGACCTGGAGCCCAGATTTAAATGTGTGTATCTAGGTCATGGAAGGAGAAAGGAGTTAGGACAGAGAAAGAAGAGGGGGGTAAGGGGGCGAGTGGTAAGGGATCAGAAGCAGGGACTGGGAGAAGGGCGCAAGTCAGGGAGGGGGACGGATGAGAAGCCAGTCATTCACAGACACTCACGCTTGGGGTGTCTGCACACAGGGGAAAGCTTTGGTGTTCTCATGAGTCTTGGGCATGACAAATGTGCTCATTTCAGTGATACACATTCATGCAGAACTTCATCCACTCCTTACAGTGGCACCTGTGTGCCCCCCACACCTACACACACTAAATCAATAATAAATAAATAAATAAATAAATAAATAAATAAATAAATAAATAAATAAATGTATGTAACTTAATGAATAAAAAGGAAGGTGAAAATTCACAGGAGTCTAGCAGAGCTGAACTCTGACCTTGAGCATTGTCAATCCCAAAACCTTGATCTGTGTTATATTAATTATATTATCACTTGCCCTCCCTCTCTGGTATCTGTAAAGTCCTGGGGACCTGTAAAGTCTCCAGGTGAGCCATCTGGGAACAAGTGTGACTCATCCCCTGTGAGCCCTAGCAGACAGCCTGGTTTTTTTTGGTGGTGTGGGATGCAGGGAGGCCATCGGGTATCTTTACCTTACTTTCTGAGTCAGGGGCTGGAGCTCACTCACTGAGAAAGGCGGGCTGACAAGCCAGCCCCAGTCAGCCCCAGTCAGCCCCAGCCAACCCCAGGCATTCTCCTGCCGTGCCCTGCCCTGCCCTGCCCTGCCCTCACCAGAGCAGAGTTACAGACACATACCACCGTGCTCAGCTTTTACAAGGATACTGAGGGTGTGAACCCAGAGCCTCACATTTGTGTACCAAGCACTTCACCTGCTAAGCCATCTCCCTAAGCCCTTGGTAGGGCTTCTGAGACCGAGTCTCACGACACATCCCAGGGTAGCCTCAAACTCACCACACTCTTGCCTCAGCTTCCAAATGCTAGGTATCAAGGTGTGTGCCCCCATCCCCGGCTTTTCGCCACTGCTACTTGAGAAACCCCTGCCTGTAATGCTAAGTGGGGTGCGGGACTGAAGAGATGGCTCAGTGGTTAAGAGCACCAACTGCTATTCCAGAGGTTCTGAGCTCAATTCCTAGCAACCACATCGATCACAACCATCTGAAATGGGATCTGATGCCCTCTTCTGGCGTGTCTGAAGATAGTTACAGTGTACACATATAAATAAAATAAATAAATCTTAAAAAAAAAAGAAATGGTGTACAAATCTCTTCATACCCTTCTGGACAATTCTAACATGGTGACCAATAACTCTGTTCACATTAGGGCAGTGAGGCACATAGGTGATGAGCCACTGTCCCCCACGTGCCCTACACTGCTTCCCCAAGTGTCTCTCAATAGTTCATGTGTTTAAATCTGGTCTTCCTACAAACACCTCAATGCCCTTTAAGGCTGGTGGAGCCCCTAGGAATCAGGGCCCAGCTGCGCATTCTTTGGCCACTGGGGTGGGGCCTTGGAGGAGACCATGGGACCCTGGTCTCTCCTTTTCTCCTCTCTGCTCCCTGACGCTCACTGAAGTGAGCACCTTCCTGTACAGTACACTCAATACCACAACGCCAGAGTGTCGGCTGCATGGCCACCTCCGCCTTAGAGGTCCAGAGTGACAGAGAGCTACCTGACACAGAGTTAAGGCAGAGGTCACCAGAGAGACAGAGGGCAGCTGGACCCCATGGTGCCAACCCAGAGAGTCTTTCAGGACCATGGACAGCACAGAGGTCATTTGACAGCCCAGAGATGCCTTTCAGGACCATGGACAGCGAAGGGTTGTTCATTTGACAACCCAATACAATAGTGCAGGGAATATACTAAATGCCAGTGTTTCAAAGGGTTTGTTTTGTTTGGGGTTTTGAGTTGAGGGTCTGTCTGTCTGTCTGTCTGTCTCTGTGTAAGCCAGAGCGGGAGAACTGGCTCCGTGGTTAAGAGCACTTACTTCTCATGCAGAGCCCCGGGGTTCATTTCCCAGCAGCGCACTGAGCAGGGGACTCACACTTGCCTGTAATTCCAGCTCCATGCAAGTACGGGCCTTCTTCCATCCTCTGCACTCATGCAAACACACCCACACACAGACCCACATGGTTACATAGAATTAAACATACAACAACACATTAAATTGAAATGGTTTTCAAAGCCACCACTACCTTGGAGGCTGGTGGCTTCATAGGCAGATGGCAAGCATGAAATAGATTCATCGTAAATTAAACAATGAGAGAAGACACTCACACACCCATTTCAGAGCTGAATCCAGAAGCAAGATAGGCAATCACAGGCCTACCCCACAGAGGAGCGTACTTGTGAACTGTCAGGTGGCCAAGCAGAAGGGTTAATTAAGGCAACGTGGAGGGGTGGGAAGATGGCCCAAAAACACTAACTCCAGGGCCAGAGAGAGACCCTGACCCAAAGGAACAGGCATAGAGTGGCAGAGGACACTTGACATGCACAGCTATGTGCACCTGTATGTATGTGTATGTGCATACATGTGTGCACAGACATGTCTCTGTATGTCTGTTTCTCTGTGTGTCTCTCTCCATCTCTCTCTGTGTGTGTGTGTGTCTCTCTCTGTCTCTCTCTCCCTGTACACACACTCACAGAGTTAAATTTTGGGTTTTCTTTCTTGTTTATGTTTTGAACCAGATCTAAATATATAGCTCTGGCTAGCCTGAAACTTGTTGTGTAGACCAGGTTGGTCTCCCACTCAAAGAGATTCACCCTCCTCTGGGCCCTGAGTGCTGGGACTAAGGTATGTGCCACCACACCCGGCTTACAAAGTTAAAATTTTTCAGTGAAAAACCAGAGAGAGCCCTTGGCCAAAACAAAATGTCAGAATGACACAAGCTGTCACTGGTGACACAAACTTAGAGCATCTTTAAAAGACAGCTGCTTCAAGTTGGAAAAAAGAGGTACAAAATGAGCTCCATCTCCCTGGGAGAAGTTAGGACTTCATGAAGCCAACTGGATGCCAGGGGAACTCCTCAGGCCTCCTCCCTGCCCTCTTGGCGTGCTGGGGATCAAAGCTAAGACTTACACAAGCCGGGAAAGTGCTCCACCCCAGAGGCATACACCTCTATTTCCGTCTTGCAGCTGGTTCCTGCAGAACATTCTGGGGGAGGCCTCAGAGCTGATGTGCTCAGGAGAGGGGTGCTTCGCCCCAGGCAGCTGTGGTCTCCTAGGAGACACACTCCTTCTATCGAAGCAAATAGCTACCAGGTGCCAAGGGCTGTCGTCACCATCACCCCTAACTGTCACAGTGGCTTAGGAGGAGGCAGTGCGACCTGCCTGGAGAGGACCAGAGTCTCAAAGGCTGTGAGGGTTGGGAGGCGACCCCAGGGCATCTTTCCCCCACTGCCTGATGGGAAGTCTGTGCTTCCTCCATGAACCAAGGACTCCCTAGAAACAGACATTCCACATCTGGCCAGGAGCACGGGGCAGGGAAGACGGCTGCCCAGGTGCCAGAGCTAGCTTGAGCACAGGGAGCTTGGCTCTGCTCCACCACCCCAGACCTCAGGGCTGGGCCTGGTGCTGCATCAGTGCACAGATCCACAGATGCCATTCTGCAAAGCCCCAGCTCCAAATCTGCAGAATCCAGACTCAGCCAAGTCAGCTCCAGCGTGTGGCCCTGGACTCTCCGCTGAATGCACACTTTTTAAAAATTAGCATATACTAATTATACATAATAATGCATTTTATGACATTTTCATGCATGTCCATACGTAATAGGTTTCTATCATGGTTACCTCTCTTGGCCTCTCCACTCCAATTGGTCTCCTTTTGTTACCAGTAAGTCCTGTTTCTGTTTTTTGTCTTTATTCAAGAGACAAAAGCCCATAGCTTTGTGTAGGCTGTGTGTGTATTTGTGTGTGTGGAATTCCATGTGTAATATGTGTAGTGTGCGCATGTGTGTGTGTGCATTTCTGTGTGTGTGCACATCTGTGTGGCATATGTTGAGTGAATGTAGTGTTTTATGTGTGTATGTAGTATGAGTGTAGTGTGTATAGGTGTGCATGTGTGTGTGTGTGTGATATGTAGGTAGTGTATATAGTGTGTGTATATGTGTGTGTATGTGTACATGTGTGTACATATGTGTGGTATATGTGTGTAGTGTGTAGTGTGCATGTGTGTGTACAATATGTGTTGTATGTGTAGTGTGTGTGTGTGTGGTATGTATGTTTTGTGTGTGTGCATGTATGTGGTATATGTGTTGTGCATGTATATGTGGTATGTGTGGTGTATATAGTGTGTGTGTGTATAGGGTGTGTGTGCATGTCTGTGGTATATGTATAGTATATACATGTGTGTACATATGTGTGGTATCTGTGTAATGTATATGTATGAATACATGTATGGTATGTGTAGTGTGTATAGAGTATGCATATGTGTGGTATATGTGAAGTGCATGCAGGTGCATGCAGGTGTGTACAGGTGTGTGGAATATGTGTAATGTATGCATGTATGTACATGTATGTGTAGTATGTGCATGTGTGTGTGGTATATGTGTAGTGTGTGTAGTGTGTGCATATGTATACATGTATGTGTGTAGCATATATGTAGTTTGTATAGTGAGCTCATGTTTGTCTAAATGCATGTGTGTGTTGTATATATTTGTGACCCAATTGGTTTCACTTGGAATGCTTACAGGAGTAGTGGCTACACCACTGAGGAAAACGTCCTCAAACATTAGCTGGTAGAGGAGGGGTGAGCACCTCTCTACTCTCCATGGGTCATGTTCCAAGCTAGAACACAGCATCACAGGTGGGGACGACATGGGTTCTAAGAGATCTCACAGCACAGGAGCTGGGGTCCTGGGTTGGGAGGCAAGGACTTGAGAGTTCCAGGATTCATTACCACAGGATTTGCACATATGTACATACAAACAGGCATGCACACACATATGACCTTCCTTTACCTTTCACAGAATCAAAGCCAACCTGAAGCCATCCCTCCCCTAATCAAACCTTACCCCCAAGGGACCAAATCATACCTAGTGCAGTTCATCTGAGCATGCTCAGTTACCAGATGGCTGTGGAGAAGAGGGGTGCAGAGGCCCCACTGCTCCAATGTTGACTTCAGCATCTGCACCCCAGGAGACCCCAGGAGATATCATCTCCCTCCAGTCCCCACAGAGCACAGCGAGCTTCCTGCTGGGCTCCTCCTGCACCAGCTTAGCTTTTGAAAGCCCCAGAGGGGTTTTGCAGGGTTCAGCTCTGGCAGGAAGGGGTGTCAGGGGAATGAAATGCAACGCAAAGATGCAACACAGGCTGCACCCCATGCTGGGTTTCCTGCCAGCAAGCAGGGTCAGAATTGCCAGGGTTCATCTGGAGGGTGGAGACAGTCGCTGTGAAACCACCTCTCTGCGCATGTATCTATCGAATGAAGCACCTTGAACTTGGCAAACACCATCACCAAGAAAGCTTGCAGTCGAAGGTCAGCGGGGTCCTTGAGAGGGCCCACACGCCAAGAGCATACACACCTCTGACACTAAGGGCAGCAATGCCCCTTTTTTATGTCTGCTTTGCGTGGAGCTGAAGGGATCGTGGGCCCCCGCTTTCTGTGTGCACAGTGTTCATTCTCAGAGCATTCGTGTTTATTGCTTCCAAATCTTTCCTAGAGTCACTAAAGCTCCCCATCCTGGTCCCAAGTAAGGCAGGGAAGGGAAAGCTAAAAATAGAAGGCGATTTACATGTGTGAACACCTGTTATGTTCTACTACATTTTTATTTAATCCTCACGAGGGCCCTAAGAGGTGGTTCAGAGAAAAGGTACAAGTACACAAAACGGCAACTGTCCCCTGCCTCCCTGAAAGCAAACCCTGGAGTATTACCATAGAGTGTGACCTTAGCTCATGGGAACTGAGGAGGACCTGGAGGGGAACAGAGCCTTTCTCTGCTCCCCGCCCCTGGCCCTAGGCTGTCTGAAATGCAGACATGATGGGAGTCGTCAGGTATCATCTGAGAACGCTGGTCTTTTTATTTGGGACTGGAAGCTATTACCCAGTCATAAAGAGAGGAACACCAGGCTTCCAAGAACAGGAGGCCAGGACAGACTTCTCCAAGCAATTGGCTGGGCTCGGCTGTCTGTCTCAACTCCTCTACCAACCAGGACCCGCCCACAGGAAGTGATCAGGACAATCCCCCGCAGAGACGCCCAGAAGCTTGCCTTCCGTGTGTTTCTACATTGTATCAAGTGGACTATCAGAAGTAACCATTACTGGGGCTGGAGAGATGGCTCAGTGGTTAATAGCACTGACGGCTGTTCCACTCAGGCATGAGGAAACTGAGGCTCATGAATCTGAAGCTCAGAGCCTCAGTTCCCTCATGAAGCATTAACGCATCCCATAGGTCAGCTACGGCAGGTAGCTCATGACTATAATCCCAGCACTCAGGAGGCTGAAGCAGGGGGAAACACCCTGATTACAGAGTAAAACTCCACAAACACAACTAAATGACTTAAAATGTGAACAGAGAAATACCCATGACGCTCTGTTTAAAGAGGAGGGGCCAGACAGCCCAGAGGGAGCTTGTGTATACAGTAGGGGCCTGATTACTGTCGCTGCTATAAACCACAGCAACAGATGCCAATGACCTATAGATACAGGAGTTTATTTTGGCTTAGGATTGCTAGAGGTTACGTGTCTTTCACGGCTGCAAGGACAGCAAACAGCAAGCCTGGTGCAGGAGCAGAGAACTGAGCGCTCACATTGCAACTGCAAGCCAGAAGCAGAGACCCAACCGGAAGCTGGGTGAGGCCATGGCCTCTCAAAGCCCAGCCCTAGTGATGGACTTCCTCCTGCCAGACCCTACCTCCCAAACCTCCACCAGCGGCCAGCAAATGAGAACCAAGTGCTCGAGTGTCCTACAGAGGACATTTCTCACTCGGGCCACTGCAGGCCTGAGAAGGGCTAGCCTCACTCCTTTCTTGAGCTGCCAAACACCACACTGGCTGTCCTTCCTGGCTGAGCTGCCTGTGCTCCCTGCTGTGCGATGAGATTTTCATCCCCACTTTCAAGGTAAGTAGATTAAGAATCACCATAGAAGCACACCTCTGGGCATGTCTGCGGCGATGTCTCCAGAAAGGTTTGATGGGAGAGAGAAGGTGGATATTGGCAGTATTGTGCTCTGGGATGTGATGTAGTCCAGGACTAAATTAAGAAGAGAAAAAGTGAGCTGAGTGGTAGTCTGCTTCCTGGCTGCAGACTTGACATGACCAGCCTCCACGCTCCTGCCTCCACACTTTCCCGCCACGAGGGACTGTGCACCCTCCAACCGTGAGCCACCACAAGCCTCCCTTCCTTAAGCTGTCACGGCAATGACAATAACAAACACAAGGAGGTATAGGCACCAAGTGGGGCTGGCTACGACAGCAGGCCCTGACTCTGGTGACACCGAGGTAGCAATGAGGTGACATGCAGGCAGGAACCCTGGGTTAAAGCCTCTAGGAGCCTCTGGCTTCTCAATGGCAGAGACAGGAGAGGATGAGAGAGACACATTCAGGGGGAAGGACTCGGTCGGGCTGGTGTGCACTAGCTTTTCCTCGTGCCTCAAGCTCATGACAGTAATCAGAGACCCGTCCCCTGGGAGCTAGCAATAATGATTAATAGGGTTAAATATAGCCAGAGACTGCCGGGGCAAAATTAGGAACCATGCATAAAACATCACCTCCTCCTCAGGCAGACAGAGCCACTGGGCTGGTACCCAAGGAAGACGCCCGCCTACCCTTGGGCGGCCCCATCCACCCTCCTCGGCACACCGCCTGTCTGCATGTGGGTGCGTACCAGGGATGCGTCCCCTTCTGTCTGTGCCTACGCATGCCCCTGGATGCCAGAGCCATTATGGGGTCCCTGAGCCGACCCAGGAGGAAAGCAGGGTTGGTGAGGCGGTAAGAGGAGGTGCTCTACCCAGGTCTAAGTCTCCCGCTCAGCTTTTCTACCCTCTGCTGGGTGGCTGGGGGCAGGTCACTGCCCTCCTCCAGACTTCTGTTTCCTCTCCCATCGTCCAACTCGGTCCTCAAAGCTGGTGGGATGATAACAAGGAACAGTAAGGGCCAGCCGTCGGTGAACATTCAGAAAACCTCAGCTCCTTTTCCCCTACCCCCACCGCCAAAGAGCCTTGTGACTGGGAACAAATCTTCCTCCTCTCTGAATCCAAATTTCTTGCCTTAAAAATGTAGATATTAATGTCTTCTAGAGGAGATAAAAATAAACAACATAGGGAAACTGCCTAGCATCCGTTATCCCACGTACATGACACTGTGAACAGGCGGCACTGACCAACTTCATGCTGGATGCCAGAGTGGATGCTGGGACGGTGCAGACACTGGGCCTCTGGTCCCGGCTCTTAACGGTGTCCTCAGTCTAGAGAGCAATATAGGAAAGATAAGCAGATGAAAAAGCTATACAGGGTAAGCTGTTTTTAAAAAAGAAAACAGGGGTCTGGCGATGAGGAAGGATTTTTCCAAGGAAGTGCAAGAGTCGGAGCCCCTGAGGCTCAGGGTCCCTAGCAGCCACACCTTTCCCTGGTTCCCCCCCCACATCTTAGCCAATCCCTCCCTCACTGGGTTCGCTGTGGGTACCAGAGGGGAGGAGACCAGGGTGAGAGCAGTGAGCTAATCCCAAGAGCATGTCCCCACGTGCATGTTGCTTTATATCTCTTGATAATCAGGAGCGAGCCGCCTCCTTCCCAAGGTGCACCCTATCAGAAGAACGGAAATCTGCCTTGGGGGAGGGGCAGGACTGAAATAGACTCATGGGTCTGATTCTGCATACACCCCTGGGAACCAAAACACCCCATCCTCAACACTGAGTCAAAAGAACCCAGCAGCCCCGGACACCCCTACAAACCACAGAGGGCCACAGGGTCCCACCTCAGCGAACAAACAGGGACGAGTATCAAGTCCTTTGGTCCATGCAGCAAGGTAGTACACGGCCCCAGTCCCACCTCTTCCTGAGGCCATGTTGGGACTCCTCTGCTAGGACAGGCTACCGGCCACCATCCTGTGGGTCTCTTTGTCAGGACCTGTGCCAGCACACACACCTGGCACACCTGGCTCAGGACTACAGTTTGGAGGACATAAGCCACCCCGTGGGTACAGTGTATAGACTCTGAGGGGTACTGCGATCCGGTATGCGCCCCCTCATCCCACTCTGTGATGTTTGTGGTTCACCCTGACCACCAGCCCCTAATCCCTAACCCTACCCAAACCCTGCAATCCCGGCTGTCTGAGCTGATCAAGAACCCAGGAGGGCCAAGCTCATTGAGGACCCCAGTGTACCCCAAACTGTAGTGTCTATTACAGGACCTTCCATGAGTTCTAGAAAATGAAGAGTTAAGTCAGTCCTCAGCTCACCCAGGGCTCTCCAACAATGGAAAAGATGGGGCTTTCAACCACATAATGAGGCAGAACTGTGTATAGACAAGGGTACCACCAACAAGTTAGCAGGGGGCTCATTGCCTGGGCTATGTAACTTCTGGGCAGAAAGCAAGAAGGGGCTTAATGTCTGTGCTGGGGAGAGAGTAGGTAGGGAGGGCAAGAAGGGACAAATTACCCCATGGGGAAAGGAGCTCAGAATGGCAGAGACAGCGTGAGAGTGAACCACAGGCCTTCAGATGACAAGCTGTGCAGGGTGACTCTCAGGGAAATGCAAATTAAAGTAATGAGGAGCCTCACTTTAGATCCCCTGCCCACCAATAGGATCACTCGCTAGCAGCTAGAGACTGGGAAGCGGATTCTCTAATTACTGAGGCAAAGGTGAGAGCCCTGTCCTCAGGGGAAATCAAGCTGACAGTAGCTATTAATTAAAATTAAAATACACAAGCCTCTTGACCCCATAACTCAACTCCTCTATTATCCCCTGAGAAATAAGTGACTGGTACTTAAGGATACCTGTGTGTGAGGAGGATATGTGTGTGCAAGGAGAATGTGTGTGTGCAAGGACATGTGTGTGCAATGATATGTGTGCAAAGAGGATATGTGTGTGCAAGGTGGATATGTGTGTATAAAGAGGATATGTGTGTATGAGGAGGATATGTGTGTGTGAAGAGGATATGTGTGTGCAGGGAGGATATGTGTTTGACAAAGAGGATATGTGTGTGAGAGGAGGATGTGTGTGTGCAAGGAGGATGTGTGTGTGTGCCAGGAAGGGAATCTTCATCCCATTTTTGTAGTTTAAAGCAGGGGGTGGGCGGGGGGGATAAAATGAATGTCAATCGGTACGGAAACCTTCAGCTTAATTATGGTACAACCATGCTCTGAAATACTATACAGCTGTGAAAAATATTGTACCAGGGTTAGCAAGATGTTGTAAGGGGTCAAAGTGCTTGCCATGGAAGCCTGAGGGCTAGGGGTTCACTCCTGGGAACCCACATAATGGTGGAAGGGGAGCACCAATGCCACAAAGTTGTCCTCTGAACTCCACAAGTATGTCATAGCATGGGCATGGGCATGGACACGCCCCCCCCACCCTGCTCACACCCTGTCTCTGTCTCTGTCTCTGTCTCTCTCTGTCTCTCTCTGTCTCTGTCTCTGTCTCTCTGTCTCTCTGTCTCTCTCTCTCTCTCTCTCTCTCTCTCTCTCACACACACACACNCACACACACACACACACACACACACACACACACACTGAAGTAAATAAAAGGAACACACCAGACTCTCCTTACTGGTGCGCCTTTTCACACTATGTGACCCACTAAGAAAGACCCAGGAATATTAAAACAGTCGCTTGTTTGTGTTTGGTCCTAGGATCTACAGAGAACGGTGTCTGGACCCCCTTCTCCAGATGCTCAAATCTCAGGATGTCACATCCCTTGCATAAAAGTGTCCATGGATACCCAGCATACACCTCAGAGCATCTCTAGAGCTGCAGAAGCCACCGTAGGTGCAGCTGCCAACCCTGAAGAGGGCGCTTTGAACACAGGACTCCCGTTTCCATGGTTTAAGTTATTAGACTCCAGGCTGGGCTGCTCAGTTGGTAGACTGCCTGCCCAGCGTGCACCAAGCCCTTAGCTCGGTCCTACTGCCCAATCAGGTGTGGTGCCACATGCTAGGAATCCCAGCACTCAAGAGGTGGAGGCAGGAGGATTAAAAGGTCAAGTCATCCTCAGCTCCATGGTGAGTTTGAGGCCAGAGTGGGTCGCATGCGATCCTGACTCGGAATTAAATTAATTAAACACACTATGATTGGCCTACGTAAGAGGACGCCCCTCCCTCGTCCCCATCTCCCATGGTGGAATCCTCTCCGTCACAGAGAAACGAAGCACAATACCAGAGACTTCGCAGCGTTCCCAACGCTGTCTCTCATCCTGTGGAATGGGAGAGAACAAGTGTTTATCTAATGAACGAGTTGATGTCTGTGCAGCCTTCCCACAGCGCCCAAAAAGGGCCATTCAGGAAACTTCCCTAATGCCAGAGGAGGGCATCGGACATCCTCTATCGCTCTCCGCCTTGTTCCTTTGAGGCAGGGTCTCTCACTGAACCTGGAGCTCATGTTTTATCCAGCAAGCCCCAGCAGTCCTCTGGTCTCCACCGTCCTCAAACTGGGGTTTCAGGCATTTGGGGAGACCACTCCCAGCTTCAAGCAGGGGCTCAGATCTGAGCTCCGTTCCTCACACTTCGCATACACTCTTGAGCTCTGTGTGCCTTCTCTCCAGACCCTGGGAAAGTCGGACTTAGAGGTGCCTATGACCCCTGGGAGGCTGAACCCCCCTACCCCATGTCTTCTGCTCCTTCAGGTTCCTTCGTGGGCAGCCCACCCTTCAGACCCTTCTTATCTGTGCTCTGTGGAACTGTCATCCAAGCCCTAGAGTCTCAATGTGTCCCGAGTTGGGTAGGCTCCCCACTCCCACCCCACTGACTAATGCTGCCCATCTCTAACACTAACTCAGGCCTGACAGCACCGCCCAAGCCCTAAGCCTCTCCATCGTCCTCTCTCCCCTCCCACGCTCTATTAAGAAAACAAAGCAAAAATTAAATTACTCCTAACACACCCCCCAGTCTGCTTTCAAGAGGGTTGGATGGTTTGAAATTCTAATTTGTTTTTACAAGGTCTTAAAATAATCTCACCAGAACCCAAGAGACACAGCCTCCCCCACTCCATCCCTGCCCGCATGCCAGAGAGGGAGACCAGGTCGCGGGATGGCTGCCTGGAGGAAGGACCAGCTTTTCCTGTGGGTCAGATTCCATCCTGAACCTCGGCTTCACTAAAATGTCTATGCAACCTGAGGCTGGTCAGTTGTCTGGACTCACGGGCTGGGGTACAATCCCTTACCTGTATACATGCAACCACCCCCAACTCTAGATGGGCCAATGAAGTCCTTCCTGCCTAGTCCCATCCCATATGAGCAAGAAGGGACCTTCTGAACTAACACTTCATCAAAGGTCAGTTGCTATTTCACACTCTACAGCTTTCATCCCCCTGCTGGGAGGCTGAACCCCTGATCAAAGCTGCTCTGACCCCTGGAGCCATCCTGGAGAGAGACCCAAGATCCTGTAGGGCTGTGCTTGATATGGTATTGTCACAGCAGTGTATAGCTGTCCTGCCAATGGCAAAGATCAGCTCCTTTTGAGGGTCTCATGATGAGAGCTCCGGCCACAAAGACCAATTCACGTGATACGAACGGTGGGGCAGACACTAAACCCAGAAGGTGGGGCAGGAACCAGATGACCTGTAAACACAGGTGCAAGAGAGAGAGAGAGAGAGAGAGAGAGAGAGAGAGAGGCTTACACACAGCAATGCTGCTGGAGACAAGAGGATAAGACACAGAGTGCCATCACAGGGCAGAATCAGGAAGCAACGGGTCCCTCAGCTGGGAGGAGGGACTGGGGAGGCAGAGGCCAGCCAGGCATAACATCTAACCTGGAGGCTACTGATCCACCTCCCAGCCCAGCATGCCCTGCACAGATTGGCGGGTCATCTGCCCCTCTCAGTTCCTGGGCACTCTACCCACCACCACCTTGTGCGCCAGTCCCCAAACCACATTCCACCCCTGTTGGGCTCCGATCAATCAGATACAACACAGCAGAAAGACCCCTAGACCTCCCCTCACTGCCTCTCCTTGCACAGAGAAGGAAAATGGGCCCAGAGTAGGGAGGAGCTTGCCCAAAGCTGCACGGCTAGCTTCCCTACCCTGCCCTGACCCTAGGTCCCTACCCAACTCAGGGTTCATAATAGAGACTCCTGAAATTGTCCCCTGAGCTCCACACATGCGCCGTGGTACCCACCCACATACCAATAACCGTAAGTAAAATGTTTATGAAAGAGGATGCTGCCCCAGGCCACGTAGCTCACACAAGGTCAGACGCACCATTACAGCCCCACCTCTTCTTCTTGAGGCCAGCCTGCCTCTCCCCCACTTCTATAAAGAAAACTGGGAAGGAGCCTGGAACTCTAGAAGCTTGTTCCAGAACCAAAGTGGCTCAACTCTGCCTGCCCTGAGGGTACTCACAAGAAGGAAGCTAAGTTGTTAACGCCTGCCTAGAGCTGGTGGTTTCTGAAGTATCATCTCTCCCCATGTCTCTACTCCGAGCAGCCCCACCCCCACAACCACCACAAGGTCAACACACCAGTGGCCCTCTCCTTTTGATCCAGAAGGGACCAGAGGAGCAGGCAGCATGCCTATGTTCACACAGCAAGGCACGGTGAGGGATAGGAGACACCTGGAGGTGCAGTCCGGAGTCCTGACTCCTATCCCAGCACTCCCCGACTTCAGCACAGCGATGCCCGCATACCCTCCTGAACAAAGGGAAGTTCTGCCTCCCCCAACCGCATAAACCAAGACTCTAATCCGTGTTATTGATGTAAATAATATTTCCGCAAAGCCAGCAAGCACCCTGCCTTCCCTCCGGGGCCGCAGGCTTAGGTCTGCAGTGTCCCACACAGCAAGGACAATAACCAATTGACTCTTATTAAAACTCCAATAACGCTGGCACGATGGCAGCTTTGATAAGCGCACCCCTGCGAGCGGGGGGTCAACCGTATTAGGAAAATGTAATTAGACTAATAAATTCCAGGCAATCCTATTTCCTCCTCTTTTTCCCTCTGTTGCTCTGAGGAGGGGTGCCACACGTAAGACCTCATTACCCAGGCAGTGGCTCTGTCGTGGGCTCTGCTGTAGAGGGAAGTAGGTTCTTAGTCCAGCTCTCTGCGGTCCTAGGAGACCACACCCAAGTCCTAGAGCACGCGGGACTCGATGGCCAGAGAGTGGAGGCTCCAGCGAGCTGGGACATCAATGAACACCACTGTTCCAGGTCCCCCAAAGGGAGCCCTAAGATCCCACCCCCAAGTCGGTTACCCATAGCTGCAAACTCCTCATAAGCTGCCATTGGGTGAGGATACGGGATCCCATGTGAATTGGGGGCAGGGGAGGGCAGGGTGACAACCCTGGACTAGGCTGTCCCAGCCCCTGCCTCCTGCTACTCTCCCTGGCCAGGAGACAGAGGGCAGCATCCATGTCTGCAGGAAAGTAAGTTACTTCCAACTCTGGGAACAACAGACTTCCCTGCCTTGTGTCCCCATGCACCAGGATGAAGCCCTGACCCAAGGATGTCTGAGCAGGCTGGGCTCTTCCCTCAAGTCCTCCCTTCCCAGAGGACCCTGAGTCAGGTAGCTCCAGTCCATACATAAGAAGACCAAGGCGTGCATGTGTGTGTGTGTGTGTGTGCGTGTGCGTGTGCGTGTGTGTGTGTGTGTGTGTGTGTGTGTGTGTGTGTAGGGCAGGGTCTCCTGTAGCCCAGGCTAGTCGCAAACTCCACATATAAATGGAGGTAAGGTTGAACTTCTGATCCTCCTGTCTCTGCCTCCCAAGTCCTGGGACTAGAAGCATGCTTCACCACCACCCACCATGCCTAGATCATCCCATGCTGGAGATGAAAGCCATAATTTTATGGATGCTAGACAAGCACTCTGCTGACTGAGCCACATCCTCAGACCCCCAACGCTGGGATCTGAATGGCAGTGAGCTAGCCCCCAAGCTGAAGCTACCTCCCTAAGGCAGGCCCAGCTCGCCGCCAGCATCAGCTGCAGTGTGGGATAACATGACGACGGCGCACATCCCTGGACTTCCTGAGATGCCAGGCAGAGGTGAATTCCTCCAAGAATAAGAAAAGAGATCATGGAGAACAGGAAGCCAACCCCACCCCCATCCCCCACCCTCACCCCCCCCCCCCCCTCTGTGACTGGGGCCATAAACTGTAGACCCAGAGAGGAAACCATGCCTCCTCCAGTCACCAGCCAGAAAGCAGCCCCTGCACCGTCTCTCTCCAGCAAGCTCTTTCAATGCTCATAGCCACAATGGCAGCCTGTTCAGCTAGAACCCCAGGCCTCTGCCAAGATTTTGTCAGTCAGTTTGAGAGAGAAGGAAGCTCTTGAGACATCAGGTCATCCCCAAGTCCCCTGCCCAAGTCCCCTGCCCAAGTCCCCTGCTCAAGTCCCCTGCCCAGCTGCCTCTCTTGCGTCCAAGCCCTGGGTTTCTGGATTGAATAGTTCAGAGCCTTCAGCCCATTCTTTGGATGAACAGAACACACCAGAAAGTAGAGGCCCAGAGTCACAGGAAAGGACTCTCGCGCCTAGGGGAATCCACGCCCCGCCTGCGCTCACACAGCCCGAGAGCCAGCAATCACTCTGCAGTTACACATAACTAGAAAAGGAACAGAAAAAGACAGAACTGGTGACATATGAAATGGAGACGAAATTCAAACCCCAGCATCTATAAATACAGATTTATTGGCACACGGCCACGCCCACTCATTGACATATCGGCCAAGGTTGGTTACAGCAGCCAAGCTGAAGGGTTCCCAAGGAAGCAGCCCACAGCATCAGGGTGGGAGATCTGGTCTCTCCAGAACACTTTGTTGTCGCAGGAATCTTCCCAATAACCTCTACAGGCCACTGTGACCTCTATTCTCCCAAGGCCACCAGACCTTTTCCAGGGTCTGTAAACTCCATGTGCTCTAGATACTAAACAAATGCGCCCACAGCGCCCCCCAGAGAGGACAATTAAGAGAACAACAAACTCAGAACAGAATTTCTGCACTTAAATACATATTAAGTGTGGCTGCATCTTACCTGCAGACTCGGGTCCCGACATTGTGAACTAGAAGAACTAGAGTCTGGGGACTCAAATCTTTAGTGGCCAGACACTTCTTCCAGATATTTTTATGAGGGTAGAACGGTTAGTATATTGTGAGGAGTGGGTGTGGTATGTGTGTGGGGGGGAGGGAGAGTACATGTGTGTGTAAGTGCTGGTGTCTATAGATGCACATGCACATGTGTGTTCATGCGTGGTATCAGGGGTCTTCCTTCCCCCTCTCTCCAACCCTGCTCTGGCTTAGGTCCAGCCTGGGGGGGGGGACATATGACTAACGCTGACTTAAAACTGGAGGGACCCTGGATGGCTAGCGAGTTATGAAAACATTATGGCCACGCCCTCCCCTTGCTTTCCTCTCTGCATATAAGGCACAAGAGGCTCATGCTCTGTTGCCATAGAAACAAGACGAGGCTAAGTCTGCAGCAGGAAGGATTAAAGGTAGACTTTGGAAGATATAAGTAATCCGGCAGGAGAGACTGAAACACACAGATTCCTAATCCTCGGTTAAGGCTCAGCTAAGAGCTTCCACCCAGCTCTTTATTAATATTGAGTGTGGGTGTATGGCATTAAAGCACAGGCCTCATCAATAAATACCAATCGATGTACCCAGAAGACAAACGCTTGATTGCATTTCTACACATATTAAGTGTGGCTGCATCTTACCTGCAGACTCGGGTCCCGACATTGTGAACTAGAAGAACCTTGGGCCAGTCTGAGTCTGGGGATTCAAATCTTTAGTGGCCAGACACTTCTTTCAGATATTTTATGAGGGTAGAAGGGTTAGTATATTGTGAGGAGTGGGTGTGGTATGTGTGTGGGGGGAGGGAGAGTACATGTGTGTGTAAGTGCTGGTGTCTATAGATGTACATGCACATGCGTGTTCATGCATGTGGTATCAGGGGTCTTCCTTCCCTCTCTCTCCAATTTATTTTTATTTCACGTATATGGATGTTTTGCATGCGTGTATGTCTGTTTGCTTGTCTGTAAGGATACCAGACACCCGGGAACTGGAGGGAAGGACGGTTGTGAGCCACCATGTGGTTGCTGGGACTTGAACCTGGGTCCTCTGGGAGAGCAGCCAGTGCTTTGAGCACTGAGCCATCTCTCCAGCTTCCACCTTACCTCTGTAGACTGAGTGTCTGCCTGAGCCCTGAGATCACCCACTGGACTAGACTAGCTAGCTAGCAAGCTCCAGGGAGCCTCCTGTCTCTGCTCTGCCATGTCCAGCTTTTACATAGGTGCCTGGTCTCAAACTCTGCAAGCCCTCCACATATAGCCATCTCAATAGCTGACACTCCATTTTGAATATTTTAGCTTTCTGTAAAAGCAGCTGCTGGCCCAAGCAGAGTCTGACCCTGTCACAATGTCTGGCCCATTGGGCCAGCCTTCCCCACACCCAGTGCCTGACCCCTGTCACACCTGCGCCTTCCTCGGGGAGCAGGCACGAGAGAGGTGGCCGTGCCCAGGAGGAGAACGTGAGGCTTATAGCATCTGGAGACATTCTGTCTTGGATGTGACCTGTTTCCCAGCAGAGGTTTTTCACATACCCAGGGCAGGACTCAGCGCAGGGCTGTCTAGAAGGAAGGCCTAGAAGCTGGGTGAGTATCAGTCAGACACAAATGTGTCCAAGGTGAAAATTACATTTTTTCTGCCGATTCCTATTTTGCCAGCTTTGCTCCAGCTCTTTTCGGGGAGGGCAGGACCACAAAAGGAAAAGATGCAGCGCCAAGGAGAGAGCATCCTCAGAGCCGCCTCACACACCTGATGTGCCCACCAAATTACCTCCCTCTCCCAAAGTCGACCTTTAATCCTTGCTGCTGCCAACTTAGCCTAACCTAGGCATCACACCTGCCTGGTTCAGAGAAGCAAAGGCTGAGGGCAGTTGCCAGCAGGCTGCCCTTGTCTCCTCAGCTGAGGACTCAGGACCCAGATGAAAGGAAAACAAAGACCAGACTTGGGGGGGGAATCACATTTCTTCACTACTACAGGTTGCTTTGTGACCCTGGCCAAGTCACTTAACCTCTCTGAGCCTCTCTGAGCCCGGCTCATCATCTGGATGGCAGAGGTAACCAAAGTGTTTCCCTGGTGGCACTACTATAAAGATTAAATCAGCTATCTGAAAGCACTTAGTATGGCATCAGGCACATAGTGGGTGCTCATCGACACACGCCTCCACCCTGGCTTTGCTCACCTGTAGGCTTCTGTAGGCAGACACGCCTCTCTCTGCTGCCTGGAGCTCAGCTGGCCTCCAGCCTGCAGCTACAGCCACATGCCTGCTCGTCACCCACGAGCCAGCAGCTGGTCCCTCACCTGCACCAAATCCATCCTCTGGCTCTCCCAAGTACTCTGCGCCATATTCTGCTCCTACTTAATGCAAGGACACCCAGCCCCCACGGCGTCCAGCACCTCCCCAAGCTCAGGACCTTTTCCTCACTGGGGACCCAGCTTCTTCAGTCTCTCAGAGGAACATAGCTCTGCTCTCCAATGTTCAGTCTGGTCACTCAGCACCCTGCAGGGCCAGAGGCGACCCGGGCATCTTGGAGTCTCTCTGGGAACGTGGGTCTTAGAAGCCAAGTGCCTTACCCCGTTTACTCGGACGCTGAGACATTGACCTGTCCAGTAGTGATTGTCCCCGCCCCCCAAGCACAGGACGTCTGAACACGAGGGCCTGAGCCGGGGCCAGTGGGGCCATCAGGTCTCCTCCCCTGGAACAGCATAGATTCTCTCTCTCTCTCTCTCTCTCTCTCTCTCTCTCTCTCGAGAGAGAGAGAGAGAGAGAGAGAGAGAGAGCCGCTGGGGTTGGGGCAGGGCTCCTGGTCTGTCGAGCTAACCTTGGGGTCAAGGGGATCCATGCAAGCCAGGCTTCCGAGGCTTGCTAGACCAGAACAATGGAGCATTGTAGAGATTTGGGAACCCACAACCAGCCCCCTCCCATTCCCCACCCCAACCCCAGCACCCAACCTCCCCACACCTGCTGGGAAAAAAGAGGCCCCAGCTCCCTGCAGTGATCAGGCAGCTGCTGAGGCTCCATCCCCCGTGTTGACAAGACGCAAGCTGAGCAGCCAACTGGGGGGTGTTGCATCTCATTCAAAACAAATAACTGATGGGAACAATGAGATGTAATTGAACCGATTACGGAGAGAGCAGGTATGTCTGCAGATGCCAAAACTAAGAATAAACCAGGAAGAGGATCTACGCTCATCTTCATCCGTCATCCCAGAAGTCACAGGTGGCGAGAGGCAGAGGCAAGACCCCGCAGAGTGACACAATGCACAGAACAGAGCAGGCCAGACCCTCTCCCTGGGAGCATAGAAAATGGGGGCTCAAAATCAGCAGTCCTGGAAGAGAAGAGGCCCAGCTGCCAGGAGCCCTCTGACCTGTGCCCATGCCTGGCACGTTCCACCACAGGAAGAGGGTGATGGAGCCCGGGAATGCAGGACCCCATGATGCCCTTGTGGCTTGCCCTTCCCGTTTCTCCTCTGTATTAAATGATATCTGAGTGCTTTAGCCAACACCGCCTCCTTCCACACCCACATCCCTCACACTCTATCCACAGAATGCTCTCAACACAGGCTGCAGGGCTGTCTGGTTTGTCTTCCCCAAATAAACGACGTCCGGTGAGGCAAGAACTGCGCCTGATCTGCCCAGAACTGAATCCCAAGCTCCTAAAGATGCTAAGCACATGACAGAGAGTCATCACCTAGGAGGTGGGCCTATGGGTGTGTCTGTGGGCAATTACCTAGGTTACATTAACTATGTGGGAAGACTCATCTTCACTGTGGGCAGACCCATCCCCTAGGCAAGGACTCTGTGGACGGACCTATTCCCTAGGCAAGGGCTCTATGGGAAGGCCCATTCCCTAGGCAAGGGCTCTGGTCTGTACAAAATAGAGAAAGCAAGCTGATCACTCTGCTTGTATGCATTCCTGTCTCTCTGCTTTTTCACGTGGATGCCATGTGACCAGCCACATCAAGCTCCTGCTGCTGCTGCAATTCTCTGCTCTGATGGACTGCACCCTGAAACTGTGAAGCAAATGAACACTGAGAAAGTTAAGGAGAACCTTAAGGTGCTCTTGTTGGGGGTGTTTATTCACAGCCATGAGGCAGTAAAGACACTGGCTTTCTGAGCGATTCCCATAGAACTGCTCTCAGTCTGGCCTCCAGAGGCAACCTGTATGCCCTACCAGCCCCATCGTTCTGTCCCCTCTCCTGCCACTCCAGGGGCCCTATGGGGACACAGCTGACAATGAAGTGTGTGAAATGGGATCAAGAGCTGGGTGAGTGTGTCCCTGTCACTCAGCGTGCAGCTTGAGGGAATGCCTCACCTCTGTTGAGCCTGAGCCCAGCCTGAGCCCAGCCCCAGGCAACAGAGTTAGTAAACCAACCAGAATTGGAACACAGCTTTGGTGACCGGCTGCAGTCAGGAGTCACTGTTGTTTAAGATGCAGCCACAAAGTCACACAGCTGGGTTCAGAGGTGGTGCCCTCCAGCCCCGCTGCCCAGCACTCCCTTTGGAGGCGGTGCCTGTGGGTGCCTGTGCTTTTGAAGTGTCAATTACAACGGCCCAGACTGTCACAGCCCCCTTGCATTTTGGTCACAGTATCATTCAAAGCCCAGGTCACGCGGAAGAAATTATAGTCATTACCCCACAGAGGGCGGACGACTGCTCCAGAGAGGGGTGTGTCCCTCCCGGGAGTGAGGAGGTCTTTGGGAATCTCAGCCTCACCCAGACTTGGCAAAATGATACCAGTACTGGAGTGGGGAAGTCGGGGCACTGTGGAGCCAAGCAACAGGAAGCCTAGTGGGCAGGAACATGGCCACGCCGGTGTCCCAGGGGCCATTCTGATGCCCCGCACCTACCAGAGCCCACGCTGCCTTCAGAGCCTGGCTCCAGCATCAGACAGCTCATGTGTGGAGGCCCAGGGCCTGGACTCCAGGCTTGGTCCTCAGTGGGAACTCCAGCAGATAAGCTTGCTTGGAGTCAAGGAGCAAAATAAGTCGCCACCCCCTCCCCATGCTCCCACACCCCACTCAGTGCCCGGCATGCCCCTTGATGCTTGATAGAGGGAGACCCTCATGGCTGGCACTCTTTGTATAAGTGCCCAAGGTACAACTCAGGGACCCACACCTCTGTCCTCTCCTCTTACACTTACCTGGTGGCCCGGTTACACCCTCCCTCCCTGCCCACAGAGGTTTGGAGACCAGAAGCAAGTCCCAGTAAAGCCACTGAGAGCAGAATGACCTTCCAGAGTCGGACACACAGTAGGTGCTCACCAGAGCCTGGGCTCACACAGTAGGTGCCCAGCAGAGCAGAGAACAAGCTGCCAGCTTAAGGCTCGCTGTTTCCCCTCCCCAAGGCCACTCATGCACCATCAGCTGCCACCAAGCAAAACAACATGAATGAGTGTCTCTCAACCTAGCCATCTACATGACATGGGAGGCAGGAAGGTCCAGAGATGTGGGCACAGACCAACTTGTCCCTGTGGCTCACTGGAGCATCCCCATCCTCTCCCGCAGACTCAGAAGCGCCAAGGTTAGAGAGGACAGGGACCTCAAAGATGAGACACTCTGGGACTATCTGGCCCAGAGCCTAATACATTGACCACCAACTCCTAGACCATCCTGCAAGGGCATGCCGAGGGGCTGCTCACGCCCCATTAGAAACTGTACTGCCCCACAAGGCCAACACACCCATTACTAGAAGGAGCTTGCTTTTCAGGTCAGCTCTCTCCTTTTATCTCACAGAGAAGGGCATGTGTTTCCTGTGATCAAGGGAGGGTCAAGGGAAATCAGTGGGAAGTGACAGGAAGATGGCTCCGTGGGTACCAATCCCAGTGTGGGCACCTCCCGAGTGTGACCTTGGCTCTCCCTTCCCTCACAGCGTAGAGTCAGGCACATCACAAATCAGAATGCACCTCAGCTCAACAGTCCTGCTGCTCAGGGCCACTATCACTAGCACAGGAGCCCACACAAGATGGCTTCTCCCAGACATCTAGCCCATCTTCACCACCAGATACAGGGTGATGGGTCAAGAACCACCTAGGGCTGTGGGGCAAGTGTGGAGTGTGAGCAGAGAGGCCATCCTGGAGGAGGCTGAGCGGGGTGAGGGAGACACTGCAGGCCATCAGCACTGTGCCGGCCGTATCGACTCCACGTGACTCCCTCAGAGCTGCAGGCAGAGCACAGGCGTGAAGACCTCGAGGCCTGCGGAAATCTTTCCAGATAGGTTCAGGGGGATGGAGAGATGGCTCAGAGGTTAAGAGCACTGACTGCTCTTCCAGAGGTCCTGAGTTCAATTCCCAACAACCACACGGTGGCTCGCAACCATCTGTAATGGGATCCATTGCCCTCTTCCGGTGTGTCTGAAGACAGCTATAGTGTATTCATATACATAAAATAAATGATTCTTTTTTAAAAAATAAAAATAAAAAGCACATTCAGCTATGAGAACCCAAACTCAGTGTGGCTTGGTGGCCCAGGAAGCCTGCAACTCAGCTGTCTGAGACAGGACAACAGGGTGGTCAGGGGTTACCAAGTAAGTCCAAGGTTCCTTTTCTCCACTTGTACCAAAACACCTGCAGAAGCCACCTGAGGGAGGAAGGCTTGTCCTGGCTCACAGTTTGAGGGCGCACAGTCTGTCACTATAGGAACCTCTTGGTGACAGCAAAGTGAGGCAGCTGGTGATGTGGCGTCCACACCCAGGAGGCAGAGGGAGCCGGATGCTGGCGCTCTCTCCTTTTGACTCCCCAGAGCCTTGTGAAGTGATGCCATCCAAACTTAGGTTAGGCCTTTCCACCTCCGACGACCTTCAATTTGAAACTCCTTCACACGTGGCCAGAGCTATGTTCTGGTCCAATGGGAAGTTCTCCCCATCAACTTGAAACTGCCTCCCCGCACCTAATGCAGACTCTCACATTTACTGAGAACCACCACGTGCTGAGCGTGGGGTTTCTCAGCCTGGCACTGTGGGCATCGGGGCCATTCTCAGCCCGGCACTGTGGGCATCGGGGCCATTCTCAGCCCGGCACTGTGGGTTCTCAGCCCGGCACTGTGGGCTTCAGGGGGACAACATCTATGGTGGATGGTGCTTTAAGGACCCTCAGCAGTTTCTCTGGCCTCAGATCACCAGAGCCCACAGCATCCATGCCCCTACAGCATCCCTCCGTGTCCCCAGTGCCCTGGGGACAGAACGTCTGTGCTAAGAGATGATAATGATGATTCTCCAACCTCCTACAGCACCCACATCCCATGGTGTGGAGCCTAAGTCTAAACACGCAAGACCAACATCCCACGACTCTGCCATCTCAGGATCCCTTAGTCCCAGCCCACGCTCAGCCTTCTAGCCACAAGGTTCACGTGAGCCCTTTCTCAGAGGAATCTGTCTCCTTGCTTGTCCTTCCGCCAACTCCATCCCTCCCTGGCTACTGTCCATACTGCTGCAATGTCGCCTCCTCCAGGAAGACCTCCTGACTGCTCCTCGGCCCCTAAGGTCAGCCCAGGGTTGGTCCTATACTTGCAGGCCCCAAGGCTAACCATCATGGGGAACATGCAGACAGGATCACACCCCGGTCATCCACATCCTATGCCATCTTCTTTCTCAATGTCACAGTTAACACTGATGATCAACTTGATAGGACACGGAATTTCCTAGAAGACAAACCTCTGGGTATGCCCGAGAGGGCATTTCTAGACTGAGGAAACTCGCCACGGAAGGATCCATCCCATGGACTGGAGCCCTAGACTACAGAATAAAATGGAGAAAGTGATCCGAAAGCAGCATCGACCTCTGTCTGCTTCCTATCTGTGGACAGTGTGACCAGCCACCTCGCACTCCAGTGATCATCCCGCCTGTGTCACGATGGGCTGCCCCTCAGAGGGTGAGTCACGCAAAGCCTTTCCTAAGTTGCCCTTGTCACAGCATTGAGAAACTTAACTAACACCCTCAGAAATGTCACCGCCAATGTGACTCGCGAAGCCCTCACCCCAATACTTCCCTTACAGCAGCCTGGTTTGAGCGTTTGCCATGTCTCCCCATAAGCCAGGCTGTGAGCTGGCTGCCCGTGTCCATGCCTCTGGGTCAGCACAGGGCACAGAGGGTCTCAGCACAAGAGGCCATGTCACTCCACACACCAGACGCTTTGCCCACCTGGCTCTGAACTGCATGGCTTGCAGGCAGACACAAAACCACTGACCTATCTAATGGAGGCTCATGGGAACAGAAGCTGCCTTGCCTCTGCTTTGCCCCAGCAGCCTGGCCGTCCTGGTGAATGTCCTGGAAGCCAGGCTCACTGTCTTGGCACCTCCCCTCAAGAAGGCTTAAATACCCAGGCCTTAGCCCTCAGCAGCCAGTAAAGTAGAGGCTTGCTTGAATTGGGCACACACACACACGCACACACACACACACACACACACACACACACACAGTGTAAACTCCTTAAACTATTACTAGAACCATGCAAGCCCATTGACAAGGAGGAAAACTGAGGCCCTGGAGCTCCAAACAGCCCCAAAGCTAGATCCTTGAGGATAGGTCCTTCCTCCATAACTACCTTCCACACAGACATGTCACTGAGGGACCACAGACCTGAAGGAGAGGGGACCTCCCTTACAGCTTGAGGGCAAAGGGATCCTGTGAAGTGGGCTCATTTCATCTCCACCCTGCTCCAAAAGCCTGTTGTGTATTCCAGCAAGGAACCCTCCCATTGGGCTGGCTCCAGTAGCCATGTTTGCTTCAGCCACCCACAGCCTTGCTCTGGGGGTGGGGAGGCAGGGTGGGGTACGGAATGGGGAGGGCAGGCTTTTGAAACCACATCCTTCCAAGAAAGTGGAGCATCAGGGGGGCTTCAGAGGTGCCTCTCCGACCTCTCTGGGGGTGCAACCTCTGCCTCCAGGTGTGATGGTGACAGATCCAGCCAGCCGAGCACAGGACACAGACAGGGACTCAGAGCAGAGCAAGGCCTGGCCTCCTGCCTGTCCCTCCCACGTGGTCCTCTGGGTCTGGATGCTTCGTACAGAAAAAGCTGTTCTGACAGTCGCACCACACACAAAGGCCAGGAGGACAGGAACCTGCAGCTAAGACTGTCACCTCGCCTGCATGCAGCGACCTGACTTAGTCCCCAAAAGAAGGGAGGAAAACCAGAAACATTCATTCATTAAGCCCTGCAGCTTGCAAAGTTCCAGATGGCTGCCCCTCACCCTACCCCATCCCCACCTCCTGCAGCCACTTCCTGGTCCCAGGCGCCAGCAGGGACCCTGTGACCTGATATTGAAGGAGCTGCTGCCCAGCTAAGCACCGGGGTTCTCAGCCTTCAGATCCATCCTTCTCCTCGGGTCGGTTTTATAGACAGTAATAACGCTCATAAATTCCCCCGCAGATGGGATTTTTATCTGCTAATCATGGCAATTTGGCTCACTGCGGTATCGCCACTCCGGCCCTGGATTGGCAGGGGCCCAGCAGAGGTGACTGTGGAGGGACCAGGCAAGGAGCCCAGAGCCCACCAACACCCTAAGACTTCGCTCCTCACGGGGATGTCGTATGAAGGGGTTAGAATGGAGCCCCTGTTGCATTTCCAGGGCCACTAGACTAAGAAGCCCCTCTTCGAGAGAACAGTACATAAATGTCTCTCCCCTCTCTCCTCTCCCTCCCACAGCTGACAACTCGCACAGAATCTTACCCGCTGGGAAAACACAGACCCCACCCTCCCCACATCCATCTTCTCTGCAGTGCCCTCCCACATTCGAGGGACCTGAAGCCCTGGAACGGATGTACCCAAGAGAGACAGACATACAACACACCACAGAGCTGTCACTCAGGGCTGTGCAGGCCAGGGGACCCCTGACAGTTCAGATTAGGAAGAGCAATATGAACAACTGTGGCTGCCACACGAAGACATCATCCTTCCAGGAGGGAGAACCACATGAGCACCCGAAGAGGTTCTGACCGAGGATTCAGAGCTAACTGCAGCATGGATGAGCAGAAAGCCACCCCACAGAGGGATGCCTGCTCAGGACACACGGAGGACACAGCAGGGTCAGGGCGGGGTCTCTTTCTTATTTGTTAGTGGTAGGTGCTCTTGCTTTGGGAATTTGGCTTTTAGCGTTTTGAGAAAGAGGTTCCTATAGCTCAGACTGGCCTCAAATCCACTAGGTAGCTTGTCTTAGTTAGAGTTTTACTGCTGTGAACAGACACCATGACCAACTCTTATAAGGGCAACATTTAACTGGGGCTGGATTACAGGTTCAGAGGTTCAGTCCGTTATCATCGAGGTGGAAGCATGGCAGTGTCCAGGCAGGCATGGTGTAGGCAGAGATGACAGTTCTCCATCTTCATCTGAAGGTTGCTAGGAGAAGACTGGCTTGCAGGCAGCTAGGATGAGGGTCTTATAGCCCACACCCACAGTGACACACCTACTCCAACGGGGCCACACCTTCTAATAGTGCCACTCCCTGGGCCAAGTATACACAAACCATGATAGTAGCTGAGGGTGACCTTGAATCTCTGTTTCTTCTACAAGCGAGTGTTGAGATTACCCGCGCATGCCATGCCCAGCTAGGGGTATGCTTGCAAATATGAGCACAGCCACTGGCCACCAGGACTCAAAGAAACTCTCAGCAGAATGTGAAACCCTCCACACCCCCCATTCTCAGGACCAGGGTAAACATGGAAACAATCCCCCAGAGGTGACAAACAGACCAAGGAAGACACTTTCCTGCAGGTACCTCAGGGATCCAGCTTTGGGGCTGTTTGGAGCTCCAGGGCCTCAGTTTCCCTCCTTGTCAGTGGGGATGACAAGGCAGGCTTACACGGTTCCAGTAATAGTTAAAGGAACTTACACTGTGTGTGTGTGAGTGTGTGCGTGTGTGTGTGTGTGTGTGTGTGTGTTACTCATTTGTGTGAGTGTGACCATGTATCTTAGTTGGGATTTTACTGCTGTAAACAGACACCATGACCAAGGCAACTCTTATAAAGGACAACATTTAATTGGGGCTGGCTTACAGATTCAGAGGTTCAGTCCATTATCATCAAGGCGGGAACATGGCAGCATCCAGGCAGGCACAGTGCAGGAGGAGCTGAGAGCTCTCCATCTTCATCTGAAGGTTGCAAGTGGAAGATTGACTTCCAGACAACTAGGATGAGGGTCTTAAAGCCCACACCCACAGTAACACACCTACTCCAACAGAGCCACACCTAATGGTGCCACTCCGTGGGCTGAGCATATACAAACCATCATAGCATGTGTGCACATGGCTCCCGTGTCATAGGCAGCCCTCTCCTGCTGTATGCATACCCATCAGCCTCATGTCCACACCTCAACGCACAAAGATCAGTTCTGGTTGAAAGCTCACCTAGCATGCAGGAAGTTCAAGCCCCAGGACTGCACACAGTAGGTGTACCGATGCAGGTCTTCCCAGCACTTGGGAAGCAGAGGCAGGAAGACCAAGAGACCAAGGTCATCCCCTGCTTCCTAGTGACTTGGTGGTCAGACCCTGACTCCAAAACACAAAATGGAACAAAACCCCCACAGGCTTGAAACAAACAAACAAACAACAACATACTCATCCCTACTGAACACTGTGATTGTGTTTATGTCACTGACCCCTGGGCTGTAGAATGAATGACCCCTGTGACAGTCACTCTCGACTGGGTTTGGCTATTGTGAGCCCTCTAGAGTTGACCCAGCCTTTCCAGAGGTTGTAGGTGGGTTCTATATAAATGCTGAGCTGTTTTCCAGCACCGGCTTGGATGTCTAGGGATTCTGAAACTCTCAGGGGTCCAGGAGCCCCTCTCCTGGAGATTAGTAGGAGCCACCAGGAACCTTGCAATTCTTTGAGGCTCCGCTACTTAACTGCTCTCCAGGGGTCCAATGAGCTCAAAGCCCCAGAAGTCCTCTGTGGGCCATGGTGTCCTTTCTGCGTGTGTATTCTCACTGCCTCCTCCCACCCTGTGCGCTTTGACCTTGGCAGGGAAGGGATGCCTCTTGTCCACAGAGCTTTTCAGGTAAGGAAGGGCTCCTGCACTCACGGTCACTCTATGCCTGTGCTCTTTGGGCAACGGAACATGGCTAGGCACGGGGAAACAGACAGAACTCTATGTAGCCCAAAACTTCTGTCTCCCTGAACCTTCACTTCCTTAGATCCCATCCTGACACCAAAGCCTCATTAACTTGGGGGCCATTGTCGAGTCCAAGATTCAGCTGACCAACTAACTGATCAAGTGACGAACCACCCCAGCTGGGCCACCGACGGTCAGATCGCAACCCGTAAGCCCGCTCCAGCCTGCACCCCTCTCCACAAGCTCCTCCAGATAATGTTCGCCCATGCACCCTGGAATTCTGCCCACACCCTGGAATTCTGCCCTTCTGCCTGTTTCCTCCTGGGTCCTCAGGTGTCATCAGCACCATGCAACACGAGAAAAGTGGAATCTAGAGAGGTTAAGGGAAAGCAGGGGATTGTGGGAGGCCCTTGGCAATCCGTTTCACAGCGCATGCGCATGTGCTACACCGCGCACCACTAATGGGACATTCTTTTTTTTTTTTTTTTAATGGTAGATAGCAGGTTTTTTTTTTTTCCTTTTTAAGATTTATTTATTTATTATATGTAAGTACACTGTAGCTGTCTTCAGACACTCCAGAAGAGGGAGTCAGATCTTGTTAAGGATGGTTGTGAGCCACCATGTGGTTGCTGGGATTTGAACTCTGGACCTTCGGAAGAGCAGTCAGGTGCTCTTACCCGCTGAGCCATCTCACCAGCCCCTAATGGGACATTCTTAACAAATGAAAGGGAAAGCAGGGGATTGTGGGAGGTCCTTGGCAGTCGTTTCACAGTGCATGCGCATATGCTACACCGCTAATGGGACATTCTTAACAAAGGAATGGAGTCTCGGGGCCACAAGGCAGGAACTTCCTAAGAGTCAGACTCAGGCCACTTGAGGTGAAAGACCTTCGTGGGGAGACCCCACACACACACACACTTAAGTCTTGAGATGGGCGCACCCAAGGAATCACAATAGACCGTCTTGATGCAAGCACACGTATCTCACACAGGAGACAGAGGAATCAACCTCAAGGCTCAGAAGCTAGGGGTTTATATACAAAAGAGTCAGGGGTAGGGGCATATATGGTGCAGTATCACATAATTGGTTAGTTTAAACATCAGCAAATAGTACGTGCAGATCGGGGGAACAGCAATCCTAAAGGGCGGGTGCTTATCTATGTCAGCAGAGCATCTGGTTAACGGTTAACCCAAGTCAGAAGGGCGGGAGACAGGGAGGCGCCGGGCCAGGTGGCCCATAACTCAGCTGAGATAGCCCAGGCGTCCTTGCATGCCTCCCCTATCTTTATGTCCAGCCAGTTCCTGGAACAACTTAACAGCCTTTGTTCTTTGCCCTAGGTCGGCACAGGCCCCATGAGTCATGGATCTTAAATTTAATTTTCTTTCAGAGGCTCTGGAGGCATTCCACCAGTGTCCAACAGGTGTCCCCTCCCCTTGTTCCAGGACCCCATTCAATCCCAACCCTTTTACCATGGTATAAATTCGATTCTCATCAGAATTCAGCAAACAGCACCATTTTTAAAACTGTTTCTGCAGTGTGAGGGCTGGGGCCCAGGCCTGACTGGAAGGAGGAAAGCGCTCTCCTCCGAGCTCTGTCTGCAGCTTGGAACCATTGCTCCTGAGTGTGATCTGCAACCCTCACAGTCCTGTGACCACAGATACAAGGCCTTCCTTACCAGCTGACCCACTGACCCGAAGTGAGAGTGACATTTGCTCTCAGTAAGTCCTGGAGAGACCTCTACCCACCCATCACCCGGCTCTGGCCCTTAAGGACCTGTGCTGCTGTCAGGGTCAAGCACAACATCTCATCACAGAGCGACCCCAGGGTGTGTCTCAGCGTGTGTGCCTCAGTCTCCCCTCCCTGCAGGGTGTGCCTCACAGTACTCTCCTCTTGCCAACTGCATATGAGAGTCTATCCTGGTTTTCCTTCTGCTGCTGTGAGAAAAATTCAAACCAAAAGCAACTTGGGAAGAAATGGGTTTATTTGGCTTGTGGGTGACAGTCCATCTTCTGGGGAAGTCGAGGCCAGAACTGGAAGGCAGGAACTGAAGCAGAGGTCACAGAGGGGTGCTGCTCACTGGCTTGCCCAGGCTGCATTCTTATGGAACCTAGGACCACCTGCCCAAGGGCGGCAGCACCTACAGTGAGCTGGGCCTGCCCATAGCAATTGTCAGTCGGTGGTTGAAAATGGCCCCACAGGCTTGTCTGCAGGCCAGTCTAATAGGGGCAGTTCCTCAACCGAAGGTTCTTCTTCTCAGGTGACTAGTTTGTGGGAAATTGACAATAAATAATTAATTGTTTGATCGATTGATACATAGATATATAGACAGATAGATGATTGATTGATAGATGGATGGATAGGTAGATAGATGAACAGACAGATAATAGATAGACAGACAGGTGATAGATAGATAGATAGATAGATAGATAGATAGATAGATAGATAGATAGAATAAAGAAGGAAGGAAAGACAGAGAGAGAGAGAGAGAGAGAGAGAGAGAGAAAGAAAGAAAGAAAGAAAGAAAGAAAGAAAGAAAGAAAGAAAGAAAGAAAGAAAGAAAGAAAGAAAGAAAGAAAGAAAGAAAGAAAGAAAGAAAGAAAGAGAGAGAGAGAAAAAAAAACAACCAGAGCAGGGCCTGTCTGGTTATTGAGCCACCACAGACCTCTGGTCACTAGAGACCCACTTCCCACTGGTAAGGAACTTGAACACCACACTGAGGTCCAAAGTTACCAGAAAACGAGTCCCCAAGGTCCCCAGGGGCCACCTTTGCAGGCTTGAATCCAGCATCATTGTGACACGGGTTCTGTGTCAGCCACAGTTCTAAGCAGTCCACATAGCAAGGCCACCAGAAAAGTTGCTTTGGTTTTGGGTTTTGTTTGTTTGTTTGCTTGTTTGTTTGTTTTGGAGATGTTAAGACAAGATCTTACAACCTGGGCTGGACTTGAACTTTGGCCATCAGGCTTGTGTGACAGTACCTGTACTCCTGAACCACCTCAGCAGCCCACTAGTGCATAAATCTTTAAAGGCATCCCTCTGAGGGAAAGAAATCAGAAACAAGTGCCCCACCTGCCCCCCTCCTAAGTGTCCCTTCAGGAATGCTCAAGAACAGATGATGGTATGTATCGACCAAAATCAAAGCCACGAGCCGGGGTGAAGGACAGGTTAGGTGGAGGGGGCATAATAGAATCTGGGGTGTGTGGAAGTGTTCTCTGTTGTAGCTGAAACTACAGAGGGACACCCTACTTCAAAAAGGAAAGGAAAGAAAAGACATAATAAAATAATAAAATACCACGAGCCACAATCCACGCGCTCTTTGATTACCCCCCACAGAAATCAGGGTGTTCATCAGGTTAGGTCAATCCCAAGTCACACCTCGCGGTGGCTATCACACCTCGGGGTGGCTATCACACCTCGCGGTGGCTAATATTGTCCATTTGACAAGATCTAGAATCACCCTGGAGACACATCTGTGGGCAAGTCAATGAGGCAGTTTCCAGACCAAATTAACCTGAGGTGAGAACATTGACTCCAGATGTGGGCCGCACCATCCCACGGACTGGAATCAAAGGGGAGAAAGCCAGCAGGGCCCCAGCATCCGCCAGCAGGGCCCCAGCATCCGCCCCTCTCTGCTTCCTGACTGTGGATGCAATGTGACCAGATGTCTCACAACCCCGCCCACCGTGCCCGTCTTTCTTCATTGCTGAGACAAAATTCATGACAAAAGCCACTTACGGAGGGAAGGGTTTACAGAGCTCACAGTTTGAGGGAGCAGCACACTGTGGTAGGGAAAGCTGCAGCAGGAGTGTGAGGTGGCGGGTCACATAGCATCTGCAGAGACGGTGGGAAGCAGAGAAGTGGATGCTGGTGCTCAGCTCCCCTCTCCCTTTTCGCAGGGAGATGTTTGGTCATTTGTTGGCTTGCTTGTTTTGCTTTGAGAGTTTCATGCTTCCTGGGTTGGCCTTGAACTCTTGATGTAGCCGAGGATAGCTTTGATCCTCTGATCCTCCTGGCTTCTCAGTTCTGGGATTACACACTCAGTTTATGTGGTCCTGTGGAATGAACCCAGGGCTCTGTCCATGTTAAGTATGCACTCTAACAATTGAGCTACATCTCAGCCTTGCTTCTTCCTTTTTATTCATTCTGGACCCAGGCCCATGATGTGGTGTCACCCCATATTCAGGCTGGGTCTTCTTGTCTCGTTTAGACCTCTCTGGGAACACCCTCTCAGACATGGAGGTGTGTCTCCATGGAGATTCTCAAACGAGACCAGTTGACAACCAAGGTGGACCATCACACTGACCTCGCTGTACTGGCAGAAGATCCTCTATCCAGAGGATCCCACACACACAGGAACGTTCTGGCCTATCTTCCATGTGTTCCTGAGGACACATAGGCTCCAGCCCTGCCTCTGCCACTGTGTACTGTGTGGTCTACGTTGTCCCCAGAAGATCTCTGTGCCTCCATTTTCACGTTTCTGTAACGAACAATCCATGAACCATCACCATGGCTTGAGGCATGGACTTACTGAGAAGGTTAGGAAAATCTGTGAACAAGCTTACAGGAACAGGTGCAGTCTACAGGGCTCAGAAAACCTGCAGCAATGGGGCTGAAGGTTCAAAGCCTGACCTCACCCCTGGGCCTTTCCTGCTATACTAAAATAATTAAATGTGCCCAGAGAGAGACATTTCGAAGGACCTCCCCCCTAATCTTCTCTCTATGTGGCCTTGGGGGCACGAGGTGTCTGGGTTACTCTAGCCCACTCATTAGCCGTCCCTTTGTTGCTATGGTTTTCCTGAGTCTCTCGTGAGCATCGTCCAGAAAGAGAGCAACCGAACTGGAAGGGTCTTGAGAGGTGGCAGACCCTTGGTCACATGTACCTCAGCCTTGAACTTCATCCCCTAAAACATTAGCCAGTCCCCATCACCATCTCACCCTCCTCTGCCCTCTGCCTCTGCCTCTCCATTTTCAACAAGGCTTTCTGTATGCACCAAAGCCAGGAAGGCTTGAGGAACAGGAAGAATAAAAACTCAGCAGCTGGGCCAGTGGGTAAAGGCGCTTGTCACCAGTCCAGACAACCTGAATCTGACCCCAGGGATCTTTGCGGTAGACAGAGAAAGGGACTTCTACAAACTGTCCTCTATCCGACACACAGGCAGCATAGCACACACAATAGATAGATGATAGAGAGAGATAGAGAGATAGAAAGGTGGATACATACATACATACATACATAGATCAATATGTACATATATAGATCAATAGATACATACATAGGTAGATGGATAGATACATAGATATATACAGATACATAGATATATAGATACATACATTCATACGTAGATACATAGACAGATACATAGGTAGATGGATAGATAGATACATAAATACATGAATAGATACCTAGATAGATAAATAGATAGATAAATATATACATACATACATACATATACAGATAGATGATTGATAGATACATGCATGCATACACACATAGACAGACAGACAGACAGACAGACTGACAGACAATTCCAGGCAGTTGAAAGTGACAAACCCACCACCCCATCTGAGCATGCCTCCCCCCCGGGGCCGTGTGATCATTATTTGATGCTCTCATGTCTATTTCATTTCATAAAGCCTTCAACATGCACTGTGACCCACAGAGGGTTAACACAAATTAAATCCTAACTCAGACATCCGAAGAGATGACCTGTCCATGCCGCATCCCTCCCGTGCAGCGCATCCCTGGGCGCAGCCACTGAAAATATCAGACGCTTGGTATCAGCAGCTGCCTGGGCTGGGGAGTCAGAACGAACTGCTGAGCAGCCTGGGTCTGCCTGGAAGATGCTGCCCCTGCCAGCCCCGGGTGACCAGTGGGCGGGGCGACCAGTGGGAGGGGCTCGAGTGCGATAGGAACATGGCCTTCTAAGTGGTTGCTGGTGGTCTGCATGCGGCTCCTCTGCAGGCCTCTGTGGGATTCAGGGGGCAGCAGTTGACCTCAGTGTACAATATCCGTTCCATCGCTAGGACTCTGAAAGCTTAGGCGGTTCATGCAAGATCACACAGACAATGGAGACAACAGAGAGATTTGAACTCAAGACCATCCAACTCCAACATCTATGTCCTGGCCAGGGCTAGCCTAAGTCTCCCCACACATTAGAGGGAGGAATTAGATGGGGAAAAAAATTGTTGTGTTGTTAGGTTTTCAGTCTTTTGAGACTGGGTCTTGCTGTGTAGCCCAGGCTAGCCCAGGACTCTAGTTCTTCTTGCCTCACATTCTTCAGGGTACACACTATTGTACCCAGCCTAAATAGCATAATCTTTACTTTTCTTTAGAGTGTTCTGAGACGTGATGAGTAGGGCCTGGCCTTTGGACATGGGAGACTGCCTCCTGACCATCGGCCACTGTCCATAGCCACACAGGAGTTTCAGTCTGGCTGGTCCTTTTTACGTGTGAAAGTAGTGGGTGTGAGTCTAAGTCTCAGTAACTTCTGCGAGTGCGAGTGGCAGAGGGGTAGACGAGGCCTGACCATGATGGAGAAGATGTTGATAGAGATGATGTTGATGCCAAATGATGGAGATGAAATGATCGGTGGTGATGGTGGTGGTGGTGGTGATGGCAAGGATGATGGTGGTGATGGTAGTGATGATGGTGGTGATATTGATGGTGGTGGTACTGATGATTATGGTGGTAGTGATGGTGATCTTGATGGTGTTGACTATAACCATGGCAATAGTGGTAATAACAGTAACAATGATGGTGATGATGGTGATTATGGTATTGGTGGTGACGGTGGTAGTGATACAGATGGAAGTTACACACACACACACACACACACACACACACACACACACACACACACACACACACTGAGACCTTCCCACGATGGCAAGAGCTGACCTGGTACTCTGCCCTCAGCACCTTGCCCTCCAACCTGATGTCCATGCATCAACCTTGTGGTTGTCACCTGATCTGCTGGGAATATAATCACTCCTGTCCCTGAGTGACCTCTGACTCCTGTCCCTGAGTGACGGGGAGGCCAATGGTGGCTGCTCACCACCATCTGGAAAGGGAAGTAGTTTCGGAGTTAGGGAAGATGAGGCATAGAGATGTATTACAGCCAGCAGGGAAAGCGTAAGCGCTCACCCGGACCCCAGCTTTGCCCGTCCTGAGGACAGGGTGGCTGCTCCCCTGCTCCTGTGGCCTCCCACAGCAGACAACATCATCCTGCTACCAAGGCTCAGAGGCCACCTGGAGAACAGTGACCTTGTTGCCAATTACTCCAGGGAAAGGACACTCCAAATCAAGCAACAGCACTCTGCACCGCGGCGCGCAAACATTCCTGAAAGAGGGGGAAATTAAGTCTTTGAAATAACATTAATCATGATAACTCAGGGCTGGTTCGCTCCTCCAGCTTGCTTGCTACATTTCCTCAACATTGGCTTAACCCTCCACAGCCCAGACGCTTGAGACATCCCCAGGACCACTGCTCTCCCTCCCTCCGTCTGGGCTGGTACCCTGCAGGCTGGAGGCTGTCTTCTCTCCCAACAAGCTGACCCCATCCTGGCATCATTCTGTAGCACAGAGACATGGATGCCAAGCGACAAAACAATCCAGGAAGGACTGAGAATGCAGGCAGGGTGACAGCGATCCACTGTCCCTCTTTGCCACTCTCAAAACTGAAAGCCACTGAGTATGGTGGCACACACCTGAACCCCAGCACTTAGAAGGCTGAGGCCAGAGGATTGGGAATTTGAGGCTAGCCTGGACTACATACTGAAATGAAAGACAAAGATGAATGGATGAATGGATGGATGGATAGATAGATACATAGACATACATAGATAGATAAAGATAGATAGATAGATACAGATACATAGATACATAGATGCATAGATGCATAGATACATAGATACATAGATAATAAATACTGCCTTTCCCACATCCCCAAAGCTCTCTCCATGCTCAGGGCATGAGGCCTGGCAGTAGGGCTAGGTGGTATCTTGGCAGTAGAACACTTGCCTGACATATGTAAAGCCCTAGGACCAAACACTAATATCACTACACACCGGGGAGGGGTACAGAGGGTGAGGCCTGGAGGGGGGGGGTGTTAAGCTCTGAGCTGGTGATGTGACTCAGTTGGTACAGTGTTTGACGGGTATGTAGGAAGCCCTAGGTTCAATCCCCCATATCACAGACACCAGATGTGAACCAGATGTGACGGTACACACCTGGGATCCCGGCACTGAGGAGGTGGAGGCCAGAAGAGCAGGAGTTAAGGTCATTCTCAACTACATAGGGAGTTTGAAGCCAGCCTGGGCTACATAAAACTCTGCCTAGAAGAAAAAGAAGAGCCAGGCTTTGGCCTTAAATTGTAAGGCTAGAGGTAAAGCTACCGCTCTGAGCGTGGGATCCTGTCGCCGCCCGCCTTTCCACTTTCCCAGGAAATTGAAAAATCACCTGTTTTCAAATACTGACTGCTAATTAAGACAAAAATAATATTTATGGGCATGCACCACAGGCTCCTGTCTAGCTCCCAGCCTGGAAATGTTTGCTCTTAGAGAGCTGCCACAGATCTATTTCAGTTTCTCCTGTGCCAGTCACTGCTGGCCAGTCTTCCCTCGCAACCTCAGGCTTTGGAGATGTGGTCGAAAGGCAGAGAACAGGGGAGCACAGACAGCGCCATATACTCAGAGAGGCTCAACGCACCACCAAAGTCACACAGCAAGCTGCTGTCAGAGCCTCCTGGACCACCCTCCCCACCCCCATCATCCATCACAGTAAAGTCCTCGATGGGAGGCTGGTTGACCTGTTTCCCCCCCCCCCCGGCACATACACACACCCCGCGCCAGCCAAGTTCAAGGTTCACCCCCCCCCCCGGTGCTGCTGGTTCAGGACCTGCCTTGTCTTTTCTGTGCTCCTGGATGGAGTGTGGCAGCCTTCACAGCTGAACCCACCTGAAACATTTTGATGTCTCCCCACCCCCACCCCTTGGTGAAGCCTCAGTTTCTTCATCTTCAAAGAGATGAGACACAAGTGTCCCCACTCCAGACGGCTGTTGGAAGGAGAAGCTGCCCACAGACAGTAGGCTCTGTCTATCTAACCCTGTTAGCTGGGTGCCCACTGAAGGTGCTCATGGCGGCTGCCCATGACTGTTAGCTGTCCTGACGACTGGGAGCTTGGGAAGGTCCCTTCCAGCCCCACACTGCCAGCTCTGTACTCGCCGAGGGATGCACGGCACGCACACAGAAGCCACTGTGAAGGAAAGGGAGTGGGGAGGGTTTCCGTGGGTCCCAGACGGAGACAGAGAAGATGCGGCTGCAGGAACACACTGGAGATGAAGCGTCACAGAAGGCAGAAGGACCAGGAACAGCGAAAGAAACAGGAATTGTACTGAGATGGATGATCTGGGGCCCCCTCGTGGCCTCAGCCTTCCTCCTGGGATTGTAAATGAGCGGGTAGGCAGGCTAGCCCAACCGCTCCTGCCTGGCCCACCTTCAGAAGCACTCAAGGCTGTGTGTGTGCTCCCACTATAAGCTCCTTGACAAAACCACTGTGATAGGAACTTCTGACCCAGTGTTGTTATTGTTTTTTAATTACACTTTTTTTTTAAACTTGAGAACCAAATTGGATCCAACCAACCTGAAATTAAGCTGGGGCAGGACACAGAGGTGTAGGAAACGGGCCATCGCTGCCGTGGAGCGGTGAAGAACACCAGCCAGAGAAGCGCTAGGGCTCATCTGTCTGCGTGGCTAGTCTGCCCGTGGTGCATGTGTGTGTGTGTGTGTGTGTGTGTGTGTGTGTGTGTGTGTGTGTGTGTGTGTGTGTGATTAAAGGCCCTCTATACACTGGATTTTCCCGCTACTGCTTCTGAGCACCAACTGGATACAGTGTGGGCTGGGCGGCATGAACACAGGCAAGATACAAGCCAGTGAAAGTTCCTGGCTGAAAAGCTAGCAGCCAGCCTCACTGTGATACAAAGTAGCAAGTCCCCAGAATCCTTGTTATGAAAAGAGCAGGTACAGGACTAGGAAATGGCTCAGCTAGTAACTAGACAGCAGTGCAAGCATGAGGTCCCAGGTTCAAACCCCAGAACCCTCACTTAACAAACAAACAGCCAAGCCTGTAATTCCAGTGCTGAGAGGCAGAGACAGGTGGCTTCCTGGAGCTCAATGGTTCAAAGTTGAGCTCTGGTTTCTCATGAGTGTACATACGTATGTGTATGCACGCACACATCACATGGATATATGCACACACTCAAGTCGCATGCGTGCGCAGACACATACACACACACACACACACACACACACACACACACACACAAGCATGTAGGGAAATTTAAAAATGACCACATAGTTCTCATTGGGTCCAGCACATTGCAAATTGTCTCTGGCAATATTTAGCCAATATTTGGCCATTTTGCACGTGACGTGGTTCCAAAGGGCCAGGTCTTGACTGTGAGTAGGAAGAGGTGAAGTGTGGCACAGATTTGGGTGGGTGACACTCCCATTCCGGTGCCCGGGCCTCCACCCCAACTTCATCTCCAGACTGCTCTCCCTGCCTCCTCCCTCTTCCTTCTGACTGCCCACATCGCTGCTGGAAGCAGACCCTTCTCCTAGGAACCAGAGCTGAAGAAAAAGCTGTTATTTTGGGAAGCGCACCCTTATCTCAGGGTATCACTAAGTCACTACGTTTTAAGGGGCAGAGGAAGAACCAGTCCCCCCTCCCTCATGCTTTTGAGGCTGTTTCTATAAATGACAGATCTGAGGCCCAGGTACAGGGATCCCCAAGAGCCGGGACCCTGACTCCTACCCCGAGCTGGGTTCAATGTAATATCTGCATCTGCCTGACCATGATGCATCCAGCCAGGCACTCCTCTCCCTAGGTTCTCTCTCCAGCTCCTCTCATCTTCCCCGACATCTACATGCCCATCTCTGCCTGGTACCTGCCTCTCTGAAAACCCACCTAGGAGAAAGAAGTCCTCTTCATCCATCGCCAGCCCTCTGGGCTTCAGCCACTTCGCATGCCCTGAGCCTGATTTCTCAATGGCTGCCTGCAGATTTCCTCCAAGCCAGAGTCAATTTACCACTCAAAACCTAACAGCCTCGGTAAACACAGTCCGCCCGAGAATGGCCTTTAAAAGGAACACCACGTCAGGAATGAAGTGTATGCAGCCGTTAAGCTGTGAACCGGGAGACGGGAGAGATGGCCACACACGACTGTCCCTTTCTGCCCTGATATGGTATTCTAATTTCTGAGCTACAAGCAAACATGACTTTTCTAATCAGGGGAAGGAAATTGAGTCGGTTTAAAAACAGATGAGAGCCAAGCCGGGCGTGGTGGCACACGCCTTTAATCCCAGCACTCGGGAGGCAGAGGCAGGCGGATTTCTGAGTTCGAGGCCAACCTGGTCTACAAAGTGAGTTCCAGGACAGCCAGGGTTATACAGAGAAACCCTGTCTCGAAAAACAAAACAAAACAAAACAAAACAAAACAAAACAAAACAAAACAAAACAAAACAAAACAGATGAGAGCCAAGAATAGGGAGTCCTCTACAAAACCCCTGAATCTGTGGCCACTGCCAGCGGGCGAGGTCCCCTCACACCCTGCTCTGCAGAAGGCACAATCTATCCACTCATGTGGCATCTTAAGGAGTCAAGCCTTTGGAACAGATTGCTAGGGTGAATTGCAGACCTCACTTCCTTTGGGGCCCTGGTCATAATGCTATGCAGGGAATCCCTAATGCTATGAATGATATGTTAGCAGCCCAGGCCAGGCCAGAATCTTCCAGTATGTTAACAGAATAGGAATCTGGATTATGAAGAACTCAGTGACCGTTCAGTCCATCCCCTGCCTCTACTTCCAACAGATCAGAAGCTCATCTTCTCTCTCTCTGTCTCTCTGTCTGTCTGTCTGTCTGTCTGTCTGTCTGTCTCTCTCTCTCTCTCTCTCACATACATACACACACACACACACACACACACACACACACACATCCTGAAGAACAGTGTAATAGCTGGCTTCTAATTGAGAAAATCCTTCATTAAATCTAACTTAAATCTAACACCCTCTAACCTTCCAGCCTCACGTCTCAGTCCCTTGGTCCCAGCCAGCTACTGTGTCAGGAGCTTTCTCAGTGCCCTGACAAGGGACAGGACCTCAGCCATCTGGAGGGTAGGTGGCACTACCGATGAGCCGTGGACACCCAGCCCCCGTGTCCCTTTCCTGGGCTGCGCCCATGCAGAGGTTGGCCCTCAGAGGCACCACACCAGCACTAAGAGAGAGTCAATGGCTTTAAAGGCAATTGGCACCACTTCTGGAAGAAATGGCAACTTCCAAGCTACATAAGCAACCGTCCAGACCGTTCCGCAGGGTAAATGAAAATACAGAGTTCCTGGCTTGATTTATGTCATCCAGGGGAAGCGGGAGGAATTCATTTCCCTCCAAACGATCTTCTCCGTCTCCTAAATATTCAATAATTCTCTAGCTGGGAAATGGATTTCTACCCTGGCCCTCACAGAGGCTGGCGGTCCTGAGCGACACCTGTGGGCATGAAGGAGAAAACTCCAAAGCAGCCACCATCCTGCCTTGGAAAGACGGAGCAACAGAACAGCACCACGCACGCGGTCCCCTTCCCAGCAAGGCCTAATCACCCACAGCATCCATCACTGATTGGTCCAGGGTTGGACAAGGGCTTCGTGATGCTCTGGCCCCATGATGCACCAAGCCATCTGAGAAGGCAAGCCTGCCCTTGTGCCATAGCTGGCGGTCTCCTTGACCATGGTGTTTTTTTTGTTTTTTTTTTTTTGGAGGCAGAAACTGTCTCTAGTTAATCTGCATGTCCCCAGGCCAGAGTCTATGCTGATGAATGGATAGACATAGAAGGTATGCTGGAGACATGAAGTGACCAATGAATGAATGAGTGAATGAGCAAGTGAATGAATGAGTGAACAAGTGAATGAATGAATGAACAAATGAATGAGTGAACAAATGAATGAATGAACAAGTGAATGAATGAATGAATGGATAAACAGTGATTAAGTGAGTGACTGAGTGAGTGAGTGAGTGAGTGGATGAATGAATGAATGAATGAATGAATGAGAGGATGGAATTATGGATGACAGCATCTTAAATGCTGCTTGTTTGGTGGCCATATCACTGTCAAGTCATGCCTGAGGTGCAGAGGTTCCCAGGGTGGGGGCAGGGGCAGGAGGAGAGGAGGCTGCTCATTCATCCACTGAGTCTGTGGCTCTCCTCAAGTGAAATCCCCATTGGGAGTCGGGAGGGTGTCTCTCAAACTGGGTAGCTCCTTGTTATGCATATGGACCTGAGGGTCAGGCTGGCGGGCCCAGCATCTACAGCAAAGATGCAGAGTACTATGCATCTTAGGACAGACCAGCACTCTGATTGTGGCTCTCCCAGAAAGGGGCCCTGTCACCCAACACTTAACAGCTTCCGGCGCACTGAAGGCTTGAAGCCTCATCTCCAGCCCCACTGACTATAGGGAGAGGACTTCAGATGAGGGCCAAATGCAAATGCAAAATGTACGGATTTGGGAAAAAACCCTCCACAGAGCACCCTGAGGTCTGAAAAGGGAGGCCTCTGCCTTTAAAGGCCGTATGACGACTATAGAGGAAAGAGAGTTTGGCTGGGCACAGGACCCAGAGAGAAAGGTATGGGCAAAGCCAGGGTGGGCCCCAGAGGAGGAGGACCATGCTGTCCTGTGAGCTATGAGGCTGTCTGTCTGGCCTGTCTGTCTGCCTGTCTGGACAGCAATGGGGTGACACGGTAGAGAATGGCTTCATCCGACTTCTGGATTCTCAAGGAGCCTGGCTCAGCCTTATAGAAGATTCATGGCACTACTGAAAGACCCACAGGACAGAGCTGTCCCCTGCTGCTCACCCAGGCATCGCTTGGGAGTCAGAGGTGAGAGGCACAGTCGCACCAGCGACAGAGGAAACTTAACCCAGTAAGGCAGATGACAAAGGGACAGAAACCTCAGCCCACCTCAGTGACACACCTCCTCCGACAAAGTCGCCCCTCCTAATCCTTCTCAAACAGCCCCACTCCCTGTTGATTAAGCATTTAAATATATGCGTTGATGGGGGCCATCTTATTCAAACCACACCTACTATCCCACCGGGGACCAGCCTGCTGCCTAAGGGCTCCACCGCGGTAATGATCAGTGATGGAGAGTGAGTAGAGAGTGCCATTTAGGGGCCAAGTTTCTGGGCTGAGCTTACTGAACTGTGGACCTTTAGGAGGATCCCCCCCCCAAAACCCTCAAGCCCCCCTCCACCCCTGAGGTGTGATCCAGATGGCTGAAAACAGTGGGTGTGCAATAGGGGTTTATGGCACCTCCTGGAGCCCCGTTGTATCCAGGCCCAGGGAGCCGGGTGTGCTCCGGGCAAGGCACAGGCTCACGCGTGACTTGTTTGCTCAGGCATCCGTCTAGTCTGTGGCTTCTTTCATGTTGCCGGTCGTCCGCTGGCCTCCGGGTCCGAATGGAGCGTCCACAGCCACAAAGGCCCCATTTATCAGGCGTGTTTGATGGAATGTTCTTCCTGGAGGAATGGCACTCCAGACGCTCTTCCAAGCCAGCGAGAGTCTTTGAAACTTAACAGCGTGTTCTTTAAAGGGACTGCAGAGGCCCGCCGCATCCGGAATACGCGGCTTTGAACACGTCAACATTAATGGAGGTCACCGTCGCGGGGGACACGGGCCTTTCCCAGAAATAAATCAACAGCCCGTGCCTCAGGCTAACGATTCGTTTTACTTGAATTTCTTCCTAGACGATTCACTGGTGCTGAGGAGGAGCTGGGTTTTGGAGGCAGGAGTAACTGAGCCTGGGGACAACGGTGGGGGTCCTGCCTGAAAGGGCATCTGGCCTCCCATCTATGCCGGATGGTGACCCCCAAGCTGCACGTGACGGCCTGTCAGTAAAGTGTGGGGCCAACTGGAAGGAGATGTGGGTTTCTGACCTGTACATTTATTGGTCTGAGCAGCCTCTGCTCCAACCCACTCTCCCAGGGAAGGGCCACCGCTCTATGACCTAAACACACATCGTGGAAGTGGACCAGGCTGCCTGGTTCTAATCTCAGCTTTGCTGCTTGATAGCTCTGCAGCCTCAGGCGAGCAACCTGACCTCTCTGAACCTTGGCTTGGAAACATTCTGAAGGGTCACAGTCCTTCCCTCCCCGTCACAGCCCCAGTTCCTCTGAGTTCCCAACTCTTCACTGTGTGTGTGTGCACCAACCAGGCCCAGAAGGGCTTGGCCCCGCCCCACTCGCGAAGGACCTGCCGGCCCTGATACTCAGCTGACCACCCAGCTACCGTAGGGTGCTTTCTTTCCATCATTGCTCAGTTACTAATTGTTTTATCGATAGTGTTACTCTGTGGGAGAGCAGTCATTTATCTGGCTCTGCCCCTGCATCCCTGGGTGGCCCTGGGCAGGCCATTTATCCTCACAGGGCCCAGAAGATGCAGGGAGGGGCCTTGAATCACATCCATCCCTGTTGTTCAGTTCAGACATTGACAGTGGAAAAACCCCAGGAGCAACGTGGGGGAGATTCTTCATGCCACACGACAGACCCACACCCCACAGCAGAGCCCCTGCACCAGGTAGCCCCAGTGACTCAAGATTCCCTGCCACTTAACCTCCGATTGAGCAGGTCACAGGCTCTGGCCAGCAGGACCTTAGCCAGAGGAAGCCAAGGGGAACTCTACAGATGCTTGCTGGGGGCGGGAGGAGGGGGCAGCATCTTTCAAACAATCCCTCTCAGACGGGACTTTTAACTCTGGGATTGCAAGGAACAAGAGCTATAGAGGCCTTGAGAGAGAGCCCTAGATGAGCCCTTAGACTCTGGTCTATACCAACTGCCAGAAATGGAGTGGAACGGATGGTCCACCTACCCACCACTACCAGCGCAACCCATCCAGATTACAACCAAGATGGCCACCTCAACACACTTGGGATGCTCACTTCGGGAAGTCTCGGGCTTCTGGGTATGACACACTCTGGTCCCCACCAGGCACAGAGCAAAGTCAACCCACAGAGAAGAGGACACATGGCAGTGCGTGTCTGCAATACCAGTACTTGGGAGACCGAGGCAGGAGGATGAGGAGTCCAAGAACAACCTTGGCTACCGAATGATACTACCTCTACATATGAACGAACGCACAGTCGACTCATGGACTGGGGAGGCACAGATCACAGGAGCTTCATGCTTGTCCAGCACTCGAAGAAGCCCTCAGATTATTTCCAGGGCTGCCAAAACAACGCACACCAAGAAAGAAAAACAGCCAGCCCGTGAAAGAACACCAGGAGGAACATCTGCCCGGGATGTTTTGTTATGCAGCTGCCACTAGCTGACACAAGTCTCCAGAATGTAGCACGCCCAGGTTTCATCCTTCATGGGAGAACTTTGGACCCACCCAACTGTCCTGGAAGAGGGTTTTATTCCCCCCCCCCCCGNGGGGGAAGGAATGAAGCTAGAAAGAGCAAGAGCTGCCGGACTGGGCATGGAACAAATGAAGCGAGCAGAGGCTGGGAGGTGCAGTAGGAGAGCCCGTGCTTAGTGCGTTCAAGGCCCTGAGATCCTCCCCAAAGTCGCTGTGAATTGACTCTTTGAAGGTGTCTGCACCAGTGACTTGAGTGTCCTCTTTAATACTGAGTGACAAACACCCCCCAAACGAGTGTCCTCTGTGTGTGTGTCTTCATGTGTGTGCAGGTTCACGTGTCCACATGTATGTACATGTAAGCAGAGGCCAGAGGACCTTGGGCATCATTCCTTGGGTGCCATCAACATATCTTTTTGAGATGCAGTCTCTCCCAAGCCTAGAGTTCTCCAAAGACTCCATAGGCTCGCCGGTCTGGCCGGTGAGCCCAAAGAATCCACCCCTCATCTCCCCCTTGTGGAACCTAGTGGAACAAGCAGGAACCATCAAGACTATTTTCTTCCCTTAGATTCTGGGGTGCAATCCACAGCCTTCGGCGAGCGCTTTATTAACACCCTTCTCCCCAGCCCCAAGAGATCTTAAAGAAACTAGTTAGTGTGGATCCGAGGATGGTTCCGGATGGGTGGCCAGACCAGTTACAAAGGATAGGGAGTGACTCGTGCCTATTGATTAACAGCAGCCACCGGTTGGCACGGCAGAGTCTGGAGGAGGGATGGTCACGTGGTCTGTTTATCCCAACAGTCTTCTGGGAAGATGCTGACAAGTGATTTCTCTAACCAGCCTTACATTAAACGACACACACGATTATCAGTGTATTATTCAGGGTTCTCTAGAGTCACAGAACTTATGGAATGTCTCTCTATATTGAGGGAATTTATTGTGATGACTTACAGTCTGCTGTAGTCCAACTAACCCAGCCATGGGCAGCTATGAATGGGAAGTCCAAGGATCTAGTAGTTGCTCAGTCCCACAAGGCTAGGTGTTTCAGCTGGTCTTCTGTAGAAGTGGGTTCCAACAGATGGGCTAGCAAGTAAGTGCAAGCAGGCAAAGAAGAAGAATTTTCCTTCTTCCAATGTCCTTATGTAGGTCTCCAGCAGAAGGTGTGGCTCAGATGAAAGGTACCTGGATCTGGGACTTGCTTTGTCTCCGGCTGACTTTGAACTCACAGATCTCCTTACCTTAGACTCCTGGGATCAAAGGCACATACTACTTTGCCTGGGCCTAAGCTTTTCATGGCCACTATGCCTCAAGAGCTCCATGCCAAGATCCAGGTCAGAAACTTATGTCTTCCAGCCTCGAGATCAGGATCACAGGTGAGCCTTCCAATTCTGGATTGTAGTTCATTCTAGATATAGTCTAGTTGGCAACCAGGAATGGCCATTACAGGGAACCTCTGCATCCCAGTTAGGGACACTGAATCCCACATACCTTAACTGACCAACTCAAGGTCACAGGGAATGGAGCCAGAGTTTAAGGCCAAGGCTGATTTACTCCAAGCCTATGTCTTTAACCACTGAACCACCTCAGTGGCTGAGCCTGGTTCCAGCCCTGACATTCTAGGTCTCCAGAGGCTCCACAGGCATCGGGAACCTGCTTCCTCCCTATCTGGAAGTTTCTGCTGATGCTGCGGGAAGTCACACACAAAGACAAAAGCCCCTTTGTTGGGAGAGGCAGCTCTGCTGACAAAGAACATGGTTCCTTTTGAGTGAGTCATCCCAGAGGAGAACGGACAGGATGCTGGGAGGAGTCCCACTCCCATCCCCAAGCCTGCAGATGCGAATCCACAGGCTCATCTGCAGGAACAGACCCAAGGCCAAAGGAGCACAGAGCCACCAGGCTTCTCAGGAGGGTCGATGGCATCTCATGGGTACACTGAGGTCCAGAGAGGGGCAGAGACTTGGCCAGGTCCCAGCCAAGTGGAAGCTTTGGGGCTTTCAGAAAGGGGGGGGGGGCTCTGCCTCCCGCCTGTGGCCACACAGGTGATTCTTCAATGTGGGGAGGCTTCCCAGACACCCCCAGAAACATCCGTGGGGACAACTGCCACCAATCAAATCTCACCTCTGCCTGTGACACCCCGGGTGACCTTGAACACAGCATGTGACCTCACTCAGTCCACCAAGAGAGAACATGGACATGATTAGAGCTGTTTAAAGTATGTTTCTGAGAGTCTGGGATTTCTTAACATCATCCCAGAGGTGCCTTGGAGGAGAAGGGACAGGAAGTGGCTCTCGGGTTCCAGCAGCCACAAGACTAGCCCTGCTTTGATCTGAGCAATATGCCCAGAGCCTGTGTCCAATGCATTCCAACAAAGGCTCTGGCTGCTTTTGAAGAGTCTACACCAGAGGACGGGGCATCTTCTGGGATCTGGGAGTGAGGGAGGGGTTGGGGAGATAAGACTCAGGCTTCTAGCTATGGGGGGTGGCATGCCAGCACCCAACTGGAGCACATACCTGCCTGGCACAGTACCCTCCCCCAGCCACTTCCCAACCTTCACCACCCATTCATTGCCCAGCCTTCCTCACCCAGCTTTCTCTCTGGAAAACTCCTTATTTGGTCCTCAAGGAGAAAAACTGGCTGGAGGGTATCAAGAAACAGGAGCTGGGATGCAGAACCTGGAGGACCTTAAAGCTGGGACAGAAGCCAGGGATGACGCCCCCAGCCCCCAAGCCCCATTTGTGATCATTTCATTTGAAACAACCAGAGGAGCACAGGAACGCCTCCAGCCCACAGTGTGAGAGAATGGGATCCGAGGTGCTGTCTCTCCTTCAGAAAGAAGTGGGCTAGACTGTGGATCAGTGGTGTGGTACCTGTTCAGCATGTGGGAAGCTCTAGGTTCAACCCCCCCCCCTGCTTCCCAAAGAAAAATAAATAAGAAAGAACAAAAGGAATTAACCTCCGTCTGTGACGAGGCAATGTGGGGGGTTGGGGGAGGGGCTGGGCCCAGGAGAACCTGGAAGAGAAGCTGTTTATCCGTAGAGGGCATTGGTAGAGGACAATCATTTGGCACTACGGAGACACCATCAAGCGGAGAGGTGGTCTCCCATCCCGAGCCCTGCAGGATGACACCTTAATAACATTCAATGGAGCCCTAGGCCTCCTGAGCCCTAGGGTGGGAGGTGTTCCCTGCTGACTGAGGGTCCCAGCTCCATCAGCAAATGCCCAGCCTCCCTCCTGCCTCCTGCCTCATGCCTCCCTCCCCTGTGGGTCAGGCAGCTATCCACTCCCTGATGGTCCCTCTCTGCTGCCACCTCACCCACCAAGGGCATCCCACCCACACGCAGCATGGCTTCATGATGCTGTGGACCAGGAGTCGAGGAGGGGGCTAGGTGGGGGTTCTGCAGCCACAGCACTAGTCAAGTGCTACGTCTAACTTTGCTAACTGTTCGCTCCTGGGTTGCACGCTTGGGTTTGCCGAGCTTCGGTTCTGGCTCCTTAAAACACACACAGTGACAGGACAGTGCCTGTTGGGCTAGAGTTGTTGGAAAGGGTGTGGCCCGTCCTGAGCCCTTAACCATGTGCCCACAGTTATTGTTGTGTCTGTAATTGTTACTCCCTTTTCACGGGTGAAGGAAACAGCCTTGCATCCACAGAGGCAGGTCCTGTGTGTCCAGAGCAGTACCTGAGTCATAGGCTGGGACTCCAGGGATGCATGCATGCACTGGCATTAGACTAAGACAGGAGAAGCAGCCAATGGGATTAAAGCAGAAACTGGGCTCGTCACAATGACACGGGAAGCAAGGCCCTGAGGACTTAAGAACAGAAAGAGAACAGGGTGGTCACAGATCCAGGTGGAGACTGTGTGACCTCGATCCATTGAGAGGTCAAAGACCTTGCACCATGGGAAGGAGGTTCTCTTGCAACACCACATGCTTGCTAAGATCTCCTGGAAAGGGCCCCACTTTGTGAGATGAAGGAGGTTGCAGGGGAAGGGAGAGGTGTCTGCTGGGCCTGGACTAGATCTGGGCCTCCATCTCTTAGAGGCTACATGTATGGTACATGTACTTGGTCAAAGGAACCAACCTTCCCTAGGGCTCAAAAAGCATCAGAGTAGGGACAACCACGAAGTCACCAAACCAACTGGGCTAAGACATGAAGTCAGCTCTCACCGAATCCACGTTATCACCCACACATTATCACCCACGTTATCACGAGTGAATAAAGAACCTCTGAGTTTTCGAGCCTGGCTCAAGGTTTGATGGTTCTCCATGTAAACAAGCGTGGAACTAAATCCCAAGGAGGCCGACTGCCTGCTCAGTAGGAACATAGGAGAGGTCTGTTTATGCAGGCTTATTCCCTGTTTAGAGCGGTGTGTGCACAGAAGTGTATGTACCATGCATTGGATGGATGGGCAGGCAGGTGGATCAATGGGTACAAAGATGGATACGTACATGCATGGGTGCGTGAATGGACGAGTGGGTAGATCAATGGGTAAGTTCGTAGATGGGAGAATGAATAGATAAGCTGATGGAGGGGTACATTGATCTGTCAGTCAATTTGACATCACTGAATATGTCGGTGAGTGAGTGGATGGGTGGGTAAATGGATCAATCTATGAATTGATCAATGGATTATTGGGTAGATAAGGAATGAATAGATGAGTGGGTGGGTGGATGGAGGAATAGATGGCTGGATTGATGGATTTATGGATGTATGCATGTGTGGGTGAATGGATGGATGGATGGATGTGTGGTTAGATAGGTGGGTGGGCAAATGGAAGGATGGATGGATAAAGGGATTGTAGATGGATGGATGGATGGATGGATGGATGAAGGGAGGGATTATAGATGGATGGATAGATGGATGGATGGATGAATGGGTAGAAGGATGGATGAAGGGATTGCAGATGGATAGATGGGTGGGTGAAGGGATTATAGATGGATGGGGGGAGGGAGGGAGGGAGGGATTGTAGATGGATGGATGGAGGGAGGGAGGAAGGGAGGGGTTGTAGATGGATGGATGGGTGGGTGGATGGATGCGTGAAAGGATGGATGAAGGGATTGTAGATGGATGGGTGGGCAGATGAAGGGATTATAGATGGATAGATGGATGGATGGGTGGATGAAGGGATTGTAGATGGATGGGTGGGCAGATGAAGGGATTATAGATGGATAGATGGATGGATGGGTGGATGGATGGATGAAGGGATTGTAGATGGATGGATGAGGGAGGGAGGGAGGGAGGAAGGAAGGAAAGGATTGTAAATGGATGGATGAGTGGGTAGATGAATGGGTGGAAGGATGGATAAAGGGATTGCAGATGGATGGATGGATGGATGGGTGGAAGGATGGATGAAGGGATTGCAGATGGATGGATGGATGGATGGATGGATGGAGGAATTGCAGATGGATAGCTGGGTGGATGGATGGATGGATGGATGGATGAAGGGATTGCAGATGGAAAGGTAGGTGGATGGATGGGTGGAAGGATGGATGAAGGGATTGTAGGTGGATGGAAGGATGGATGAAGGGATTGCAGATGGATGGATGGATGGATGGATGAATGGATGGATGGATGGATGGATGGATGGATGGATGGATGGATGGATGAAGGGATTGCAGATGGGTGGGTAGGAAGTGGAGGTATGGAGGACAGACAAAGCTAACTATCTCTGTCTCATGTACAAACCAGAGACAAGGAGGCCATCTCTGCCTCTGCCTCACTGACCCGACACAAACTCCCTTAACAAGAGCCCTGCCTTCCTCCCTGTTGGAGGCCATCTTCACCAGCTTTCAGAGCTGCCCAGCCCCTAATTGGCCTCCTAACTTCCAACCCCAATTCCCTGACTAAAACAACAACAACAAAAAAAAGTCTAACTTACAGAGACCAAGTTCACCCTCCAAATCGAGAGCATCCTGCCTCGGGGCTGGATCATATGCAGGTATGGAGATCTCCATAGCTTACAGAACTAACAAAGGGATGGACCCCAGAACATGGGTGCCATTGACAGCCTGGGGCACAGGGCCAGGACCTGTCGCTGTCCATACCCCCTTCCCTGCTGCCTGCAGCAGGCTCAGGCTCAGTGTGGGGTGTGTAGGCAATTACCCCCGGGTCACACTCTGACACCTCTAATCCCTCCTTGCCCCAGGACACACAGAACCAAGTCCAGCAGCTCTGCCTCATTAAGCAGCCAACACAGGGCCCTGGGAAATGTCTTAATTAGGTGGCCATAGTAGCTGCTGTATACTAATTTGATAAAGATAACAAAACTCGGTGAGCAGAGTGGCCTGTGTGTACAGGAACAGCTGCCCTGAGACGGGAGCTCAGGGAGATAGATCTGGGAGGAGCCTGAGATCGCAAGCTGTACCTTTGGGTGTATCAAGCTTCAGTTAGAGGCATTTTCTGGTGAGGCAGAAGGACCTACAGACCTCTTATAGGCTTTGGCCATGTGTCAAGGGTGTCTGGTTAGCAGGCTGCTAAGATCCTCAGTTTCAAAAGCTGTGAAATGGGTTGTCAGCTGACACGCTGCTTCCTAGCACTGGTTAAATGCATACAGGATGGGGTACCCCCCCCAGTAGGAAGCAGCAGGCTTTGGAGGGGGAGGACACTGGGGATCAGATTTATATCCTCACACAAGCTAGGCGCATGCTCTGCATCCCAGCTCTCGTGTCTCTCTTTTCCTTCTGTGTGTGTGTGTGTGTGTGTGTCCGTCCGTCCGTCCGTCCGTCCATCCGTCCGTCCATCCGTCTGTCTGTCCATGAAGGATCTCAGCCTCGGTCATGCTCCCCTGGACAAGAACTAGCATGTGGTGGATGACAGTGTGAGGCTGAACACCCCATCCCCACCCCGTAAACTCGAGAGAGAGGCACCGAGTGTCTAATTAGTAAAATATTCGATAATTGGTGTAATCTGGTGCTGTTCTCTCTCTGACAGCCCCTGCCACCGTGTCCCATTTCAAGCTTGAGTTGCCGTTCGCATCACGCTGATAATTGTAATACTGAGAGGGAAAAAAATCAAATCGGAGTCATCGGGAGCTCCCATTAAATTGATTTAGGACACGAAAAGTTAATGGGATTCCCGCCCCTCCTCCTCCTCCCCCGCCCCACGGGTGCCTCACAGACTGGCCACCTAGAGCGGACACCAGTGGCATCTGGGCCCCTCCCCTTGGCCTCTGACCTGCTCCAGCCTGTGCTCAAGGGCCCTGGAAGCCAACAAGAGAGGTTCCTCCCCTGCCCCCTGAGAACTATGCCTTAGAGACAGAATCTCAGGTCTGTCTGACGTCTGGGAAGCTAGACGTGAGTTGGCACGAAGCTGATCCCAGCAGCCCAGGTGGCAAAACCCAACTCCAACCAACCAGAGGACACACCAACATATCTGGCTCGGGAGACTGGAAAAGCCAAAGGGAGAACTGGCCCAGAGTTCTCCCCAGGCTGAACAGAACCCCCTGAGCACCTGTACCACAGCCTGAGGGAGTCAGGTCAGCTCAAAGGGTAGATGGGGCGCACCCGCTTCATTTTACACAGGCTCAGTTTGGGGCCTTTTTGAACCACATACAAGGGAAACATGCAAATAGATGCAAATGAGACCCTGATTTATGCAAAACAGCCTATAAATGCATGTCCCTGGATTTGCCAAAGGAAAAAAGCCTTGTCACCTAATTTAACAGAAATAACAGGGGTAGAAGACTGTCTATCCCTGTGTGGGGTTCAGGCCAAGAAGAACTCACAAAGCCTTCTGGAATGGAGCTGCAGGACCTGTGGCCTTAAACTTAGAACCCGCACAGCCTTAGCCTTGTCGAGAGACCAGCTTCACGGAGGTGCCTGGTCCCCTTGCAGCTGACCTTTGGGTCTTCCTTCCCACCAGACAGGGTTCTTTCATTAACTGTATATATTTTATTTTATTTTATGTGTATGAATGTCTACCTGCATGTATATCCGTGCATCATGGATATGCCAGGTACCTGCAGAGGCCAGGAGGAGTCAGATCACAGAGACCTGGAGTCACTGATGGTGGTGCTGGGTGCTGGGAATCAAACCCTGGTCCTTTGGAATAACAGCCAGTGCTCTTAACCACTGAGACATCTGTGCGGCCTCCCAGACAGAGTTGCTTAAGAGAAGGTTTCTGGGCCCCAGACTCTGTCCATGTTCCTGGCCCCACCCACAGGTGACCCACCCTGACAGTCTTCAGGGCTTAACAACTGTGAACCCCAAGCCCTGTTGCCTTTCGCCAGGCCAAGCTGAGTACCTCCAAGCGAGCACAGAGTTCTTACATAGGGGAAGACAGCACAGCAGGGAGAAGCCACAACCACAAACACAAGGCTCCTGGAGCCTTCTCCCTCCTAAGCTGCTTGAAAGCTCAGCTCCCAGAAAGCAAGGGCCTGACTCTACTTCCCCTGGAAGTATAAGAACAGGCCACCAAACTCGGCTATTCCCACATGGCCTCTGGGATTCGAACTCAGGTCCTCAGGCTTGCAAGGCAAGCACGTTCCCCGGGGAGCTATCTGCCCCATCCCCATTCCTTTTTAAGTTACACCAAGGGGTGAATCTAGGAGCATGGATATATGCCCGGCTCCTACTTTATCCATGCTCCCACTTGTCACGAATTAACTTCATTCATCATAAGACAGCCGGTAGCCCCGTGTCCTGGAACGAAGAGCCCAGCTAGGGCTTTGCAGCTGTGCTGAGCCTGCTGTGTGCATGTGTCCTCACAGGGATATTCTCCCAGCAAACGGAAACGGTGGGGCTGAGAAATGGGCTTTGTTTTATGACGAAAAGATGAGGTATCGGTAATGAGGAAAGATGCGTCGAGCCTGAAACTCTGGGGTCCTCCTTTATGCCGTGACCCTAGGCAAGAGGGTTACTCTCTGACCTGGGTTTCCTCCATGAAGCGGGGTCCTGTTGGTACCTCTCGTTGGGGACATAAAATGGTGGCCCGAATGGCCTACGTTGGACTGATTTGAATTTACCCAACTTCAGAGGCTTACAAAATTATACAGAACCAAAACTAAAGCCAGATCTCCAGAAGAAAAGCCCAGTGCTCACTCCACACCAAGGTCATCCCCTGCTCTTGGGAACACCCACAGGACCCTACGGGACTCCACCCCTGCAGGGGAGGGGCTAGTCGTCTGCGGGACTCCACCCCTGCAGGGGAGGGGCTAGCCGTCTGCCCTGCTATTGGCTGAGAACATAAGGACCAGCTCCTGCCACTCACTGGGAGAGGTCCAGATCTGTTGATGGGGTAAGCTGACAGGAGCTAGCTCGGGTAATTATATTAATTTCCTCAATTTGCACATTCCTGCTACTTTGCCATTTTCCCTGGGAAGTGTAAATGAGGAACGCCAGCAGCCAGGCCGCTGATTAGTTTCAGGCTGCTGCGAAGTTTCTGTTGCGTGTCTTATTATCTTGTATCTTCCATGGCTGAAGGGCTTGTCCCCTCTACCCCAGACTGGAGCTCACCAAGGACTAGGGAATTGTCTCCTCTTCAGCCCAGGGCGTCTCCCCCTTAGGACTGGAGACTCCTCTGAAGGTGCGCAGAGGCGTATCTCCTCCGTCAGACTGGCATCTCCTCCTGAGCAGAACCCAAACCTTCCCCTGTCAGACTAGGCGCTTCCTCATCGAGCTGGGTGACATGGCTGTGGATGCCATCAGACTGGGCGCTCCAAAGAACAGAGCCTGCCTCTAATCCCAGCAAACTGGGAATACTCCAGGTCTGTGGTCCCTGCTGGTCCATCAACTGCAACTTTTTTACAGACCAACCATTCACATGGCCCTTGTCATCATCCACCAGGACACATAGGCCACTGCTTTAGAATGTAAACTGTCCATTGGGGAAGATCCGATGGGGAAAGAGCATGAACCACCAAGCCTGACTAGCTGAGCTCCATCCCCTGATGGTGGACGGAGAGACCAGACCCTAAATTTGAGCTTGACCTCTATCCCACACCACACCCCCAAATTCCATATACACACATATGCACTCAAAATAAGTAAAAATGTAATAAAAATAATTTTTAAAAGAAAATCGCTTGGGGCCACAGAAGACAGGCAGTGAGGGCTCTGCTATCCCCACAGGATGCAGGAGCCACACCTTCACCGGGAGGTACACACACTAGGCTAGGGACAGGCCAAAGGCCATGTGTTGGTGGCAGCAGAGCCATCACCACTCAGAGGGCCTGACATGGTACTGGCCTCCAGGAGGACCAGTTAACCTCTGCCAGAGCGCAGGGTTTGGAAGCAGGCCAGTGTGAGAGGAACCACAGCTTCAGTACAGTCCCTGTCAGGACCAGAGCTTCTGAGTCACTCAGCCTGGACCACTACAGTCTATGTGTGCCCACAGCCTGGACCACTACAGTCTATGTGCGCCCACAGCCTGGACCACTACAGTCTATGTGCACCCACAGCCAGGACCACTACAGTCTATGTGTGCCCACAGCCAGGACCACTACAGTCTATGTGTGCCTACAGCCTGGACCACTACAGTCTATGTGTGCCTACAGCCTGGACCACTACAGTCTATGTGTGCCTACAGCCAGGACCACTACAGTCTATGTGCGCCTACAGCCTGGACCACTGCAGTCTATGTGTGCCTACAGCCTGGACCACTGCAGTCTATGTGCACCTACAGCCAGGACCACTACAGTCTATGTGTGTCTACAGCCTGGACCACTACAGTGTATGTGCGCCTACAGCCTGGACCACTACAGTGTATGTGCACCTACAGCCTGGGCCACTAAGGTCTAGTGTGGTTTTTTCCAGCTCCCCTGACTCCCTTTAGTGTCTAAAGATGTGCTGAGACAGCAGGGCTCAGAGGACCCATGAAGACAGCCTCCTTGCCTGCCTATTCAGCAGAGGACATCTGGACACTCTGGAGTTTGCCCCTTGTCAAAGGCCACACTCACTGTGTAACAGAGCCAAGACCCAGTCCCAAAGCTGAGCAGATTAAAACCTGCTGAGCCAGCCTGGCAGCTTGCTACAGTTGGTCCTGCTCCTTAGCACCGCATCCTGTCTCCTAGATGAGTGTGGTCCCTGATGAGGACAGTCTCATGACAACAGGGACAAGGCCCAGAAAATAGATAAATTCTAATGTGTATGTGTGTGTGTGTGTGTGTGTGTGTGTGTGTTCATGTCATGAAGGAACATTTGCACGGGCAGGTGTGTGTGTGCTTTTGTGAGCATGCTGTTGTGTGACACTACTCCTAGGCTAATATGAACATGTCTACTCACACAGACCATGGTATGACTACCTCCAAAGTCCAGCTTAGTGAGCCAGTGAACTTTATTGGGGTTACATACAGGAATGTGGGTGAGGGGTCACTTACAGGAGCAAAAATGACTCAAAGACAGCTGCATCACCAAGGCCCACCCCAGCATGGGTGACAGCTCGAAAACCGGGAACCTGGAGCACACTGCACTGCCTGCAGGCAGCTCAACAGGTTAGAAAATGACCTTTCCAGGCAGCTCAGCTGGTCTGAGAACCTTCCAGGCAGCTCTGCTGGTCTCTGCTTCTAGAAAGCTCAGTTTATCTGAGAGTATCTCCCAGCAGCCCTTACTTACATACTCTCTGGGAAGGAGGAACCTAGTAAATTTGCTTGGTTTCAGGGACTTCCTAAAGCTGTGTTTTGAGTTGTTTACTTCCTGTCTTAAGGAACTTCCCTACAGGGCATGTTTCATCTCCCTGTAAACATCCTATGTTTTGCAAAGTTTCCCTCCAAGATGGAAGGTTTTAATCTCAGGGGAAACTACTGCACACACAATACATACTGTGTGTGTGTGTGTGTGTGTGTGTGTGTGTGTGTGTGTGTGTGTGTGTGTGAAAAGGAGAGTGTAAGTGTATAAGGGTTTAAATGTTTGAGAGACTGATTGAGTATATTGTCTATGAAGAAGAGTGTTGAGTTTGTATGTGTGTCAATCTGTGAGTGGCTGTGTGTGTGTATGAGGGTGTGTATGAATGAGTGTGTGAGGGGATGTGTGTCAGTGAATGAGTATGAGTGGCTGTGTGGGTCAGTGGGTATGTGACTGTGTTACACAACAACCTACAAGAAACCACATTGTGGCCATAGTTCATGTCCCCTGGGTCCACATGTGGAACCTATGACCCTGTGTGACAGTACTTGGAAGTGGGACCCTTGGATTCACCTGACTCTTAGCACTGTACAAACCAACTCAAACACCTTCCCTGGCTTCAAGTTTCCCACCTCCTCATTCTATTCGTTATGGTTTATGTGCAGGTCCTTACAGGTTGGCGTGTTGGTGGGGTGACATTATGGGACATTTTAAGGGGGGCAGTAAGATGCAGTTTGGTTGTGGGAATGGATTAATGCTGGTCTCACTGCCGAGGGTCTGTACCAGTGAATTATTGCTGAGACAGGCACCCCCTGAGCCCTCCTTCTGCATACATGCCCACCATGCAATGTCGTCAGCCACCACATCCTCACTGGAGCTAAGCTGGGGGTGAAATAAATCTCTTGGCTTTACAAAACGCCCAGGCTCGGTTAGTTTGTCAGCAGGGCATGAATGGACGGACACACTGGGCTTCCCAGCCTTCCTTCTGCTTACTGTTCACCTCGCAGAGCTCCTGAGACCTGCCCTCTCTACTGGAAAGTCTCGAATCTCCTCCCTGGCAGCTACTCAGGCTGGTCCCCGAGTATGGCCACGGGTCCACAACCTAAACTCTGAACCTAGAATATGGCACAGCCCTCCCCACGGTTCCTGGTCCCACACATTCCTCCAGACACCCCAAGGACGGCAGGAAGATGGCTCAGACACAGTGTTACTTGCCCGGAATCCTAGTACTTTGGAGGCTGAGGCAGGAGGATTCCAAGTTTGAGACCAGCCTGGGCTTCATAATGAGACTGGTCTTAATAAATTAATAAGCAAACAAATGCAAAACAAGTGGATGAGCAAATGAAAAAAAAACCAACTTAAGACAGAGCGGTCACTCCAATAGCTTTGATGGAGACCCTAACCTTTAACGGCTGAACCTTCTCTCCGTCCCAGGGGGTCACTTCAGTGACTTCGGTGTCTGTCTCCTCATCTGTCTTCTACACCCTTTGCTCCCCGCACAGTAGGCTCACCCCTCCTTTGTCTTCGGTTCTCACCTGGAATGTTCTAGACACAGAATGTTCTCCTGCCCTCCACTTCCTTCCAGGTCTTTGCCCAAATCCCCCACCCACTCCATGTGGCTCCTACCAACCCCTTTCAACAACATGAGCCCCATCCCCACAAATTCAGTCCTTGCCTCTCTGGAGCTCCAACACTCCCTTACTCTGTCCCTCTGCACTGGCAGGCAGAATGGGGGTCACTGGGGGACTGAGGCAGGGATGGCATGCATCTTGTTAACTACACTCTACCCTGAGGCCTTAGCATGTGCTGAGTACCAAGTGAAGTTGAACTTCATGACAGAATCCAAAGCCTGGAGACCCTTCTGATGAGACACAGAGAGGTTAAGGATCTTGCTGAACATCACACAGCAAGGGGGAAAGTGGAACTGGCTCACTAGTGTGGTCTGACTGCCAAGTGTCTCTGCTGGGGGAGCTATACGGTGGCTGAGTGTCTTTAGTGGCTGGCCTTGATTCTGTCTGGCTTTAGGCCTGGAGCTTGCTAGGCAAGTATATCCCATGAACCTCAGATCCTTCCACTGCACGAGGCCAAGAAGAGCAGATGTTATACGGCATGAGGACCCAGAGAACAAGGCTTCTCTCTCAGGTCCCACCCCTAAGCCTCCAGCTCCCCTCGGCTGTGATCAGAGGGGTAGAGAGGAGCTGCTGATGAATGCACTCCGCTCACTGGAGTCCCAGTGTTGAGCGACAGCCATTCACAGCCCATTCCATCTCCAGGTCCTCTCCAGATGAGCGAGCTGTAAGAAGATGGGATGGGGCCCTTGACCACCAGCTCCTTCACAAAAGGGGAGACTTCTGCCACAAATGCCGGGGACAAGGACACGGGGACAATCACACGGCTGCTGTCGGAGGCTACAACAGTGCTTTCCACAGACGCAGCACTGGGAACCCTCAGCCGGGCAGTGCCCATCCTGATGTCATAGACGAGGAAGCCGAGGGCGCTGGCAGAGCTGACCTGGGGTCCAGGCTTGCTCTTTGTCCTGCACAGCTTCTCCTTGCCCATCACATCCTGGCCAGCATTGGCCAACAGGCGGAAGGCACAGGCGTGGAGCCCCATCAAGTCAGGGGACATGAAAATCAACGTGACAAACCGAAAGGGAGTGCTTGTCTATTCCACCGGGTGACGATCTCCCTCTGATACAAAGTGGGAAACCGAGGCCCAGAGAAGACTCCCATCAAAGCCATAGCTCCCACCGAATGATTCCTGGGAACCCAGTGTCCCCTCTGTCCCATCTGGAGACCCACACTGGACCCCTGCCCTCTAGGAATGAGTCGCCTCCTTGTAGCTTGCTTGCTCCTCTCCTTTGCAGCAGCCTTGCTCAGGGTCAACCTGAAGACTGCACACTTCCGGTGTGTCACCTCCATAGCCCTACCAACTACCATGGTACCTGCAGAAACTTGGGAAATGCAAAAGGAATGAATGAAGGAGTGAATGAATGACTCTATAGAAAGTTAGATCTTTCAGGGTTTTTATGCTGGTAGCTTTTCCACTGGGGTCCCCAGCTCTTTGGAGGACAGTTCTCGGTGCACTTTGTGGGCAAGCCTCGTTGAAATTTCACCTCCCACATCCACAGAGCTCTGCCTCACGTCTCTCTGTACCCGGTTCGGCCATCCCTAGTATGGAGGGAAGACCCACAGACGGTGGACAGACACACAAGCAGACGAGAGGAAGATGGAGGGGGGAGGGGGAGGGGAAGCTGCCCTTGCTGGCAGAGGCTTTCAACGTAATTTTTTCCCTCCCTGCAGCAGGTGATGGACTCTCAAGATGGGTCCAGCCAGGAGAGGTAAGAGGCTGGACCTCTCCGGCAGCCTGCCATGGGCACGCCTGGTATTCATCAATGTCTCCAGACTGGGGAGCTGCCCCTCCCTTGGGCCCCAGCCGCCGAGGAGGCCACGGGCTAAGCTCTTCTGCTTCAGACACCAGATGCTAGGCCCTCTCAGAGCGAGGAGACCAGTCTTCCTCTAAGAGGCCTCAGAGAGCACCCAAAAGCCCCTCCTCCAGCAAGCAAGCCTTCCTCCATGATGAAGACGATGGTCATGGATGCGCCCCAACCCGTTCACAACTCGGCAGGGCTCTTCCGGCCACACCCGAAATGCGGCCAACACACGTCAGCCCAAATCACTAATATGCAAATTAGGTAGCTGATAGTAGTTATTGATTACTGCCTTGGACAAAGCCAGAGGGAATGTGTTCTTGGGTGGCCTCCAGCCTGGCCCCAGCTTTGGTCCTTCATGTCAGAGCAGGGTGGACCTTGGTCCCCAACATCCCGTCTGTGTCCCATCCCCACGACATCCCATAAACCCCACAGGGCCCACATATATCTTGCCTTTTATTCCAGCATCTCCCAGAGACCCATTATGTACAGATCATATTTATATACATATAATATACATCGTATATACGTATTTATATATATATTTATAGTCACACGCTCAGACACTCACACATACACTCCTCCTGGAGGGGCCCGCCCACCTCGGAGCCTCACTCAGCCCCAACAAAAGGTTCTAGGTTCAGCAGGCAGTGGTGAGGTTTTATGTTTTTTGCTTCAAAACAAAACAAAACAAAATGGCCATATTCTCTGTGTGTATCCTTCTGTTCCCCCAAGACTCTAAAAAAACCCTTCCCCAAAACATTCTAAATTTTTTTTTTCCAGAGGTTCCTCCTCTGCTCTTCCAAAGGCCTCAGTGGAGAATCCAGGCCTGTCCTGTGGCCTGGGCAGGTCCCTGAGGAAAATCCAGGTGGGCCAAAAGGGTCCCGGCATGTCCACAGTGATCCAGCTGCCCTGTGACCTCCAGATGGGCAGTGTGGACAGCTATAGAGCCAAGGGCACCTGCCAGATGAGAAGTGTGCTGTCTGTCTCGCTGCACGGGGCCGGCCGCCCACTCAGGCCTCCTGGAGCACCGCCGAAATGGCGATAGCCTTGTCCACCAGAGATGATAGCCACAGAGCAGATCTCTTTGCGGTGGGCGTCACGGGCACAGGGCCGGCTCCGGACCCAGACGTCAGGATCATCGGCCATCTCATAGATGGACCCGTCCTCCTCACTGTGTTCCAGAGCCGAGCCATCGGCAGGAGCTGGCTCCCGCACAGACAGCAGGGGCCCGGGGAGGTGGGCCGTGGAGCGCAGGCGGTATTGAAGCAAGATGCCTTTCTTGCGGGTCAGCTCCCGAGCCGTGTGGCTGTCAGGCCCAGGCACAGTTTCATGAGCCTGCCCGTCCGGCTTGTCCTCCTCGGCCTGTGGTCCCTCAGCCTCTTCCTGGTCACTCCGCAGGATGTCAGGGGCCAGGATGCTCATGGCCACAGCCAGGAAGGCCACAGGTCCACAGTGACCATTGAGAGACACCATGCCTTTCCCTGTGAGAAAGAGCAGAGGCCCAAGAAGGCCCAAGAGATCAGGGCATTAAGAGAGACACCCAGAGACTTCGGGAGAACTTTCTGGGGTTGGACATTTTCTTCTGCCATCTATGCTATCACCTTACCAGAGGTAGGATCTGTCTACACCATGTTCCATGGTGTGACTTTACGAAGTGGAGGCGTCCTCCATCTCCAATGTGAGATAGCATCACTGATAACTTCCTTTTAGCTCCAGGAAACCAAGTCTTTTTATTTTATTTTTTTAAATTTTATTAATTTAATATATGAGTACTCTGCTGCCTATACATCTGCAGACCAGAAGAGGGCATCAGATTCCCCCTATAGATGGTTATGAACTACCCTGTGGTTGCTGGGAATTGAACTCAGGACCAACTGGAAGAACAGCCAGTGCTCTTAACCGCTGAGCCATCTCTCCAGCCAGAAGCTGAGTCTTACGTCAGGCTCTACAGCTCTTCCTTCCAGCCGCGCTCCAGCAGCCACAGGGCACCCTGACTGCATCCTTCCAAGGAACCTGGCACTCGGCTACTCCTTAGTCTTCCTCCACCACAGCCCCCACCGCTGCCTGGTCCGTGACTGTCCTGGTCATGACCTGCCCCATTCATCCCCCTGTCCCACCCCCAGCCTGGTGCCTCCTTGTATGCAACCACTGATCTAGTAAGTGTATCATGAAGACAGGAAAGACAGGATGCCCAGAAGTCTGAGAGTCTGGAAGAGGACAAAGCTCTGGCATGGCGGCCCAGGGCTGTCTCCTCCCTCTTACCTCTGTGCTCAGTAGCAACTACAGAAGACCCCCATCTTCCCTTTCAGGGCCGAGACAAAGGGAACCAGAGCTCCACTGTCTAAACACCAGGGGTTCTCCCTGACCCTGCTTCTGGGCCTAGGGTTACAGATCAGGGCAGACTGGCTGCCATATCTGATGTGGGGCCATCTCCAGAGCCCACACTGACTTCTACCTGTGAAGCCCTGCAGGGCTCGCAGAGCCTCTGCCATTAGTCAAGTGTCTCAGCCAATCCTCAGACTCTCTGGCCAGTGTGAGCTACTCCACCCAGATCAGGAAACTAAGATCCATTAGGTAGGAGAAGCCTGGGGTACCATTTTACTACGTCCTGGCTAAGGCGAGAGCGACAGAGAGGCTGGACTCTGTGGGAAGTGCAGAGGTCTAGACCCAGTTCCCTCCCCCATCCCTGAAGCCAAGCCCCACACCCACCTGTGATCTTGGGGATGCCCTCCAGTCGGGGTACAGGCAACAGGACAATGACACCCTGGTCAGTGCCTACCCAGAGCAGACCCTGGCAGATGAGGAGGCTGGTGACACATAGGTGCTTTTGGCCTGCAGAGAGAGGAGACACGGGCTCAGTTCATCCAGATGAGGGAGCTGTACAGCCCATATTTTCCCCCAAGACAGGGTAGATGGTGCTGTGGTTAGAGCACTAGGTGTGTGGGCACCCAGTCAGACCTCAGTTCCCCATGTATAAAAGGGATGGTTGTGAGGACACAGTAGGGTAATAATGCCATAGGACATTGTGCCTGCCCCGTGTGGGCTCTGTGTGTAGGGGTTCAGTTGCCTGGCACACAGGATTAGTCAGCATCCATGCAATGGCCACACACAGCAAGCCAGGGTGCAAGCCCCCAGCGAAATGCAGGTGGGACAGTCTGCAAAGGACAAGTAGAAGCTGGCATTAGTGCATGCACTCTTGGGGACCAGGGCAGAGCCTGTGAACAGGCCTACTGCCAGCAAATGGGTGGATGGCTAGGTGGATAGACAGATGAATAGATGGATAAGTGAGTGAACGGAAGGTACATCAGTCAGTGGGTGAGTGGAGGGATGGATGAACGGACGGACAGATGATTGAGTGGGTGGGTGGGTGGATGGATGAGTGGATGGGTGGGTGGATGGATGGATGGATGGATGGATGGATGGATGGATGGATGGATGGACAGACGAATGGATAGATGAATGAGTGGATGAATGGGTAGATGAATGGGTGGGTGGGTAGAAGGATGGGTGGGTGGATGGATGGATGAATGGGTGGGTAGATGATAGGTGGGTAGATGAATGGATGAATGGATCGGTGGGTGGGTGGATGGATGGATGGATGGATGGAAGGATGGAAGCATAGATGGGTGGATGTTGGATGAATGGATAGGCAAATGAATAGACAGATTGACAAGTATGCAAATGAATGGACAGATGATTAATGGATTAACCAATTGATCAGTGAATAGATGGCAGGGAGCAAGGAAGGAAGAATGAATGGAAGGAAAGAAGGATAGATGGATAAGTATGTGGACAGACATATTGGCAAGTATCTAGATGGATGGGTTTGTAGGTAGGTAGATAGATAGATAGATAGATAGATAGATAGATAGATAGATAGATAGATAGATAGATAAGTAGATAGATGCATAGATGGGTGGACAGATGAGAAGAAGAGTGGGTTGGTAAGTAGATGAGTGGACACACACACACACACACACACACACACACACACACAGTTAAGCACAGCTTGACCACTGGAGATAGAGTAGTATTCATAATTACTTAAAGGCTCTTATGTGCTAAGATCAGCTCCATCCCAGTTGCAAACCCCAAAATAACAAGGTCAAGACAGGGAGCTGTGGCTCTGCTGGATCCCACATGCCTCCCCCTCCTTCCCATAAGCTCCTGAGACCCCAGGGGCCAGCAGGAGGTGGTACCCAAAACATCTTCATCCCAACCACAGCAGAAGTTGATTGACAGGTGGAAGGAGAACGAGACAGGAGGCCAAAGAGCCGAGAGGCGAGAAACTGCTTCATCTGCAGACCCCGTTCCAGGGCCCCTCTCCTCCTTCCGCCTCAAGGAAAAGAGCAAGACACTTCACAAACAGTCCAAAAGAAAAAAATTCTAATGGTGGATAAATATTTGATCATAGAGACTTAATACACAGGGCTCTGCTCACCATGGCCGCCTATCTGGAGATATACAACTTTTAAAAGCTCAGGCTCTCGGAGAACATTTTATTAATGACCTGTCTAGTTAAAAGGAGGAGGGAGGTTAGGGTTTAAAAAAAAAAAATGCATTAATACCAGTCGGGTACTCGAGTGGAAGGAAGGGTGGGGGAAGGAAGTGTGATAAATTTTTTAACACGCCCTAAAAAAAATCCACACTTAGAGGAAGAACAAATTTATTACTAATTATGCAATTATTTCATTTGGTGGTGTGGGGGAGAGAAAAAATACTTAAAAGCCTGTTTTAAATATCTCTAGTAAAGAGTTTTAAAACCCCATTCGGCTTTTCTTCCTCCAGGGCACCGTGTGGGGTGGACGGGAAGCCACCCTCTGCCCGCTGATTCCTGCCACAGTGCCTGGCTCCAGCCCAGCTTGGGGGGCGGGGACTCTCAGCTCAGCGATGTTAGATACCCAAATTGGCTAAGCAGGGATGGCCAAGACTAGAGGAGACTGAGGTCTGTGTAGGGCTCAGACCCAGGAGAGCACCCCCTGCCTGCTCACACACAGCTGGCACCTTGAAGAAGACACTGACCTAGAAACTCAAGCTAGGCAAAGAAGCCCTGAAGGAGAGACCTGGTGATGGGCCAGCGTGAAGGGACGTAAGGGTAACCGCGAGGCTAGCAAGAACGGTGGTAGTAAATGTCCCTGTCAGGAATGAGACTTCTCATGACAAGAACTCCCGAGTGACAGATGGGGATGGAGGAGTTGACCACCATTTCCAGGCAGAGCGTGGGATTCAACAAGAATCCGACTCTGAGGTACAGACCGGTCAAGCTCAGACTCAACCCTTTGCATCCATGGAGAAGCTGAGGCTCAAGAGAAGATGTGCCCACCACCTGACCAGCAGAGTGGGCAGGCTTGGAAACAACCACACTTACCTGTGGTGCCTCCCCTTTAAAAGCCAGGGATACACTGTGGGGGTCCTCAGGTGTGTCAGTCATGGGACCCACTGGGGCTGCGCTTCTCCACCCCCAGCCGATCCACCCCCAGCCTGGCCTCTGACAGCTTAAGCTGCTTTCTCTAGCTTTCCTCTGCCCCAACTAGACAAGACTCCGGGGATTTTCAAAAGCCCATAAGATTAACCATTTTTTCCATTGTTCCATTATCTTGAAATAATTTAGCTATCAAGATAAATGCAGAAGTATTTCTATGATACGGAGAATTTTTTATTGTGTTGTATAATGGATGAAACTAGTCCGCCTCCCACCCCAGCCTTTCGGGAAATAAGAGTCAAACTGGAAGACGGGAGAGGAAAAAGCGGAAAGAAAAGGACCAAGAGTAACACAGGGCTCTGATGCAGGGGAATGGTGCAAAAGGGGGTTGTTCCCATCTCAGCCATGTAAAACACCAACCTTGCTATGGGATTTCACCCTCAAAAATCCCTCAGGACTGCACCCCAACACATAGAGGAACCAGAGCACTCAGTGGCTAAGCCAGGACTAAACTCTGAGATTGTGTGTGTGTCTGTGTGTATCTGTCTGTCTGTCTGTGTGTGTGTTTGTGTGTCTATGTATTTGAGTGCCTGTGTCTGTATGTCTATTTGTGTGTGTGTCTGTGTGTATCTGTCTGTCTGTCTGTGTGTGTGTTTGTGTGTCTATGTATTTGAGTGCCTGTGTCTGTATGTCTATTTGTGTGTGTGTCTGTGTGTGCATCTGTGTACATGTCTGTGTGTGCCTGTGTGTGTCTGTGTATGCCTGTGTGTGTCTATGTGTGTGTCTATGTTTCTCTGTCTTTGTTTATGTGTGTCTCAGTGTGTGTGTGTGTGTGTGTATGTGCATGTGTCTGTTTATTTGTATCTGTGCGCATGTGTCTGTGTATTTGTGTGTTTCTGTGTGTGTGTCTGTGTATGTTTGTGTATTTGTGTGTATGTGTGTATGTCTATATATTTGTGTGTTTCTCTTTTGTGTATGTGTGTTTATTATGTATGTCTGTGTGTTTGTGTGTATGTATCTGTGTGCATGTGTCTGTTTATTTGTGTCTGTGTGCATGTGTCTGTGTATTTGTGTGTGTGTTTCTATGTGTGTGTCTGTTTATGTTTGTATATTTGTGTGTCTGTATGTATCTGTGTATTTCTGTGTGTGTGTATGTATCTCTGTGTTTATGTATGTCTCTGTGTGTTTCTGTGTGTGTGTGCGTGCATATGTCTGTGTATCTGTGTGCGTGTGTGTCCCTCCTCCCTATCACATAGCAGGACTCTGAGTCACTGCACCACAAGGTATAGAACCCTGCTGAGAACAGCTATGTCCGCCTCTGTAACTTGGGGACCATCTACAGCTTGCAGGCTTGGAGCACAGTGGTATGCCATCCGCAGAGCTTTGTTCAGCATGGGGCTCTGGCAGACTGGCACCTCTCAGTGCTGCCAGAGTCATTGATGCTACCTAGCTTGTTAATGGCCAATCAATCCTGGGCAATGCCCTGATTGGTCAGAGTCATGGCTGGAGCTAGAGATCAGATCTCAGGAGAGGACACAGGCCCTCAGACCCCAAGGTGCTGTCCAGCAAGCCTTCCCTAAGTCTGTGAAGGTTGGTTTTCAGCTCAGCTCAAACCTACCCCCAGCCCTGCCACAGCCTGTCTGCCAGACCCTGGGGACAGTGTCACTGTTTCCCTCCCCAGAGCCCATCCAGTTTCCTAGCCAACAAAGTCAGCTCTGCCTAAGGTGCTCGGACTGGACAGAATGGTCATCCTCCTTGACCAGCCCCAGGTTGAGTGGACTGGTAGAAGCTGGGACGGTGAGGGGAGATGGTAGGAGGGGAAGCCAGAGCCTGGAGCTCCATGGGTATCCCAGAAGTCAGTGGAAGGGAGAATGGACCAGGGCCTCTGGGTCTCCAAAGCAGCCCCTTCATACGGGCAGCAAAACTGTGAAGCAATGGAAGTCAACTCCTCAGAGATTTCAGAGGGGTGAGGTGGGGGTGGTGTGAGCCCCAATGGTAACCCTTCCTGCCTCACCCCCTCATCTCACGGACAGCTCTGGAAGAGGGAACAGAAGCACACTTCCATAGACAACCAGGAGTAGCCATCCAAACTCTTCACCCCCAGGGTGCCCCCAAACCTGATGAATAACAAATGTGCAAAGGTATGTATGTATGTATGCCTTTCTTCAGGAAAGTTCTATGGAACGAGACAAATCGGGGCCTCATCTCCTGCCCACAAGCTCTGAGTCAGAATCAGGCTTTGGTCACCCCAAGCAGAGGGACAGTGTAGACAGCCTCGGTCCCCTGCCCAACATGGGTTTTTGGTACCAGCTCCTAGCACGGGAAAGCCCACATGGCGTGGAGCCCACCTCCTGAGAACCGCACCTGCTCGGATGGTACAGAGAGCACAGAGGGTCAGGAATCGGAGCGTTGATAGCACAGGCCTGGATATAAATCCCAGCCCCACCGCTTCCCGTTCACCAGGAACCTGTTTTCAAGGCTGCTCAAGGCTGCCCTGGCAGTTAATGAGCTGGGATGCCCACTATACAGCCCCCTGTTGGCACCCATGAGTGTCTGTCCCCTCATCTCAGCTAGGTGTGCAGCCTCACCTGGCAGGAGGAAGGTGGTCCTGGTGGCGATGTTGATCTCCTGAAGGTGCTCCAGAGTCTCGGTGTGGAAGAGACGGATGGAAGAGCCAGAGGAGAAGGCCATCCAGACACCGCTGCCGGCTTTCACCATGTGAGTGACACTCACCGCCTCATCCTGGTGCGCCTCGAAGCTTTGCTGCACACAGAGGGGATGGGGGTATCAGGACCAGCTGCCACCCTGCCTTGCCCCCCTGAGCCCCATTCTCCAGGGTCAACTATTCCCACAGTCCTCGGGAGCACAAGCTAAGCAAGGCTCTGCCTGGACACCCGTCTGCACCAGGCCGGCGAAGCTCGGTGTGCTGCACAGATCTGCACCTATCAGGAATCAAGTTTCCAGTGCTGACAGATTGTGACAGTGTAAATGCCCCTCCTGACAAGAGAGACTACAGACAATCAATGTGACAGGGACAGAAGGCAAAGGTGCACGCTTGGCTCTCGAGTGGAGACCCAACCCCAACACACATGGGGCTCCTTCCAGGGAAAGATGGAGCCACCACCTGGAGGAAGCTGATGCTACATGCATAGTTTTTGTCTTTGAGACAGGATCTTGCTATATAGCCCTGGCTAGACTGATACTATGTAGCCCAGGCTGGCCTCCAGCTCATGATTTTCCTACCTCAGACTCCTAATTGCTAGGATCATAGGCCACATCCAACTATATATATTATTTAAAGTAACCATGGCAACCCACAGACCGAGCCGGGAAGGAGTTGGGGGAGTGAGTCAAATTCTCATCTCTCATAGCGTGGTGAGGGCAGAGCAGGGCAAGAGATAATGTTCAAAATCAAGAGAGCAAGAGCTCTGGAGGAAATGAGGAAGGGGTGTGGACTGAAGTCAGAGCAGGAGTCTCTTCTTCTGAGAGGCAGGACAGGGAAGAGCGCAGGAGAACGACTCCATGCCACTGGACTTGCTCCTCACAGGCAGGAGTCTCACTGATCTCCACTGAACAACACAACCACAAAGCCCGCCAGGATACAGACTGGCCAGGCGGCTCAGGCAGTGAGGTGTGCACCATGCAAGCATGGGTGTGCACCTTGCAAGCGTGGGTGTGCACCGTGCAAGCGTGAGGATCCAACGTTGAGCCCCAGCATCTGTGTTTTTATAGTTCTGTCTTCTGTGAGATTTCCCCCTAGGCTACTGTGATGCTATGTAATACAACGCCACTACTGCAGAGGCGGAGACCTGGAACTCTCCGGCTACTCTTCATTTTCAAAACCAGTGAGAGGCACTGTCTCAAATGGGGAAAAAAAAAAAAAAGGATAGAACCTGAAGAATGATATCCAAAGATGTCCTCTAGCTTCCACACAAGCATATCCATACACAGTGCATGCACATGCATGCATGTGTGCACACGCACACACAAAACTGTGCATGTGCATTCATGTGCACATACACATATACACACGTGTGTGCACTCACATATACACAAGTGCATGCACACACAAAACCATGCACATGCATGTATGTGCACATGCACACATATACACAAGCACATGCATACACATGTACACACACAAAACCATGCACATGCATGCAGGTGCACACAAATATATGCACATAGATGCATATGCACATGCACATATACAAGTGCATGCACTTGCATACACACACACAGAGCAGAAGTGTCTGACCCTCAGACCGGCAGAGTGTGTGGTCTCTACAGGGTGGGGCATTCCCTAGGATGAAGAAGGGAACTGTCTCCTCCCTCAGACTGGGGGTTCTGTCTAAGCACTCCTGAGGTGCATAGGAGGGGCTTCTCAGGGAATCTAAGCTGCCATGGAGCCAGGCCTGGGCCATGCAGTACACAGCAGACCTGTCACTCAGGGCCTGCAGCCCGTCTCTGCTAAACCAGCCTGGTCCAACGACACTCAGCAGGCAGCAGTAAGCACAAAGCCCCGTCCTGGTTTCGACTCCTGCTCCCATTGGGACACCAGGGAGACAGTGGGTTGGGGCAGGGAAAGCAGAGGCCTCACAACTATGAACACAAGGAAATAGTGAGACTGTTGGGGTCGAGTTGGGGGTGACCACAGCATCCAGGACCCAGATCAAAGAGGCCCAGGGCCAATCAAAGCAACGCTGGGTATCAAGCTAGTTATGAGGAACCTGGATCCTAGTGTGCAGCTTTCTGTTTTTATTTCTTTTCCTTTCTTTTTTTCTTTTAGATGTTTTTATTTGTTATATGTAAGCACACTGTAGCTGTCTTCAGACACACAGAAGAGGGCATTGGATCCCCATTACAGATGGTTGTGAGCCACCATGTGGTTGCTGGGAATTGAACTCAGGACCTCTGGAAGAGGGTGGAGAGGCTTGTCCCTGTAATCCTGGTACTCAGTAAACTGAGGCAGTTCAAGGCCAGAGTAAGCTACACAGTGGGATGCTGGAGTGATAGCTTAGCAGTTAAGAGCATGTGCACGCATTCACACTCATGTGCGCGCGTGCACACACACACATACACAAACACACAAACATATAAGACATGCACTACATGCATGCATACACACAGAGAGAGACATATGTGCATTACATGTATGCACACAGAGACATACATGCATTACATGTATGCACATACATACATATATACATACATACAGAGACATATTCATTATATGAATGCATGCACATACATACAGAGACATACATGCATTATATGTATGCATGCAGACATATGTGCATTACATATATGAATGTGCACATATACACAGAGACATACATATAATACATGCATGAATGCACACATACACTCAGAGACATAGTGCATTATATGCATGCATGCACACAGAGACATACATGTATCATATGTACGCATGCCCCCCCCCACAAAGCACCCGAGTTCAGTTCCCAGCACCCACATCACACAGCTCACAGCCACCTGTAACTATAGCAGCAACAAATCTGACAACCTCTTCTTGCCTCTGTGGACACCTGCACTCACATGTGCGTGCACACACACACACACACACACACACACAATTAAAAATAAAACAAATCTTTAAAATACAAAGTGGGAGCACATTACTAAATAGAGAAAGCAGGCCCCAGGAGGGCAGGGTCTCAACCCCTCCGTGACTGACCTAGTGTACACTTCTCTTTGTAAATATACTGGGACAGAAAGAATCTGCCTCTCGGGGTGCTGAGGACTCAGTGGAAAAGGAATGTGTTACACCTCGAGGGCCCCTGCATGCTGCTGTGTAGTACCACCGTGACACAAGTTCCGCCCCCCACCCACGGTGTCTGCCTCCACAGCCTCTGGACACCCAGCCAGGGCCACCCACGCTGCCGGTTCCAGGTGAGCGATCTTCTGAGAAGGTGCTGACACAGTCGGTCCTGTAATATTTATGTGCCTCCAGGTGACGCTTCTGCGCCGCTGCCATAAATTCCCAGGGTGATGTGCTCAGCACTCAAAGTCATTAGAGCCAGAGATGACGTGAGGGGCCGGGAGGTTGGCTGAGTGGGGGAGCAACCCAAGAAGGGTAGGCAGTAGCTTAGCGTCTACTTCTATTCACCAACAGGGCACCAGGCCTCTCCTGAGTCAGACAGGGCACTGGACACAAGTACCCTACTGACACAGAAAAGACAGCAAACAAGTCCAGAAAACAAGCCCAGACTGGCTGAGTGGGGCACGAGTGGAACCCATCTCTTCAGCCCTCTCTCAGAGGCTCAGAGCTCAGCCCTAGCATTCATTCAAGGTCCGGACTAAAGAGGTTCTTGCCTCTTTAAGTCACCATGAACCAGCTGGTCCCGAGAAGCCTAGTCGTGGGCCCAGGGATGGATTGCCCATGAAACACTGGCCCATGCCCCAACAACACTGCCCCTTCAATCCTTGAGGACGACCACAGGGTGGGCACCATCTTTCACCATTGTTGGAGGCAAAATCAGCGTTCCAGGCAAACCATCGTTCAAACAATAGGTGTCATCGCTCCACTCGCTGGCCAGCGGGCAGACTGGGAATTTCGACTCCAGACTGCTGGGCCCAGTGTGCAGGGAGGGCATCTTGTAGAAGCTATCATAAAAGTGCCTCGCCTGTCTTAATCTGCTCCGTTCTTATCAGCCCTTCCGGGCCAGCGCAACAGAAGGAAACATTAAAGTAGCATTTGTAGAGTTGGATGGCGGAGAACAGGTGGGAAGCCACACCCCTAACCTGGGAGGCCACACCCCTAACCTGGGAGACCATGCCCCTAACCAGAGTAGCCAATTCACTCTGGAACCCTGGGACATTGTCATCCTGGGAAAGCCAAGGTGGCTGGTCAGTCAGATGAGACACAGTTCCCATACTCTGGCTGGTGTGATGTTCCTGACTTGCCTCCCACGATTGACCGCAAGGACTCAGCCAGAAAAAAAACAAAAACAGAACAAACAAACAAACAAACAAACAAAAAATGACATGAAGGCTTGAGACGTAGCCACCTCATTCTTAGCAGAATGGGAGGGGAACCACGCATTTCTACTGAATGGCTGACGCCCCCAGCTCAGGGGCACTGCGGGGACAGGCAGACAAATGGCCCCACCAGCCACTGTTCAGTTTGGAAGGAAATGTCAAGACTTAAGTGTTGTGGAAATATCTTTCTAGAAAAAAAAAAAAAGGGGGGGGGGCCATTTTTTCTAGTATCTCAAGAGTCTGTCTGACTGCTGCCCCCCAAATGTTTAAGATTCCCACCCTATTCTTTAAGCATATGACCCCTTGTGGGTCATCATGTTCCAGTGACGGCCCCCACGTCCGTGAGCATATGGACTTGGTGAGTTACTTTAAAATAAAATAATAATTTACAAAAATTAGGGCATGAAGGTCAGAGGAGTGGACCTGGGGGGGAGAGTTGGGAATAAATATGATCAAAATACATTGTATATACATATTAAATTCTCAAAGAATAAAAATATAGAGCTGGTGAGATGGCTCAGCCGTTAAGAACACTGACTGCTCTTCCAAAGGTCCTGAGTTCAAATCCCAGCAACCATATGGTGGCTCACAACCATCCGTAACAAGATCTGATGCCTCCTTCTGGAGTGTCTGAAGACAGCTACAGTGTAATTACATATAATAAATAAATAAATCTTTAAAAAAAAAAGAAGAAGAAGAAGACTGACTGCTCTTCCAGAGCTCCTGAGTTCAATTCCCAGCAACCACATGGTGACTCGCAACCATCTGTAATGAGATCTGATGCCCTCTTCTGACACACAGGTGTACATGCAGGTAGAGCACTCGTATACATAAAATAAATAAATCCTTTTAAAAAAAAAGAATAAAAATGTATTTTAATAAGATAAATAAAATTCAATAAACTCTGGGCTGGAGCGATAGCCCAGTGGCTGAGGGTGTACACTGTTCTTACAGAGGATCCAGGCTCATTCCTGGCTCCCATGTTGGGCGGACCACAACTGTCTATAACTCCAGCTCCAAGGGGTCAGAGGTGGTCTGTGGCTATCTGGAACACATACAGTACATGTACGTGCATGCAAAAGTACTCACGCATAATTTTTTAGGTTAAAAATATTTTTGAAAAAGCAAATCCTATCCCAGGGCTAGGGCTGTGTGGCTCAGTGGCAGACTGCTCACTCAGCGTGTGTGAGGTCCTGGGTTCAACTCACAGTGCAGAAAAAAAAATAAGTAAAATTCCGCACTAAGTCTCGCTTGTTGCTAAGTCCTCAAGCTGGGTGCAGATGCTTACGGTATGCTTACGGTGACCTCAGTGATAGCCTAGACCAAGGCATTCAGAAGGTGCCACTGCAAAGATGTGTGCCATGCGCCATGGCTGTACCAGTGTTTCCCTTACAACCGTAACTGATGAAGAACACCCACTGGTGCATGTGGCTTCTGTGTAGATGCAGACTGTGAAAGGCATCTCTAGGCAGGGATGCTGCTGTCCCCTCCCAAGTCCTATTTAATGTCCTCTGGTTTTCTGCCATTACGAAAAGCCAGCCTAGCATTCTCCTAGCATGGACACCTGAGGAGAAGGCTCGGGCAGCGGCCACCGGGGGCCACCATGCACTGTTCTGATGGGTCTAGCCCTCGAGCCCTATCCCAGCCTTGCCCTGTATGAGCAAGTACCAGGCTAAGAGCTGGGGTCTGCCAGCAATGCAGAGACCGCAGGTGGCAGCTTGCCCCTTGCTGCTCCGTACACCAGGGCTGGGCTCAGCCCAGTTGGCTCACCCGGAGACTCTATGTCCCAGATATTTTACCTTTAATGTGGTAATGACCAGGACTGTTTAGGGCTGTTACAACGATGTCACAAGGTCCTGCCAGCACAGGGCTCTGACCAACCTCAGGCGCCATCACTGTAACTCAGTGATGGGGACCAAGGTTTTGCCCACGCGTGGGAGGGGCAGGTCCTTAAGGGACAGCGCCTCTGCTGGGCCCAGTGCCCACCCTGGGATGTGAGGGCAGGCGCATCTGTGCCTCCTCCCCCTCTGCTCGTTTTGTCTGTGGGCCCTTGCTTCTCACTCTGCCTCCTCCCTCTGACTCTGATTCTCCCATGGCTCCAGGTTATCCTGGGCCGCTCAGCCGTGACATTCCTGTAGCCAAGGGGCCATGGCAGAGCCTCAGAAGAGAGGTGAAGACAGACTCAGGGAGAGGAAGCCTCCCACCAGAGCTGCTGAGACCGGACCGGTGGCCAGCTCAGGTCCAGCAAGGTACACAATAGACATGCTCTATGAGGAGTCCACCTTCTGCGGAAACTGACAGCTGGCATGTGGCTCTATGCATGTGTGCCAACCATCTGAGGAACCAAGAGGAAGCTGGACAGTGTCCCTCTTCACAGTGACCTGCCACCCCACGGAGGACAGTGAGACACAGGCGTGGAGAGGACAGGCCAGGGCTCTGGAGAAGAGCACCCTGTGCTGGATGTCTCAGCTCTCCGAGGAAATCTTCAGACTGCAGAGGACCCCTCTTCACTTTCTCCCTCCGTCAGCTCTGGTGCAGGTGCAGCTTGAGTCCCAGTGAGTTCTACAACCATCCCTGCCCTTGCAGGAGGGAAACTGAGGCGCTCAACAGCAGAGACAGTGGTGCCAGCCAGTTCGGCTTGGAGCCACCAAATCTAAAATCCAAGCACATGCCAACAAGGTCTAGAGACCAGTGGGACACCTCTTACAGAAGTCCCCATGGAGCATCCCCCAGCCCAGCTGCCAGGCTTATAGACGACTAGAGCCTCAGCCAGACCTGATGCCAAGGGACCGAGTAGCAGGCATGGGCCTAAACTACTACACATGAGACTCAGCCCTCCAGGCCATCAGGCGAGAGAGGCTGTGGCACACCCAGGGCCTGAGGCAATGTGGTCCCATACCCCTAGGTAGCCACCCAGTGGACAATGCTTGTGGCTTTGTGTCCCTGTCAGGGACTAGATGGCTGGGCAGCTGTCCTTTGGGTCTCTGCCTCCTCTCTCCCTCTGCCACAGGCTCAGGGGTCTTGGAGATGGGGGAGAGCTCCGGGGAGGGAAGACAGGACCCTGGCAGTGGTGGGAAGGTGGGTTCAGGGCTTGGTTAGCTACCTGTGTGGTATCTGACCCTTCCTCATTGCCATCTGTCCCCTCCCCTCTGTCTTCCCCTCCCAGCCATGACCTTTCACCTCCAGTTCCCATCCCTGCCTGAGACAACTTTTCTGACAAGTCCCAGAGCCAATGGCTCTAAACATCTTGCAAAACTCTGAAAATCTTTCTATCGGACCAAACCTTCCTATGGGAAGACAAATCCTGGGCCAACAGGGTTGAGCCCTTCTGGGTGAGAAAACTGTTCCTCCGGAAGCTCCGGCACCAGAGGCCAGAAGATGGTCCCCTTACCCTAACAAGCACCAGACCTGGGCAGAGTCAGCTCAACAGGCCATCAGCTGGCCATCCCTCCCTCATGGCTGACTTTTGGCTCTGCCATGCTTCCAGTGACCCAAACACGGGGCATTCCACTGAGCGGTCCCTAGGTGCTACAAGAACCTGGGGATTCATTTTGCTCTCCATGCCAATTTGCATAACATTACCGGGAGAAGCCGCACGCCTCGATTTCGTTTTTTTTTTTTTTTTCTGAATTCCCACCCGTTTTGTGTCATAAATAAGATGGGAGACGGAAAACTAATACAGCCCAGCGATGTATTATTCATGCTGTGTCGAGAGCTGTGACGGATTTACAACAGTTAATGCATGCAAACGAAGTTTGGGCGATAACATGAAAATTAAGGGTTGGGGGGAGAGACCTAGGGGCATGGGGTGCACAGAGAGGATCTGAGGGGCTGTGGGGATGTCCAGGAGCCCGGAGAGGTCTCTCCTCTGTCAGGCTCAGTGGCCCAGGGGTGGGGGTCAGTGTATGAACGGAGTAGACTGTGGACTACCAGGGCACACTTGGGTTCCAGAAGGGCCCACCTGCTCTCCAGCTGGGAACTTAAGTCCTGGGTCAGCTGGTGTGTTCGCCCCCTGCTGGCCTGAACCTCTACCATACACCTAGGCACTGGGGACTAAGGGGATAACAGGAACCTGACAGCCCTGCCCCAAATGGTTTGGTTCTGCTTAATCTCATACTTAGTCCCAAAGTGTCCATTGACAGAGGTAGTGTGAGCTACAATGGAGCCCCCACAGATGTGGAAGAGGTCTACACAGGATGTTCCAGAGGTCAGGGAGCAGGGGTATAATGAGAGAGGGGTACCTAGTGACTCCTCCCAGCAACCCCATGGGTGCAAGACCCCAGGGCCAGGCTTCTACAAGGCATCCAAGTGATGGCGGTATAACTCAGTGGTAAGCACTTGCTAGGCACGTGTGGGGCTCCAGGCTCCCCAGCAAGATGAAAACTATACCCAAGCCACTGGCTGAGCTCTGGGCATCGGGGCTAAGGTAGGAACCCCTAAGGCTGGTGTTGAGGCAGGTCTAGGGGGCCCCAGGCTGTCAGTTTGTATGTCCCACAGATGTGCAAACCTGGATGGAGGGTACAATGCCACCCTATGGGCGGGGTCTCTCTCTGCTCACCAGGAGACCTGCCGCTCATTCCACTCCCACCCTGTGGGCGGGGTCTATCTCTGCTCACCAGGAGACCAGCCCCTCATTCCACTCCCACCCTATGGGCGGGGTCTATCTCTGCTCACCAGGACACCAGCCCCTCATTCCAGTCCCACCCTGTGGGCGGGGTCTATCTCTGCTCACCAGGACACCAGCCCCTCATTCCACTCCCACCCTATGGGCGGGGTCTATCTCTGCTCACCAGGAAACCAGCCCCTCATTCCACTCCCACCCTGCTCTTGGTGTGTCCTCACCTCCTTGGTCTCACACTTCCTCCTAGAACGCTTGGGTTGGCCCTTGGCATCACCTAGCCCAGACTGTCACCTCCTGTGCAGAAAAGTGACTGCAGCTGCATCACACCGGCCTGCAAGCTGCACCTGCCCTCGGGAGCACCTCCATAAAGCCATGAGCCTCTGAGCCTGCTGTGACTGTAACCATAGGACCTATGTTCTAGTGGCCCAAAGGACAACCATCAAGAAGATGTTTTCAGAGAGTGAATAATACTCATGTGGTCACACCGCCTGGTGACATGTTAAGCTGTGACTAGAAGCGATTTGGCTGAAGCTGTTACAGGGTAGAGTGGTCTCCCGGGGAGGTCACGGTAAAGTCCAAAACTGAGGGGACAGAGACGGAGCAGCAGCAGTGTGGGAATGTGTTCCTAAGAGAAAGGAGATCAGAGGGCAAAGGCAGGCTGTGGGAGGAGCTTGGTTATGGGAGGAGCCAGGCTGTGGGAGGAGCCAGGTTGTGAAAGGAGCTGGACTGTAGGGAGGAGTCAGGCTGTGGGAGGAGCTGGACTGTAGGGAGGAGTCAGGCTGTGGGAGGAGCTGGACTGTAGGGAGGAGTCAGGCTGTGGGAGGAGCTGGACCATAGGGAGGAGTCGGGCTGTGGGAGGAGCTGGACTGTAGGGAGGAGTCGGGCTGTGGGAGGAGCTGGACCGTAGGGAGGAGTCGGGCTGTGGGAGGAGCTGGACTGTAGGGAGGAGTCGGGCTGTGGGAGGAGCTGGACTGTAGGGAGGATACAGTCCTGTTCTAAGGCTAACAGAGGGTAGGTGGGTGGGTGGGCAGATGAACTTTGAAGAAAAAAAAAGAAAAGCATGGGGCCAGCAAGATAGCTCAGAGGAAGTACTCGCTATGCATGCCGGATGCCCTGATTTTAAACTCTGATACTCACACAGAATGAGTAGAGAACTGACTACACAGAAATATCCTCTAACCTCCATGCACACACTGTGGCGCATGCCCCTGCCCCAGTAATAATAATAAAATGTACAAAGAAGAATGGGGGAAAAGAGGAGGAGGAGGAGGCAGTGGAGGGGGAAAGGAAGAAGAGGGAGAGGAAGGAGGAGATGGAGGAGGAGGAAAAGAGGAGAAGGAGGAGGACTTGCTGCTCTTCCGGAGGACCCAAGTTTGATTCCCAGCACTCATGGCAAACACCTCACCACAGCCTTACGTCCAGCTCCAGGGATCTTGTGGCCTCCCCGGGCACCCACACCCATGTTACATACCCGTACAAAGACACACGTGCATACACAGAATCAAAAACTTTTAAAAATACAACAGGAGAAAAGGGCTTGCTCCCGACTGATACCCATCCACATACCAAGCTGGTTCATCTCTCAGCAGCAGTACACAGAACTAACAACTCAAGGACATCGTAGCCCCACCCTGACTCCACCGCCCTCCCTGTCCCGTGAGCAGGAGGCAGAGACCCCAGGCCATGTAGGCTTGCCCGATACCCCACCCCATCCCAGGAGATCATACCCAGCATGCCTCAGGCCTGCTGTCCCCAGTCGGGCTTTTTTTTTTTTTTAATTAAGATGCAACAACCACCCCACAGCGGGCTCTCCCTCCAGCGACAGCTCTGAGTGAACTCTAGACTGACTGGATTAGACTTTGAAGGTGACGATGCAGATAATGAACACAGAGAACGCCGTGTTGACACAGGCCCTGGCGAGCCACATTATTATTTAACAGGCCTCGCTTCTGCCTCTGCTGGGATCAAGGAGCCGAACAAGCAATTGCTGGTAAGCGTAAAAGCCTGAGGCAGCAGTGGCCCAGCTCCATGGGGCCTGAACTGAGCAAGGTCAGGGCAGAGGCAGGGACCCAGCCAAGTGGGCTGAGGGAAACGGCCCTCATTTAGAGATCTCTTTCCCACATTGGCCCCCACTGTCCTGCCACCTGGTGCGCCTCCAGCGACCCCGACCTGGCTTAACTCTGCTGCTTGCCTCTCAGTGAATACATACCTCGGTACTCTCTTCTGTCACATGTCACACACGACCAGCCCTTACCCCAACCTTCCAGCTCCTGTGTCCCCTCTAGCTAGGGTTGACATGACTCCTGCCTCCCTGTGTTCCAGCTATGTCACTACCTCACCATGTCAGGTAACACCATAGCCCCGGTCTTTCTCCACAGTGGAGTCTGAACTCCTAAAGGGCAGAGGCCAGGTCTCGGTCATCTTGGTCCCCTGAGTGTCATACACTGAGGACACGGAGATGGGCGACATACCCTGCACCCAGCACCTGCTCACTGGGGCTGTCCACTAATGGGCATCTGCTGTCACAACCAATGAACCAGACACAGGATGACCGAGGTTCAACCCTTGACATGGAAGATGCAGGCACAGAATCTGGTCCCCCAGAGTGATACGTAGGTGCCTTCCGAAGGAGACAGAACCCCCTTTTGGTTGAGACAGGCAGCCTGGGAATTAAGACTCATGAGGCCTGTGCTCAGGCCCTGACTCTGCCTCTTTCCAGCTGTGTAACCTCAGGTGAGTTACTTAACCTCTCTGTGCCTGTTCTCACATCTGTTAAGTGGGAACAGCACCCTTCTCATAGAGTGGCTTCAAGATGAAACGAGTTTATATATGTAAAATACATAAGTCCAGGCCGGGTCTAACAGAGTCCATTGTCACTTCCTGGGGATGGAGACAGCCAGATGAACCCTGGTGTCTTCATCTCGTGCCCCAGCCATGGAGAAACAAGAATCATACAGCCAGGTCTCCTGGCTGCGACACCCACTAGCTGGCTGCCCACTCGCCGTGGTCCTCCTGAAGCCTGGGGGAGCTTGCATGAGGCAGGCGTCACAGAAGGCTCTCCTGGATGCCTGTACTGTGTGGAGATATTGAAGACCCTGCAGGTGCAGAACTCAGGCTCAGCACAACCATATATATAGGATGTAGCACACTCTGAAGGCTCCCCAGGACTGACTAGTCCCGCCAGGGACCCACAGGCAAGCCTGACGCCAGCTAGCCCAGGGCTGAGTCTGCGGTCATTAGCAGCAGCCAGATGGGGCCAGCTCCAGCACACAATGCTAGGGTGGGTGGCTCCCCTCCATCCAGGAGCTATTAAATATACATGGTGCAACCTCATAACTGAGCCACTGCTGTGCGGGCAGAATGCAGGGCCGAGCGAGCTGTCACCCATCTGCAGAGAAGCCTCCCGGCTGCCCAGGAATGCTGAGGCAGGGACCTCCTGGCCAGGGGCCCAGAGCAGGTGAAAGGTCATACTGACCCTGCCTTAAGAGCAGCTGGTCCAGCACTAATCTCAAATCATGACAGCCTCTTGGGAGCCAGGAGGTCCCTGGAGCCCTGGGACAGTTAGCCAGAGGCAGACAACACTGGCGGATGAGGGACAGAACCCAGGAAGAGCAGCCCATGCTGGCTCTACAAACCTACCCTGTGCCCAGCCTACACTCCTGGGTCAGGAGGGGATGGAGTTTCTTCCCATGAAGTGAGAGGGGCCCGCAGGCTTGTACTGCCTATGGAGGCTGACAGGGCCCACACCACCGACATCTGCACCCATGCAAGCAGTTTGACCCCCTAGGCTTCGTACAGTCAAAGTCAGGGAGCTGGGAAAATAAGGAGAACCGTGCACAGAGAGGTTCAGAGACCTACCCAAGGTCACAAAGCAATGAAGAGACAAAGCCAAGGTCCCATCTCAGCTCTGTTCATAAACTATTCTTCCTCCAAGGGTGTGGGGGATCCTACTGACAGGGATGGACCAACAGTGGCTGAGCCAGGGGTGGAGCTAATGCTAGTGACAATCCTGCCCACTCTCCCCTCTAAGCCTCCACTGATCAAGTCTACGGAACAGCCCAGGAGCCTGTGGGAGGAGCCCAACTTCCCCACCTAGAGTCCTGTCCCCAACTCCCGCAGCTCCCCAAACTCTGTCCCTGAAAAAGCCTTCTGCAGGAACAGCTCATGGGGACCACAGGACCCTGGCATGCCAGCTAACCTTGTCCATTGTCCTTTCATGAGATAGAAGAGGTGACAAGGCCTTGGAAGGGACATGATGAGGGTTCCCCAGGACACAGCAGGGGGCCGGGAAGAGGTCTGTGGGCACAGCCACCTGCTCCTCTCCCCACTCTACCCCTCAGTAGCTCAGGAGAGCGGGGCTCTGCTCTCACTGGTCACACCGCCTGGTCATTGTGGCCCTGCCCAGCAGCACCAGGGAGGTCACAGGTCCTCAGTGTCGTGTTCAAGTAGCTCTTGAATGGGACAGACCCCACGGTGACAACTAGAGCCCCCAGCAGCCTCTCTACAAAGGACAGCATGGGGCTTGGGAGACAGTGTGGTACACAGACATGAATTCAAGCCCCAGAACGCGTACTTTAAAGGAGGGGGCACATGCTTATATCCCAGTGAGGGGGTCAAGGTGGGATGGAGACAGGAAGATCCCTGAGGCACACGACCAGCACCAGACAGTCTAGCCTAGTTGATGAATTCCAGGATCTGAGAGACTCTGCCTCCAAAATAAAGGTGGACAGAACCTGAGGAATGACCCCCAAGACTGCGCACACATGCACACGCGCGCACACACATACACACACACACACACACACACACACGCACGCATACACATACACACAGACAAGTGTCTCACAACTTGCCATGCGGCTCACGAGACGAAGCCTCTCCTGCTAAGGCGCTGACACATGGTCAGTCATCCAACTCCTCCCATGTCCGCTCCATCCCCCTGCCAGTGCGGGTCTACACTGTGGCTCCTTTGGCACCGCTCACTCAGTGTTACCTCAGACAGTCACCTGACTGAGCCACCCAGTGCCCAGGGGTTTGGTCACACGTGACTGGCTGTGTCTGGTACGAGGGAAGATCTGAGCTGTAGACAGTTACACAGATGGCCTCCCTCCCCAAGTGTGCGGGCCTCACCCGGTTCAGTGATCACCTAGGCACACAGAGCTGAGCGAGGAGAGTCTCTCTCTGCCTCCATAGCCAAGACAGATGGAAGGTCTTGCCATCCCTGGAACCAGGCAGAAACCCCAGCGCTTTGGGATCCTGGGACTGCCAGCTTGAAGCTGGCCTTTGTTCTGGTGCCTCCCTGGTTCTCAGGCCTTTGTGTCAGACTAAACCCCACGCTGGCTCTCCTGGGCCTCTGGCTCATGAGGCTGTCTCTTGAATCTCCTCACCGAGGTCCCCTACAGACCTCTTGCTTCTGCCTCCCACAGGGAGTCCCAGGACACAGAGAGGAGACATGTATGCAGCCTTCCTTCATGGGCTAGAAGCCAGTATTCCCATGGCGTGAGCATGCTCATTGGCTAAGCAAGGACTAGCCACAGACTCATGTGCAGAGCCCAGACGCTCACCTCTAGACTTCAGGAAAAGTAGGGACATACAATAAGAAGAGTGCAGGTCACATCTCCCAGGACTTCACACACACACACACACACACACACACACACACACACACACACCACCATCATCATCATCATTATCATCACCACCACCACCATCATCCCATCATCATCCACAGTGCCCCCACCTCAGTTTCCCCCTTTTCCAGTGAGGATTGAGTCCTCCAGGCCCCTACCCTGACCACCCTCAAGTGAACAGCACCAAGCTCTGCCTAGCGCCTGAGCTATCAATCATCAAATTAGAGGTGCCCAAGGAGGAGAACCTAATGGAGATGAGAAAACAACCCCACACGTGGGGGCACGCCAGAGGAGCCTGCCTGTCTGGGGACCTTTCCAGGCTCCCCTCTGGGTCTGGCGCCAAATCTGATCAATCAATAATCCAAATGAATCAACAACGGCAAATGCCACCAAAATACCATTTGGGAAGCCACCAAAGTTCATACCAGCCACTAAGGATGGAACACAGGATATGACAAGGTGGGGCCGTGAAGCCAGGCCCTCATCCCAGCAGAGACAACACAGCTTTGCCTACAACTGAGCATGACAGGACCCAGGGGCCTCCAGCTACACCTCTGTTTAAAGAGCAGAGGTCATAGATGGGTGTGACTCCAGCCAGCATCGACGGATGAGGCCTTGGTATGGGTACCTGAGTCTGCAGAGTGGCAGCATCTAGTACAGTGACCCTTGGCCCGCAGCTGGCCCAGGCGGCATCCTCCAGGCTCAGCAGCGTGCGAATCGGCCCTGGGCCCACAGTTATGCACATGGGAGGGCTCTCCAGGTCCCAGGGAATGTCACCTATGGGAGAGAAGGACACAGGTCAGTGGCTGGCTCCATACACCCTTCCCCATGGTCTTTCACCCTCACTTCACTGGGGTGCCTGACATTATCCCCCCCCCCCATTGCACCGGGACCACCCTACACATCTCTTCTTCCCGCTGCCTCGTCCATTCACTCCACACGTGAGCTTGGTGCTGAGAACAGGCAGAAGCAGGCGTAGGCCCTGCCATCTGGAAAACCGCAGTGGGTGGAGACAGCAACAGCCAATCACTATGAGCTGAAACGCACCGAGGGAAAAAAAATGGACATGGAGGACAGAGACACAGGGGCTTCGCGGAGAGGCAACCTCCACGTTAGTACCTGCCAGGAGGTAAAGGATTGCAGAGTCCAGGGACTTGGGACCAGCATGACCTTGATTCTAAGGAGCACACCTGCCTAAGCTTCTCAGAGTCGTAGTGTCCCCATCTGGATGGGAAGGGACTTTGCCAAGACCACAGCTCATCTGAAAACCATGAGGATTTCCTTCAGACCGGAGACCTCTTTCCCTCCACAGATGCTACCAGATACAAGAGGGACAAGGGGGATGAACGGTGGTGAGAGGCTCTGAGAAGGTGCAGCCAAGCACCATCCTGGCCTGAAAAGAGTCCCTCCCCTGCCACGCCCCAACCATGCCCATCTCACTGAGAACCACTCCCTGCTGGACAGTGCCTGCATCCCAAGTCGTACCACGCCCCAGTGGCTGCTCTAGGTTGTCAGGGTGCTGGGCAGGAAGGGGGTTTAAGGGGAGCTGAGACCCACTGAGAGGCCTGGAGGCAGGGATAAGACGCCCTACAACGCAACCTTTCTAATGCTGTACCCCTTTAATAAAGTTCCTCATGCTGAAGTGACCTTCTCGGCCACAAAATTATCTCCGCTGCCACTTCATAACTGTAATTTTGTTACTGTTATGAGTCATATTGTAGATACCTGATATGCAGGACATCCGGTACATGACCCCTGTGAAAGGGTCACTTGACTCCCCAAAGGGGTGCCGACCCACAGTTGAGAAACACTGCCTTAGAGCAGTGGGCACAGTAACTGGGGCCAGGGAGAGAGGAGAGAACCAGCAGCTGGGTGCCCCAAACCCCCTCATCGACTACAAAGCACTCGACATGGGCATACCCTCCTCTGGGCCCGCTGCCGTGTGGCAAGTCTGAGAACGGCTGTCCCCAGAGATGTAAGAGACCAGGTTATACGGGGAAGCCACCAAACTCCTCACCTTGTCCTCTGGCCACATGTGTTCAGCATGTTCCCCACCTCTTGGCTCCCCCTGAACCTTGCTTCTATACTCCCAGCCTAGCTAGTAAATTAAGAACTGGGGCCTGGAATGATGACTCAGCTGTTAAGAGCACTGACTGCTCTTCCAGAGGTCCTGAGTTCAATTCCCAGCAATCACATGGTGGCTCACAACCATCTATAATGAGATCTGATGCCCTTTTCTGGTGTGTCTGAAGACAGCCTCAGTGTACTTACATATATAAAATAAATAATTCTTTAAATAAAAAAAAATAAAACCCTTGGGAACCCCCTCTGCAATACACAATACCACTCTTTCCATCTCAGAGCGTGACCACACACAGAGTAAGCTAGCCAGGCCAGAGCAGTCTGTGGCTCTGAACTTCCATGTCCATTTGAACAGGGACTTGACCTCTCTGAGCCTCTGCTTCCTCGTCTCTAAAATGGGTATGACAACCATGCGTGCGTGCGCACACACACACACACACACACACACACACGCACACGAGCACACACATACACACGCACACCAGAATGTTGTAAGGAGCCAAGGGGCTGTATATGCTGACCCAACACAGCATGGAACACCGGTAAAAAGTGCCAGTGGTCAACACTGAGTCCCCTTCGAGTCTGTGCCTGTCACTATGCCCATGAACGAATTCTTTAACTCCCACAAGCCTGCACAGCAGATACTGTCATTAGCCCTGACTTATAACTAACATACTGTCAGTTCAATTACCCAAGTCACAGCTACACAGCCGTCCCTGCTCGCTGGCTCCCGATAGTCTACAGAAACCAAAGCTGGTACCATTTAATTAAAGGTGACAACAGAGGCCCAGAGTCGAAAACCTGAGCGAGTCCCCCAAGGAGTGCCGAGCCGGGCCAAGCAGCGTTTAAACCCAGAGCTGGGTCTGACCTGGCTGCATCCATGCCCTGCTACCAGTGCTCCTCTGGGACTAGTGTAGGTGACCAGCAGGCGGCCCGGCCTCCGTAGAAATGTGACCCTGAACCAGAACACCCGATTCAAGGAAATGCAAGGCTTTGGAGCGCCCCCTAGTGACAGGAGGTGAGGCGTGTCTGTGGCCGGCTGCCAGAGCCTCTGCCACTGTGGCTTAGATGGTGGAATGGAAAAGACTTGGGGAAAGGATGCCGGGGTCCCATCGCGGAGGCTGGCAGTCATGGTTATCCATGGGCACGGAAGAAATGGCTAAGAGATCCTTGCCACCCAAGGACAGTTCATCACTGCCGCTAAAGTCCCGAGGGTCATACCTACACTGGCCATGCCAGCTTCATGGGCTGGTGTCCCCAGAAGCCCCCTAAAGCAAGGAACTGTGGTAGGAATTAAATATAAATTTCTATCAGAGTGGACACTGGCCAGGAGCCCCCGCCATAGCCCACAAGGGCACCCTGACCTTGTTGGGACTTGGTTTTCTTAACAGATGGTTCTCTGAGGCCCTTCCAGCTCCCATATACCAGCTTCACAGATGACAAAGGTCACCACTGAGCCTGGGCGGGGCTTGAGGGGCTGTCCCCTCCACTCACCCTCCCTCCCTTCCCAACCCTCAGGTAGCTGCAAGCAACCACACGCGGTCCAGAAAGAACCTGCGCTCCCAGGCCCACGCCCGCCCCTGGGTGACAGCCCATTTATCTAAGCTGCGCAGCCGGTCAGCAGAGACGAAGGCCTGTCTCAGCAAAAGGCACCTTCAGGGTGCCAGCATCCCCCCTCCCCCAGCCTCGGGTGACACAGCCCACTGGGCTTCCACAGGGGGCCAGCTCTGGCTGCGGACGGGAAGCGGGACACAGCGTGAAAGTCACTGAGGCCAAGAGGGGCCCACGGTGGGGTGTCCATTGTAGACACCTGGGGAAACCTGCACATGGAATCTTCTCAAACAGCCTTTGAGGGGGGCTGCCTGCACCCCCACCTCACAGGTGAGGAGATTGTCACCTCAGCATAAGCGTCTCATCCAACACCAGCTCCAGGATGAAGCAATTCACATTCCAGACACTCCTGGCCACCAGGGGCACCCTGGAGAGGTTCTGGAGGGGGACCTTGAGGCTGGCCTAGGGGCATCCAGAGAAAGCTCTGCTCCTGAGCCAAGGGGACCCTGAGGCCTCTGTTAGATCACATGATGCTGGGGGTTCTAAGAGCTGCTGGGGACCGCCTCTTAGAGGCACCCTGGGCTGGCTGGGGGCCCAGGGAAGGAAACACTTCTCAGAGCCAAGACATGAGGAGAACAGGCTCCTAGACAGGGTGTGATGCCAGGCGTACCCAGCCTCCTGCCAAGGGGTTCAGTGCCTAAACTCTATAACACTTCCCTCTACTTCCCAACGGGACTGAGACAAACTCAAGGCTCTCGTGAGCAACTATCCACCCCTAACCTTACCTAGCTCTCTGGGGCGGGGGGTAGGGGCATGACGTCAGCCATGCTCCTGCCTCTGGCCTTCTGTTCCAAATTTGCCGCTTGCCTGGCCCTCTCTCTCAGTTCTTAGCTTCAGGATCTACCTTTTTGGATAGGCCCCAGCCGCTCACCCCACCCCATGAGGTAGCCGGGCTCTAACCGGGACCCTAATCATACCTCAGGAGTCCTTGGCTGCCTGCTTGGTGACATGGCTATTCTGACCTTCTTCTGTAGACTTTAAACCTCACAAGGGCAGGAGATATGTCTGTCTTGTTGGCCAGTGTATTTACGGCATACAACAGGTGTTTATACATATCAGGGGGAGCAAATGTTTGCAGGGCAGACTCCCTGAAAATGGGGTGCAACACCCCCCAGAGTACTCTGACAAGCTAGCAGGCTCCATCCTCAGGCTAAGGACCAATGGCTAAACCCAAAACTCCACCAAAGACTGTACTGTGTCCCCCCCCAAAATCCACACAGCTGCAGCCCTGACCCTGTACTGATCCCTCAGAATTTATTCTTCCTTGGAGACAGCAGTCGCAACAGATGTAATTAGTGGACCTGGGCTGGTCCCTAACCCAGAGCGGCAGGCATCCTTGTAAAAGGGGAGATAGAGACCCAAAGGTGCGTGAGCAGGAAGACATCCTCGTGAGGTCAGTGAAGACCCAAGTAGCGTCCACACAAGAGGCTGCTGAGAGCCTACCATGGGCCTTGATCCTGAACTCCCGTTGTTTGAGCCACTGCTGTGGTCCTTAGCTAAAGCAGCCCCACCTCCGCCCACCTAAGCACTCCCCTCATCAGGGCTGGATGAAGCCGGAATCATGGTGTCCAGGATGCCCGGCAGGGTGGGTGGTCCCTCAGAACCTCCTGTCTAAACCTGAGCACATCTGAGCCAGGATTTACATTCACACACACGCTCTGCTCTGTCTGATGGTAAGAGGGCTTCTTTTCCCTTCTTCCCCCTTTAATTAAAAACTATAAATGCCTTATCAAAAGCTAATTAAAAATACCAACATAGTGCCAAGTAGGGGGAAGAAAAAAAAAACCTCATTGCAAATATCCGTTTATAGCCCTGCAACAGGCTGCTAGGATAACGCAGCCTTCAGATCTGAGCTGAGCTGGCGCGAGGGAGGAGGAGGGGACAGTGCTGTGGAGCCCTGGGGACTCCACGCTTGTCCCTGGGTCCTTACGGCCAACCTGGAGTTTGAGTGAGCCTGGGGGACTCAGGGACCAGGCATGGCATTCATAGGGTTATGGACAACCTGAGCTTCTTTTCCCAAGCCCCCGCCCCCACCCCCAGGCTCAGTGCACTGGTGCCTGGAACAGAGGTGACACTCCAGGGTGCCATCGAGGCTTGAGATGAGGGGACATTACATGCCTGACACTGTTCTCGGAGCATGGTGCACACACCACTGCAGCAGAGCACTGCTGCCCCCCACTTCAGACTCAGTGACTTGGCCAGCAATGGCTCTGCTAAAAAACAGCCCAAAGGTGGTGCCTCTCCTTCTCAGCACCCATTCTGGCCTGGGCCAGGCCCACACGGAGATGCTTCAGCTTGCCAGAACCAAGAGAGGGGCAAAGAAGGGACTGCTCACTGGGGACACAGCTGTCACGGGGAGGAGTCTGAGCAAGAGGCCAGGTCTTTCCAAGACCACCCCCAGTCTCTCTGCCTGGGGAGCACTGTCCCCTGGGTTTGTTTATGGACAGAGAGGTAAGTGCCCTGTTCCTTCGGGGATCCCCATATGGGAAGGTCAGGTCTCAGAACCCCTCCAGTCTGAGAGGCCGGCCATTTCCAGCCCCACCTCCTTAGCGTGCGTTGCTTGATCTGTTAGCAGAGGATCCAGGCACACCCCAGTGTCCAGATGCACCCCCATACCCACCCACCCATCAGTCCTCACCACTGGTCCGAGGATAGGCAGCGAGGGTCCCGTCCTGAAGGCCGGCAAGCAGGTAGAAGGGGCTGTGACGCAGACAGAGCACGGGCTGCGGGCCTGGGCTCTTGCAGGTGGCCAGGCACTGGGTACCAGTGTCTACACTGCCATAGAGCAGGATGCTGGAGGGAAAGATGGTATCACTGTGACTCATGGGCACCGGCCTGTGTGGGGCTTCACTTGCCCGGCCTCGTTTCTCCTACGGGAACCCTGGCTTCTGTCACAGGACAAGTATAATGAGGAAAGTATTGGGTTCCAACTGACCTGGAGTGGTGACCTTCTGTCCTCCCCATCAAATGGTGCTGTGGTGCCCACTTGAGGGCCATCGGGGAAGAAGCCAGAAACAGAGGTCATAAGGCACTGGGTGCCATTTATAGGGTACGCCTGAGGGCAGTTTTCAAGGAAAGGGTACAATGGGTGTTTGCTTCTTTAGGGAGTAATGAGAACATTCCAGAGCTAAGTCATGATTCCCAAAACCCATCAAATTGCGTACCTCAAAATGGCTAACATGGTGGTTTGTTTTACTCTGGTTTTTTCATTTGTCAGTTTGTTTGTTTTAATCAGGGTCTCAATGTGATCCAGACAGGCCTCAAAATCGTTCTGTAACCAAGAATGACCTTAAACTTCTGATTCTCTGTCTCCCACCTCTCAAGGGCTGGGATCTCAGACATGGGTCACAGTTTGAGGTTCCAAGGACAGAACCCAGACTTCGTGTAGGCTGTGCCAGTGTTCTTCCCACTGAGCCACACTTCCAGCCCCCCCTGAAATGGTGAATTTTGTATTACATGAAATTTACCTTGGCTCAAAACTACAATTAAAGGTGTTTCCCAGATCCCCCGAAGTCCAGGCCCTGCCTGGGCACCAGGCTACAGATCCAGCCTGGACTGCAGTGAGGTTAGTGTATCTTTCTACTATTACTCCTTGGAATACTGGTTTCAGTTCCTCCTTGTGTGGGAGATGGGGGTAGGGATAGCCCCCAGGCTGCAAAGCCACTATGAGAGATCCCCTCAGCATGTGAGGCACACAGTAGGTACTCAGAAGACACACAATCTCATTCTACAGGATGCGGTGAAGAGTACTGATGCAAGGGGACTCTCTTTTGGACAGTCTTCTCATGATTAGATGGGACTGGCCTTCTAGTACCCACACAGCCTGCATTGGGATGGGCTTGGCGGTGGGCGCTAAGCCTCACTGCCCACAGGAACCTGAGACTCAACAACTCGACAGGGGGAGCTTCACCTCAGACAGGGCCTGACACAACATGGCATGTCTAAGGACACACAGCCTGGAAGTGGTGCCAGAGGTTTAGGGGACCCGTTAGCAATGACATAAGCCACTCCTGACACATTGGCTGTCTCCAGTCCCCATTCTCCTGGTGACACTGAGCTGGGGAAGGCTGCTTTGGTTAGCGGACTTCCTGCAGCCATCTGCCTGGCAGGGCAAGGTGTCTCTGCTCATCCTCACCTGCCATCCTGCAAGCCGAGGCAGACAGTGGGATGCACTGTGACCGAGGGATCGGTGGCCGCCCGGCTCTCCTCTCCACCCTCAGCCTCCTCCTCCGGATCTGGAATATACTCTATGCAAAGCACAGGGGCTGCCACTGGGAAGGACTTGACCGTGCGAGGTGAAGGCCGGTTCAGGGAGAAGATGTCCACCTGGCCACCAGCACCCTCTTGACCACCGCCAACCTAGGAGCAGAGGCCCATAGAAGCTGTCAGGCTAGCACATAGAGCATCCCTTCCCAGGGACCACACCCTACACAGACTCATATACACAGACACACACAGAAAGATACACAGACACACACAGAGAGATACACAGACACACACACAGAGATACACAGACACACACACAGAGATACACAGACACACACACAGATACACAGACACACACACAGATATACACAGATACACACACACAGAGACATGGAGATACACAGACATGGAAATACACACATATAGGTACACACAGATATAAACAGATACACACGGATACACAGAGATATACGCATACACAGACAGACACACATATATATACACATACACACACACATAGAAACATACACCCAGACACATAGAAACAGATATATACAAACACACATACACACAAATACAAACATATACAGATACGCACAGATACAAACAGACACAGAGATACACACATACAAACAGATACACACACATACAGAGATACACAAATACATATAAACAGACTCACATATACATACACACATAGAAACATACACCCAGACACATAGAAACAGATATATACAAACACACATACACACAAATACAAACATATACAGATACGCACAGATACAAACAGACACAGAGATACACACATACAAACAGATACACACACATACAGAGATACACAAATACATATAAACAGACTCACATATACATACACACATAGAAACATACACATAGACACATAGACACACAGATACACATACACACACAACACACAGTTCTGAGGGATACACACACAACACACCTACACAACAATACACATACACACAGATACACACACACACAAACACACAACACACAGCTCTCAGGAACAGTGATGGAGAGGAATTCTCTCTTTCCTGTCCCCACACACACCCTGCACTCAACAAAGGTCACGTGCTCCCAGCTACAAGGAAACAAATTAGTTTCGGGGCCTAAGGCAATCAAGCAGCAAGTACTACTGAAAAGTGGGTGCAGCCCACACAGCTCCCAGCTCCCCCTGCAGAGGCCTCCCAAGCAGTACCCAGTGAGTCCCTGGTGTCTTTAAAATGACCCTCTGTCCTGCTCAGTTTCGCTTTTGTGTCGAGTTCACGCTATGAACCCAAGGTATACCTGTCAGGTGAAGAATAGGTGCATTATGCAGGCATGCACGGGCAACTGGGGGTGTACGTGGTGGTTGGGTCAGTGGGTGTGTGGAAGGATGGATGGATGGATGGATGGATGGATGGATGGATGGACAGTTGGACGGATGGATGGATGATGGATAGATGGATGGATGATGGATGGATGGATGATGGATGGATGGATGGATGACGGGTGGATGATGGATGAATGGATGGATGGATGGATGAGTGATGGAGGATGGATGGACAGATGGATGGATGGATGGATGGATGGATGGATGGATGGGTGGATGGACGGACGGACAGACAGATGGACAGACAAATCCACCACCATCATCGCCACCCTGAGCTGGGCAAAGGGCACTACTCACCCAAAGGTAGCCCTGTGGAAGGGAAGTGCTGACAGCCGAGAAGCCCAGCAGGGGAGAGTTAACAGGACTGTGGACCAGACCGCCAAGCTGTGGAGACAGAAGCAGAAGAGTCAGGTTAATCGGTGAGGTTAACTGACCTCTGACGGGCTTCTGAGCCTGTCGGCCCCCAGGTGAGAATGTGACACGGGCCACACCCAGCTGGTGAGAATGTGACACGGGCCACACCCAGCTCCCCGTGCCTCATATCGGATCATCACCCTTCCAGAACCTGACTGGTGCTCTGGAACCAGTCAGCTTCTAGACGAGGCTTGTTGAGGGCCCCTAAGCCCTACTCCAGTCCCCACCCGCATCCAAGCCATCTATTTTGTAGATGGGGAAGACAGGGTCCACAGTGGGCCAGGGCCAGCAAAGAGGAGGTGAGTGCTTGCTCCTGCAACCCTCAGAGGCCCCCTGCAAGGTTCCAGAAAGCTGTGGGGAGGTGGAAGGTGAGAAGCAGGAGCTCTGCATCAGTATCTGTCAGGAGGACACACTGGGACAGGGGACTGGCCGGCAGTCACCTATCACTGAGCGCCGCTGACTGCTTATGTTCCCTCTTGCTGGGCGGCCTCTCAGAGCCTTGTCTCCTGAGCTGATCCGGAAAGCCTAGCTCTCCGAACAGTACAGAGAGAGTGGTGGGCCAGGCTGGAAGGTGCTATGTCAAGGGACACAGAGACTGACACAGGGTCTTTTCCCAGACAGGTGCTGCCCTCTGCTGGTGAAGAGCCTGCGAGTCCCGCTCTGCTGGGACATTCTACCAAAATGCCTAACCATCCTGGGCAAGAGAGCCAGACGTTGTTATCTCAGACACCCTCCTCATGTAGCAGTCAGACTGAAGCTCAGAGAAGGGACAGGGATGGCTTGAGGTCACACAGCGTGTTATAGGCAGAGGCAGGACTAGAACTCTCTTCACCTGGAAGTCCCAGGGCAGCAGCCTCAGCGCTACGGTGTCCCACACGGAGTGAGAAGCAGCCAGAACCTCTGTGTCATGTCTGTGCTGGCTGACAATGACATCACAGCCCAGACTCAGGCATCGCCACGGCAATTCCCGTGGGCCAGGTGAGTGGCAGAAATGGGTCTGAGATGGTGGTTCAACCGTGGGCTTCCTTAAGGGACAAGTGTCTGGACCTCAGGTTTGCTTATGACAGGAAGCCGACTTCTAGGAAGGCAGGCACATGAGAGAGGCAGGGTGCTAGCTGGGGAAAGGAGGCAGGCTTTGCATGGAGCTAGCCTCAGCTCCGACCCTACTCACACACCAGCTCCCTGTATGTAAGTAGGGACCTGACATCTGGCCGGGATGCTCCTAGGGCCTAAAGAAGACAGCTAAACAGTGTGAAGCACAGGCCTGGATGCCTGGCACCCAGCAGCCCTGAGGCTCTCGGGACCTGCATAGAATTCTTCAGTCCTTTGCATGAACCACAGCTGAGCAACTACACAGCCAGCAGGTCAGCAAATACAGCTTGAATGTGTTCTCCAGAGGCCCGTGTGCTAGGAGCCTGGTCCTCAGGGTAGCAGTGGAAAGGGGCAAGACCTTTAAGAGGCAGTACATAGAGGGAGGTAATTAGATTCTGGGTACATCATCCCAGGAAGAGGTAAATGCAGTTCTCATGGGATCCCAGTTCATTCCCTTGAGAGTGAGCTGTCAACCAATGAACCAGCCTGACCATGAACCCTGTCTTCTAGGTTCACCAAACACTGGCCTCCACATGTGATCCTATCATAATGCTATGGCCCTGAGACCTTACCGGGGAAAGGACTGGGGCTGTCTGAACTTGAGTTGTCCAGCTTCCAAAACAGTGAGGCAAATAAACCTCTTTTCTTTCTACAGGGTCTAACCTCAAGCATGTTGTTATAGCCAGAGAAAACAAACTATTACCAGTTCCCGCTAATGAAGGCTGATGGCCATTGGAACAGAGGCTCTTGACCTGGGAAGCTGAGGACTAAGTTGTTTGGCTATATAACCTCTGTGGGGCCAGGCTACAACCCCAGTGCTACAAGGCATTCACGCCTCAGGCCTCTCAGAGAGCCTGAGAGATGGCTTGGCAGGTAAAGGGGCTTGCTGCCGCCAAGCCCAACAACCTGAATTCAACGCCCTAAACCCACATGGAGGGGGGGGAGAATAAAATAGATACCCAAATGTGCACCATGGAAAGCCCCCCATACACACAAGTAAATAAATAATGTCATTTTTAAAACTTAAAACATCTCAAAATGGACACGCTCCACTCTCCCAAACCTGTGGCCAGGCAGACAAGCCTGGTTTGTGGCATGTCCTCCCCTGACCTCCCACTGCCCCTCCAGGGACAGGCCCCTACTTTGGAATGGGGTCAAGAGCCCAAAAAGAACCCTCAGACTCCCCAGCGGTCCAGCCTGTGGGAACCCCCAGGGGACCTGCTGGGATGGTCACCTCTTCCTGGAACCCTGAGTGCATCGGACACAACTGCGTCGAGTGTGCACACATATGCATGTACAGGTGTGCACACAAGTGTCTGAAGGTCAGAGGTCAACTAACGTCCGCCTTCTTTTTGGAGACGGGGTCTCTCACTGAGCCTGGAGCCCCACCTGTCTCCCCCCACCCCGGCCCCCAGGATTGCTGCAGGTTAACAGTACACACCACATCTAGCCTGGAGCCCCACCTGTCTCCCCCTCCCCGGCCCCCGGGATTGCTGCAGGTTAACAGTACACACCCCATCTCTTTTATGAGTGCAGGGGTCGGATTCTTGTTAGTGTGGGAAGCAGTAACCACTAGGCCATCTCTCCAGATCTTTAACCATACAATTTAATCCTCACTGTGACCCGGTCAGGGGGGCTCAACTGTCTCTCTGGTTGGTACTAAAGACGTGACTTTACACTGTGAGCTACAACGCTTTCCAGTGTCACACGACTGGGGCATTCCAGGCCGGGGAACAACTCCAGCAGGAAGGCTTCCAGTCTTCACCCTTTTCCAATAGCCAGCTCCTCCGAGATAGGGGTCTGGCACGACCCAGCGTGGGCACAGCTGTCCGCTCATTACTCTCAACCCCCAGCAAGAGCAGAATTCAACACATACTTCACTGAGTACTTACAGGCCAAGGTCCTGTCTGCCCAGGAAAGAGGCAGGGCCAGCCACTCCCTTGCCCAACTCCAGCTTCCTCGGGGGAAGAAATGGGCTGGCTGCCCACTCCTGTGGCCACCTGAGAGCCCGAGTGAGTGGGAGAGAAGCTTGGGCAGCCGCCCGCATGCACATCTGTTCCCTCAGTAATTGGACAAGGCTGGCAGTCTCCGCTCTAATTCATCCGGCTGCCAGCACAGCGCTTGATGGGGCACAGCTGTCTGGGCTAGGTAGGAGGCGGGCAGGGCTGAGCTAGAACAGCCCAGGAAATACGGCAAGACAGGCCCTGGCGGGTCCCCCAGGAGCCCCTTCCTTCAGGCCCATTACCCATAGATATTCATGCCTGTCTCTCTCAGCTGACGTGGGGCTCCTCTGCCAGCCTGCATGTTCTGGAGCCCTCTAGCTCCAAGTGAGGAGACACACGGGTCCTCGCTCAACCTCCCAGGTTCTGGACAGCAGAGGAGACAGAAGCCCTTTGGGGACTCCGCCATTCCTCTCTGACCTCACTTGGGTGTGGCCTGTGTACCTGCAGAGGCCACACCCCAGGGCCACCCTTGGCTAAGCAACGCAGGATAGACCCAGACACTCTGCCCTCCACGGAAACTGGTTTCCACTCCAAGGCACACAGGTAACCAACCCCCACTCCTTCATTATTTCCCTCTAAAAAAGGCCCACGCAGCCCATACCCTGCAGGATAACTTTTCTTTTAATGATAACATGGGAGAGTGGAGAGATGGCTCAGCAGATCCGTTAAGAACACTGACTGCTCTTGCAGAGGAACTGGGTTCAGTTCCCTGCACCCACGGGGCAGCTCACAACCATCTGTAACTCTAGCTCCAGCGGGATCTGACGCCCTGCACTGGACTCCAGCCCTCCTCTTCTATCCACAAAGCCCCTGTCCACGGATTCAAATCAAGTTCTAGATGACATCACTGCCTGCCTTGGATCCATCGGGACTCTGGGAACGAGACACTACAAGACTCTCACGGTCTCCCTCGCCCAGGGGCTAGCCTCATCACCCAGAGCCAATAGTCTCAATGTCCCCTCCAGAACTCACATTGGAACGTAACGGCCACCATCACAGGACTAGGATGGTTCCTTTAAGAGACAATTAAGCCGAGCTCGGTCCCCTTCCCTGCCTTCCCTTTTTGATTTGTCTGCTCCATGCTGATCTGGCCACTTAGAACGTGGGTCCCCAGGGCCCTCTGGGGTCTGTGTCACTCTTGCTACATGGATCTCTGTTTAATGCCACCTCCTCAGGGACCTCCCTGAACTCGCTAACCGTGTAGCCCCCATTTCCATGCCTACTGTGTCTCTTCTTTAGATTCCCTTCTGCGTGCTGAGGTCCTGCCCGTCTTTGTCCACCAGACTGAAGGCCACGTGAGGCGGGGACCTCGTACGTCCCGGTCACCACTGCACCCCCAGTTCTAGTATTCAGTAGGTGCTCAAGGATGACCCGTGAACAGACGGATGAACGGAGGAATGAACGATGAACTTACATCGCCAAGGTGCTCTTTCAGCTCTTAGCGCCCCAGTCTACAGCCCAGCCCGCACGGCTCCTGCGACTATTTATCTGTGCTGGGTCCCACGCTCGCTCGCCCGTCCCAGAGCTCAGGGTCCTCATCTGCTTGGGAGAGGATAGACAACGGTTGCTCCAGATGGAGGGGCGGGCTCTGCCACGACATAAGGGACAAGTGACGGCTGTGGGGGCGAGCTTCCTGGTGGTCCATACCATGGAGACTGTCATCAGGTGAAACCAACCCCTTACTGTCATTTTGGCTGGGCTTTCGTCTCCTGTGAAATGTCGTTCTAACCACTATTGTAAGAAGTACAGCTAACACAGAAGAATGTAGTGGGCAAGTAAGAGGGTATGACTGTCACAGAGCATGCCGGGATGAGGGCAGTCCCACCAAAGCCAGCCCTTTGGCCTGGTGGCATCAGGCACAGTCCAAAGTCAAGGCTTCAACAGATGAGGTTGCTAGTATCCACTATCACAAAATAATGGAATTTTCCACCCCATGACCCATGCTGGTCATTCACACAGACCTCATTCGTTCAGCAGAAAAGCTAGCTCACAGAACAAGAACAAAAGGCTTGGCCCCCTGGGTCTCTAGGCTGGACTGAGACACTGGGCGAGCCTTTCCAGCTGCGATGACTCTACCTAGACACTGGTTCTCCCAGGCAAGGCAGGGCCTCCACAGCTACCATGTGCCGGGTCCACTCACCTGCAGGCTGAGGGCCCGGGAGGAGAAGGCGGGGACGCAGCAGGCCAGGATGGGGCACCAGAACGGGTTTTTGCTTTTCTTGTCCTCATCGGGACACAGCCATCCTGGCTGGTTCTCCTCCCCTGCAGCGAGAGGAAGTGGGTATACGAAACTAGTCAGGGTGTGAGCCCCAGCAACAGCGACTGGCCCTCGGCCCTGGGAGTCAGCGCAGACCCCAGCAGGCCAGGTCCCACGGTGACCTCATTGCTCTGGTCAGCGCCATCCCACCCCACGTGCCTGCTGCCCGGAGATGAAGCCGAGCATCAGGCTAGGAACCGGTCTATGGACCATGGGCAGGGATCTGGGAAAGCCGAGGGCAGAGTCCTAGCCTGACCCTACCACGGATCAAACTGTGCAGACACTCCAACGCCCTGAGTCTCAATTCCTTTGCCAGTGCAAGGGTGAGTAGGCTGGGGAGTTGGTCAGTGGGTAAGGTACTCAGTGTGCAAGCATGAGGGACTGAGTTCGAATCCTCAGCACCCCTGTGGATGCTGTGATAGTGAGTACCTGTAAGCCCGGTGACAGCAGGTATAGACAGACAGACCGTAGGGGCTCAATGGCCATCCGGTCTAGCCATGAGCAGGGTGGGGATGAGATTTAAGGCTAGATGTGTGGTTCTATCTATGGAGCATTAGCCTAGCATGCAGGAGTTCCTGGGTTCTATCCCCAGCGTGGAATGAATCAGGTGTGGTGCACACACCCATAGTCCAGCCCTCAGAAATGGAGGCAGGAGCATCAGAAGTTCAAGGTCACCCTCAGCTCCACAGTGAGTTCCAGGCCAGGACTGGACCAGGTGAGACCTGTCCACTGAGTGGAATGGGAGCCTTTGGAAAGGGTCCGAGAACTGAGTCGGATGCTCTGGTTTTGGACTTGACATTTGCTGGTATAGGCAGATCGACACCAGCAGACGGTGTTGCTCACTTGATGGGGAGGAGGGCAGTCGGGGCTCTGCTCAAAGGCAGCCCTCTGAGACGCCCTTCCTGACCACTCTGGGTATGACAGCCCCTCTGAGTGCCACCGAAGCCTGTCCTGTGTCCCTTGGTGTCTGTATGCCCGTCTGAATCAGTGTCAGCTACAGATCCAGTTGTGACTTGTCACCACAAGTCCCTCGGTTGTAAGCTGTGAGCCAGGGTCCGGGTTACGACATTCACGACTAACCCCACAGCAGTGTCCAGCACAGACTAAGAGTTCAGAACACACAGGTTCAAAGAATGAATGGCAGGGGGGCTGGAGAGATGGCTGAGTCTGAGAGCTCTGGCTGCTCTTCCAGAGGACCCAGGTTTGATTCCCAGGACCCACATGGTGGCTCACAACTGTCTATAACTCCAGTCCCAAGGGATCCAAACAAGGCACAAACATGAGCAGACATTTCATGCGGACAAATACTAATACACATAAAAATTTTTAAAATTTAATATTTTAATGAATGGAAGGTGGCACAAAGAAACTAATATCAGTCCCAGAAATTCTGCCTACCTTTCTTATACACCGAACCACAACAGCCATTCAGTGTGACGTGTGTGTATGTGTGTGTATGTGTGTGTGTGTGCACGCACACACGCCCCTGTACCAGGAAGCACCAAGGTGTGATGGTTAACACCGAGTGCAACATAACAACATAACAGTCTCTAGAATCACAACATAACAGTCTCTAGAATCACCATGGAGACAAACCTCCGGGCACATCTGTGAGGGAATTTCTAGCCTGGGTTAACTTGAGGAGGGAAGACCCACCCTGAATGTGGGCGGCACCATCCCCTAGGCTGGGGTCCTGGACTGAACAGAAAGGAGAAAGTGAGCTGAGTTCCAGCATCCATCTCGCTCTGCTTCCTGGCTGCAGATGTGATGTGACCGGCCGCTTCAAGGCCGTGCCTCCACGCCTTCCTACCCTTCCATGGTGGAATGCACCCCTCAACCTATGAACCACTCCCAAAACAAAAACAAAAACAAACAAAAACCTGGCCAGCATTTACAGTAACAAAATGTGGATAAAGTGCTCATCACCATAGAGGTGACACTAAGATGCAGGGATTGGAAAGCAAAACTAGGTCCTGACTGTGGCATGAGGCAGGACCCACATGGGGACTTGGGGACTGCTAGGCTCCAATAACCAAGTTCTTCACACTAAACCTGCAAGAACACAAGGCCACACCTGCTCCAACAAGGCCACACCTGCTCCAACAAGGCCACACCTCCTCCAACATGGCAACACCCACTCCAACACAGCCACACCTACAGGGCCACACCCACCCAACAAGGCCACACCTACAGTGACACACCTACTCCAACAAGACCACACCTACTTCAATAAGGCCATGCCAATTCTAACGAGGCCACTCTGAGAGTCCCCAGTGCACTGTCACAGAGCAATGCTAGCTCTGTCTGAAGATGCCCACCTGCTGGGTGCCTACAACTCTGGGGTCATGAGGAGATCATCTACTGTTGGGACAACAGCTTCCCTAAGTCCCACACTCCTCCTTGGTGGCAAACAGGAAGGCAAGCTTCCACCCAGCCTCCAGGGCCAGTCCGTAACAACTCCACGGAACCTCATTGCTCCCTGTTTGAAAACACCAGTGGCATCTGGTCTGCTTGGAGTAAGGCCCAGACTCTTCTGGAAGAGCCACAAGGACCACCCCTCCCTCCCAGCCGCATGTCCTGGTCACCAGACTCCACAGTTGTCAGCAGTTTCAGCACGCAGCTCTTGATGTCCCTTTACATGGCGTTCTGCAGCGGGCTCCTCTCCTAACCACACCCCCTTCCTTCCTTCTCAACAGAGTCCCCGCCCACCAGAACTGTCACATCCCTCATTACTGCAAGTGTCCCCAGGTTGGAGCGACTCAATTTTATGTCCATCCACTTTGCAATGGTGGGAAAGCCGAGACCAGCCTTGGATCCTGAGCGTTGATCTTCCCTGGACCGGCACTAGGTGGCGCCACCTCTCAGGATGCTGGAGAGCCATCTCCAGGTCACCCAGCTCAACACACCAGGCATTTCTGGAGGTTGCCTTTCTGGATCTTGTCACATTTCCCAACCCCTACCTGTGTATGGTTTCCACGCGTGCATGTATGCACGTGTGCCCATGCATCCAGACTTGGTTTGTCCTCATTACTAAAGGTGGCACCTGGGATATTGGGCATGCTCGGGCAAACATTACAGCCAAGCTCTACCCTAGCTATTAATATACATGGCCTACACACACTTGATTAAGCACACACTTCGATCCTGGGCTAATGGAAATGACCCGAGCGTGCTAAAGGTCGGCTGGGCCAAGCTGTGCTGTGTGGGAGGTTAGGGGTTAAATGTAGTTTTCCCTTCAGATGAGCTTATGAGGCACAAGGCATTATAACTGAAGGGACAGGGTTGGCTCTGCCCCTCCACGGGCTTCTCCATTCCGGTGTGCATGCGATATGGAGGCAGGAGGTTCTCTACCGTGCCGCTGGTCCGTGAGGGCCAAAACTATCTATCCATGTGCTTTCTGTGCAAGCACGAACACGCTGGCAGCTTTTAGGAAAGGCCAAAGGGAAAGGCTGGCCTGTGTAAGGATGAACCACTCCTGAGAGGCCCAGCGCAAACGCCAGCTGGGCCACAGAGGCTGGAGTAGTCACACGGTGACCACACTGGAGAAGCTGTATGTAGGCTCCCTATGATGCACAAGGGCTGGCCGGCGACCCGGATGGCTCCCATCCCTGCCTGAAGCCCTCAGCAGTGACAGCATTTTCTAATGGGCGCAGAAGTGGCCCTTCACACTCTGGGCCCTGGACACTGTCCCATAAAACCTATATCCCAGCCACAGAAAAGAGAGGAAAAGCCAGCGGGTTTGTGAGAGATGTGTCAGGCCAAGCACGACTTCCGCACATGCGCACGAGTCGTCCCATCAGGGAAATCGCGGTAAAGAAAGTAAGCCACTGGGCCCGATGCACAGTGTGCTCAGGCTACGGTGGGATAAGGGCTGCCCTGCGGCCTCTCAATTAAGGCCCAGCAGTAAAATAAACACAACCCAATTTAAGATACCATCCCTGCCCTTAGTGAACACTCACAGCCAAAGACGCCATGCCAGGCCGGAGACCTGTGGCGCTCACCCACCTGACAGCGGATAGGTGACCGCACATTCCCCACCCCCACCGCTCCCCGCAGCTCCTCCCTCCGTCCCCCTGCACGCCCCAGCCTATCAGGCCCTGGCAAGTCATTACCATATATATTTTTAATGATCTGACCTTCTCCCTCCAGATGGTGCCTTTCTTGTGTGCAACTGGGATTGCTAAATGAAAATGGAGTTGTGGGCTCCCCATCTGCTGCTGCCATTGTCCCTGTCACAAGACCAGAGCAGTTGAGACCTGAATGAGGAGGCTGTGGCCCCTGAACACAGAAAGCCTGCTTGGAGTAAGTGACATTCAAGAGAGGCACCAATGGCACAGAGGTGATTTCAACTGACGCTAAGTGGAGGCTTATTTAGGGCCCTGTTTGTGCTCAAGAGCCATTGCAGCACAGGAGGGAGCTCTGGGGATAGGAACTCTCCCCCTCCCCCAGCCTAGGAAGCATCTCCCCAAACCTACTAGAAGCACCCTAGGCACGGCCTACCTCAGCCTTCCAACACACTGTGATACTGAGCCTGTTGCCCAGTCTAGAAATCAGGGGACGGAACTCCATTCACTTGGAGTTGTTGGGGAGCCTAGAAAGACCATCAATGAGGTCTAGGCTATACCAAGCCCTGCAGAAATGGTGGCCCTTTCAGATCACCCTCCTCTTAACACTATGAGGAGAGGCTGAGCCACCTCGAGCCCTGCTGTGTGCTTGGCCTCCGGGGTGAGATCTTCACCATCATGAACCTCTGTTCTCAAAATTCCCACATCCTCGGCCATTGTCAGAGCCTCCTCATCAGACGGCCTGGTGCAGGGAGACGCTACCAGTCACAGCCAGTCAGGGAGATGCCACCAGCCACAGCCAGTCACCAGGCTAAGCATCTTTTCCATAAGCCACCCCACCCCGGGATGCTCAATGCTATCCATGGAAGCCAGCCAAAGGTCACAGCTTCCCAGTTGGAGTGTAGGGCCTCGGACCCCTTCCCAGAGAAGAGAGCCACCAACCATATCCAGGCAAAGCTTAGGGCAGTGGTTCTCAACCTGTGGTTCTCAACCCCTTTGAGGAGCAAATGACCTTTTCACAGGGGTCAGCTTAGGCCAACAGAAAACAAGATATTTATATTATGATTCATAACAGTGGCAAAATTATAGTTAAGGAGAAGCAACTGAAATGATTTGATGGTTGGGAGTCATCACAACCTGAGAAACTGTACTAAAGGGTCACAGTATTAGGAAGGTTGGGGTTCTCAGAGTTCTTCTACACCCCAGTTCTCAAGACTCTCCTGACCCTCATATCCCCAGGCCCCAGGAGAACCATTGGCCTTCCAGATCCTAGCACTGGGAAGGTTTGCAGAGTCCATGAGATTTAGACCTAGGACACAGTCAGGCTAAGGTTGCAGGCATCAGTTCTGAGTAGCTGTGAAGAGAGAGGGCTGAAGGCTACACCAGAGATGAGACGCAGGGAGACCCCAGGTTTCCTGCAGCCCCTGCCTGAAGCCCCTGAGGCTCCTCCTAGTGTGGGTGTGACAGGGCCCCCACCCCCAGGCCCTCTCTAGAGAGCTGTCAGAGGGAGCGGTTCTGGGGCCTGGGGATATGAGGGGCAGGGGAGCAGAGCCTTAAGAACTGGGGAGTTGGGGCAGGGGAGGCAGCAGAACTCTGAGAGCCCTGACCTCCCCTTCTTTCTCTGGAGCCCTCTGTGTGTACCTATAACCTCTGTGTGTACCTATAACCAAGGCTCTGTGTATAGGCTAGCAGCTGTGATGGGTGGGAATGTCTGACCCAGCTCTGCACTGCCATGGGAGGCTCTAACTCCTGGGTGCAGGGCTGCCCCCCCCAACACCCAATGCCCCCCGCATGGTCCCTACTCTCTGATTCCCCCAGAGCTGGGTGCTAAGAGCTGGCAGGACAAAGCAGTCTTGGAACTATGGACCAGTGTCTTCTAGCTCCAGGTCGCGTGGTAGAAGGCCTGCCCCAGTCGCCTGCTGAACCTTCCGGTGCACCTGAGAGCCTACTGCAATAGGCAAGGGCCCTTGGCGATCCAGTCTGGCCACAGATGGGGAAACTGGGGCTCAGGAAGGACATCTGCCTTTCCTGGGATCACAGGGTAATGCCAGTGTTTGGAAGGGGTCCCCTTCTAGAATGAAGCTCTCTTGTTCCTCATTCAGTCTTTGGGGGACTGCCATTCTGACTCACTGATACAGGAGAAAATTAAATACAATAAAGGACTGGCACATCTTTAACATGGTCTTGCTCCTTGAACATCACACACACACATACACTCACACATATACACACTCTCACACATACACCCAAACACATGCACATTCTCACACATACACACAAAAACACACATGCTCATGCACACACACATATGTATGCACACATGCAATGTGAATACACATACACACACATACATACATGCACACACATATATCCATACACACATACACATGTATGCACACCCATACATATATGAAAATACATACACATAACACATACATGCACACACATATACATACACACACATACACACACACGACACTGCAGATGAGAAACAAAAGCAGCCAAATGCACAAGTTATTCAATCCCAAGGGGACCAAGCATTCAAATATAATTTCAAACGACTGTCCTATTAAGGCTGCCGAAGTGACTCTGCGTGAAGACAGTCCATGGGCTCAGTCAGCGCCAGGTCCAGCAGCACCAGCCCAGCTCCACAGACTGTCCAGGTTCTACTAGGACGCTGCCTGAAAATCCAGCCTGGAGCTCTGGCCTGTGATCCCAGGTACCTGGGAAGCTGATGTGGAAGGGTGGTGAGTTCAAAGCCTGCCTGGGTGACAGAGTAAATTCAGCTCAGGGAGCGGCCTCCCTCCCCTGCCTCAAAACAGAAGGAAAGGGAGGACTGGGGGTGTTGGGCAGGCAAGAGCCTTGCTGAGCATATGTAAAGCCTAGTTCCATCCGGACAGTAGAGGGAAGGAAGGGGGGAGACGAGGAGGAAACAAAAAGGAAGGAGGAAAGGGAGGGAGCAGGGCAGGAGAGAAGGGGTACGGGGGAGGGGCAGGAGGGCAGGGGCAAGGAGGCAGGGGTGCAGGGAGGCAGAGGGGGGCTTACAGTGGGTTTTAGCATTCATTGGCTCACCTTGAAGTACATAGTTTGGGAAGGCAGCATGTGCCTGCCCCCAAGGCCCAGCAGGGGGCACCACCTTAGCCTTCCAAGGGCCAGAATCTCCAAGTCTTATCTTAAAGCCTTCTCTCTGCCCTCTGAGGAGCTCTGGTTGCCAACACCAGCCCTAGACCCAGAGCCAGAGCACTGACCAAGCAGATACCTCTGGTCCCAGCTCCTTCAGAGCCACACACCCCTCTCCATCCTCCCCGGGGCCCTGTGCACAGCAGCAGAACATCTCACTTGGATGCAAACCCAACTGTGATGTCACAGGCTCCCCATGTTCCAGTGAATACCTTCAGCACACACCCAGAACAAGTTCTTCTAACAGCCCGCCTGCAAGTCTCATCTCTGCTCTACAGAACAGCATTGCCATCTGAGACAACTACCTAGTTCTTACACACACACACACACATACACACACACACACACACACGCACACACATACACACTCAACACACATGCATACACACACTCACATGCATGTACATGCACATGCACACACATGCACATGCACACACACTCACGCACATGCACGCATACACTCATACATATGTAAGCACACGCACATGCACACACATGCATGCACATGTGCATGCACACACTCACACACATGCATGCACACACGTATGCACACACATACTCACACACACATTTATGCACACACATACCACACATACCCTGCTCAGACCACAGTGAACACCCATTGCTGCTGCCCCAGGACCTGCACACTTGTGGCTGCCACACCTGAATCACTTGGCTGGGATCTTCCCATGGCTTCTCCCTGACACAGCCCTCACTCTTGGTGACAGCAGCATGGCCCTGCTTCACCTCCTTCACAGTCCAGCACTCCACTTAATGTCTGTGTGTCCATCTCAAACTCAAATTCCTCAAAAGCAGAGCGCCTTCTGAGTTTTGTCAGGGCCCTTTATGCCTAAAATTATCAGGGGATGGGGGAGGCAGAGGCAGGTGGATCTCTGTGAGTTAAGGCCAGCCTGGTCTACAGAGTGAGTTCCAGGACAGCCAGGGCTACACAGGGAAATGAGCAAACAAAGCTGGAAACGGTCACCTCTGTGTCATTGCAGTACTGAACAGACTGATAGACCCTTGCGGCTTCCTGGCCACCCAGCCTAGCTCAGTCAGTCAGCCCTAGAACAAACATGGGGAGCTGGGGAGGCGGCTCAGTGGTTAAGAGCACTGACTGCTTTTCCAGAGGACCCAGGTTCAGTTCGCAACTGCCCATAACTGGATTTCCAGGGCTTCTTCATCCTCTTCCAGCCTTCCATGGCATGCAAGTGGTACAAAGACATCTATGCAGACAAACACACATGCAGTCTTTTTTTTTTTTTTTTTTTTTTTTTTGAGACAGGGTTTCTCTGTGTAGCCCTGGCTGTCCTGAAACTCACTTTGTAGACCAGGCTGGTCTCGAACTCAGAAATCCGCCTGCCTCTGCCTCCCAAGTGCTGGAATTAAAGGCATGTGCCACCACGCCCGGCTCACATGCAGTCTTGGCTTTTAAAGTGGATGGTGCCCGGGGAACACCTGAGGCTGTCCTCTGGCCTCTAAATAACTACACACACATGCACTCACACATGCATATACATGCTCTCTCACACACATACACATACACACATATGTACTCACACATGCATACACAAGCTCTCACACACATACACACTCACACAATGCATGCACATGCTCACACATACACATACACACATGCATGCACACATATACACGCATGCATGCACACACATACACTCATGCATGCTTGTGTGCACACACATGCCCGGACACACACACATACACTCAGACATGCATACACATACTCTCACACACATACACACATACTTACATGCACGCATCACACTCGTGTGCACATACACACACTGCTATATGAGACAAGTAAAAAGGGTTTTTAATGAATGAAAGCCAGCTGACAGAGGCCTGACTCCTGATTCAGGAATATTTTTCAAACCTATTGGAGGAGCTGGAGAGATGGCTCAGTGGTTAAGAGCACCAGCTACTTGTCCGGAGGACCCTCGTTCGATTCCCAGCACCCACACGGTGGCTCACAACCATCTGTAGCTCCAGTTCCAGAAGGTCTGATGCCCTCTTCTGGCCTCTGAGGGTACTGCATGCATGTGGAGCAGATCCGCATGCAGACAAAACACCCATATATAAAATAAAAATTGAAAAATAACTCATCTAGAGAAAGATCACACACACACAGTCAAGGTAAACAAAGATGCTCCCAGTGTCAGCTAGATTTCTATCTACCATACAATCCTGACTGTTTGCCAGCCATAAAACAAACAGATTAAAATCACTACAACCCAGTGCATGTTGATATGGCGGGGTCGGGACACAGGCAAGTGAGGTGGCAGAGGCCCTGGAAGCATAATGCCTGGTGTCTGAGTCTTACATCTAAACCTTCCTGCTGTGTGATTTCATAAAAGTTACTGCACCTCTCTGGGCCCGAGTCCACAATGATTTTTTTTTTTAAGTTCTCAACAGACCTACCTCAGGGAGCCTATGAACCAAGATGTACCTGGGATTTTGCAAGCATCCAGCCTGGTATTTATTTATTTTACCGTATTGAGATACACATCAGTGGTGATTAGGTACCACCAGCGTGTGCTCCGCAGGCAGGAATCACCACCCCCTGGCAGCTAATCAGTTTGTGTCCAATCCCAATAACTCAGGGACAAGAAAGCCAAGGCTTAGAGAGGGAGGGAGTGGTCCAAGGTTGAGAACTGGGCATTTCTACATGGCACCGCCTCCCTCCCACTGGGACGTGCCCTGCTCTCTAACCACCGAGAGCTCATACCCCCAGCCTCTCTCCTGCCCCGCCCTTGCTCTGCCCCCAGCCTCTCTCCCGCCCCGCCCTGGCTCTGCCCCCAGCCTCTCTCCCGCCCCGCCCTGGCTCTGCCCCCAGCCTCTCTCCCGCCCCGCCCTGGCTCTGCCCCCAGCCTCTCTCCTGCCCCGCCCTGGCTCTGCCCCCAGCCTCTTTCCCGCCCCGCCCTGGCTCTGCCCCC
>NC_034595.1:91500774-91509122 GCF_900095145.1 Mus pahari
GCCCCGCCCTGGCTCTGCCCCCAGCCTCTCTCTGCCCCGCCCTTGCTCTGCCCCCAGCCTCTCTCCCGCCCCGCCCTGGCTCTGCCCCCAGCTTCTCTCCCGCCCCGCCCTGGCTCCGCCCCCAGCCTGTACTCACTTAGTCCGATCTTTGCCAAGTGTAATCTGTTGACCCAGGAAATCTTGCTCAGGGGGTTCGGGGTGATGAAGACCACCATGAAACTGATGGGCCGGCCAGACCTGCGGACGGAGAGACAAGGCAGGACCCGTGAGTGCCTGGTATAGTGGCTGAGCTCCACAGAAGACCTTGGAAGGGGCCTGTAGCCTGGCAAACTCCACCCCCTTGGGGAGACCGCCCTCCACCCTCTGTGATGGGCAGGGGGCACCTGGTCCGAGAAGCTGAGCCATTCTTGGCAGCCCAGTTCCAGCCCCCCAACACCCCTGGCTTTATGCCCAGCTGAGATCCTGGCACCACCAGGTGCCAGCATTTCACTGGCCTCTAGAGCCAGGGGAAAGGACTTCATACTGTCTCTCCCCAATGGTGGACACTCAGTCAGGAGATGAGGAAAAGAGGAAGGAGGGAGAGAAGACCTGAGGGAGGGCAGGAAGGGGGGAGGGAAGCAGGGAGAGCAGGAGGGAGGGGCAGAGCGTGGATGGAAGGGTTGGGGGTGGGAAGGAGGGAGGGAGGGAAGGAGATTGGAGGTCACCCCAGAGCAGCAGGGCTCCTTTAGAGTCCTGTGAGTAAGTCCACCCCCTGGAAGTGGACAGGGCAGTGTCTCTCAGTCTCTAGGTGCCCAGGAGAATAAGGCACAAGAGAGGAGGCAGCAGAGGAGGGGGCAGCTTCCGAAGCTCAAGCTACAGCCACCCACACTCAAACATCAAGGCCCTGCTCTCTTGCTGAACCTCTTTCCTGACCCTGGAGGCCCACCCCTGAGGAACCAAGCCAGCATATTTCCCTGACTCCCACTGCTCAGACCCCACCTCCTGCAGAGAGGCTCCCAAGCAACGCCCAGGGGTCCTGAGCCTGGCTGGCCCCTGGCCCCACTTCCTTGTTTGTACTCAAGTCCTACAAAGCTCCGAGAGGGCCTTTCCCTGTTAGCCTGCCTGCCTGCCTGCCTGCCGGCCGGCATTCCCTGCCTCAAGACCACCTCTCCCCACAGAGAGGGGCCCCACAGCTCCTGTGGCGATTCTTGGGAGCAGAGGGCCTGAAAGGGGCGGCTGGGTCTATCTATGAAGATCTGGGATGTCACAGGCTGAGGTGAGGGAAGAGGGTATGACGTAGTAGGCCCGGTGAGTCCAGAGTCCACCAACGAAAACCAAGCTAACCCAGGATGTCAGCAAGATGACCCTTCAATCATCCTAAGTACCTACTATGTGCTAGGTGCTTTCCTGGACATGGCCCACAGTGGGTGTGCACCGTCTCTCTCTTATCACAGCAGTTACAGCAAGCAGGAGGTCCCAGGCTCTCACTCATGCGTGTTCTCTCTCTCTCTCTCTCTCTCTCTCTCTCTCTCTCTCTCTCTCTCTCTCTCTCTGACTGCCCCCCCACTGGCGGCAGCCCCGCCCCCTCACTGGCACCAGCCACGCCCCCCACTGGCGGCAGCCACGCCCCCCATGCCCCCCTCACTTGTCTGGCTTCCCAGGCAGCAGCAGCCTCAGGCGGCACTTGTTAGCCGAGTGGATCTCCTCCTCCTTCACGCGCATCAGCCTCTGCAGGGCCAGGCACCAGTCTTGGGCCACAGTCATGTTCAGATTCTAGTGTTGGGGGAGAGAAGGGGTCACCATAGTCCCCTGGCTCCCCAGAAAGCCTAACACAGCTACGGCACCCGGGGCGCGTGGGATAAAGCCTGGGAGGCAATCCCGTCTATACACGGGACCTCCCAAGCCTCGATGAGAGCCCACCCCACTGCTGCTTCCTCTCAGAGGGACACCGGAGAGGATGCTCTGAAGTCCGGGACAGAGGCTGGGGAGGAACTGTAGGACCTCCAACTAGTGCACAAAGCCAGATGTGATGGTTTGTACATGCTTAGCCCAGGGAGTGGCACTATGAGGGGTGTGGCCTTGTTAGAGTGGGTGTGGCCTTGCTAGAGTGGGTGTGGCCTTGTTCGAGTGGGTGGGGCCTTGTTCGAGTGGGTGGGGCCTTGTTGGAGGAGGTGTGGTCCTGTTGGAGTAGGTGTGTCACTGTGGGCATGGGGCTTTAAGACATCATCCTAGCTTCCTGGAAGCCAGTATTCTGTTATTAGCCTTCAGATGAAGATGTAGAACTCTCAGCTCCTCCTGCACCATGCCTGCCATGTTCCTGCCTTGATGATAATGGACTGAACCTCTGAACCTGTAAGCCAGCCCCAGTTAAATGTCCTTCTAAGAGTTGCCTTGAGCCTGGTGTCTCTTCACAGCAGTAAGACCCTAACTGAGACCCCAGACATATGCAGAGCTTTCTGAGAGGGTCAGGAGTGCCAGCCTTTACAACCGCTCCATACTCAGAGCCAGGGCACAAAGGGGCACCATACACCCGGGGCAGGTCCCTCACCACCCCTGGGCCACACCTACCTGGTAAGTGCCATGCAAGGTGCTGATGAGCAGCGTGATCTGTTCCACCACTGCCAGGTCCTTCTGCAGGTCCTGCAGCTCCTGGAAGAGGCGTGGGGGGCCCAGGTACACCTTGTCTGGCAGAGAAGACACAAGGATCAGCCCTGGGTCTGGGAAAGGTGTCCTGTCATCAGGAAGCTGACAGGGATAAGGCAGCCATGTCCAAAGAGAAGAGCCAATGGAAATGCTGAAGAAAATATGGGCCAGGGTTTGGGACAGAGAGGTCCCAGCAGAAGGAAGGTGTCGCACCTGGGATGGTGCCACTGTCGGTCTGTACGGAGGCTCACAAGGACCATAAGACTAAATCAGCCACGCTCCGAGAACTGAGGAGCCTTCAACGGACCAGAATGTGATGGGTATGGGCAAGCCAGAGAAGAGTATGGGGCTCCTTGCAGCCTACGAACAGCACACTGTTCAGTGACATATGGGGGACCTGCTATGCAGGGCAGGCAGGGTCCCTGCTCTTATGGGACTTAGGACCCAGAGGGTTGGGCAGACAGCAGGGGAGGGGAGTGAATTAACCAGATGGTAGAGAATGCTTGGGAGGAAAGTTCTAGGGCAACAGGCCAGTGGTGGGCGGGCCTAGAGCTCAGATGTTGATACAAATACTACACAGGGGGGGACAGGGAGAGACAGAGCAGGGGGACAGGCAAGATGGCTCAGAGACAAGTCCTTGGATGCCACCTTGGGAACAGGATGGTGCACGCTAGGCCAGGGTTTCTCAGGCAGCCTAAGGGAGTCAGGATTTTTCACTGTGAGGGGCTAAAAAGCAGGCGCACATCCCACGCCCCCTAGAGGGTACGACTTTGGTGCCACATTCTTCTGCGTGCGGTCAGAGGTTTTGAGGATTTGGGAGCTGACTGGAGCTGTGTCACGATCAACGGGAATCGGTACAAGGGTACACGGGATGGTAAGGATGCACTCACTGACAGAGAATGCTCAAGGAATGGACATTGGTGGGAAAATGGGGCTCCACGTAAGTTGCCCTGTAGGATTTGGGGGGACCCACTCATAGGAAAGCATGCGATGTCTACAGTGTGAGCAGTTCAGGCTCAGTGAAACAAAACAACTGTCACAATGCATTCACACCGTGGACAGTATTATTTATTGTCCTGTAGTGTTATTTTTATCTAGTTTGTGTTTTGTTTGGATTTTACTCTCGCTCAAGGGCTAAAAGCACATGTGTTCATTGCTGGGAGCTTTCCCTGTGTCCTTATTTGCATAACAATGTGTTAAAAAATAATCTAAGGCCAACCAGGGATCTACAGAGCCTCTCGCCTTTCAAGGGGGTCGGGCTGCAGAGGGAGAGAGTCAGGGACACAGGGGTCCTCGGAGCTACAGTCTGGGAGTGGGCAGAAGAAGGGTGTGGAGTTAGGTTGAAGGGACCCAAGTGAGACAAAGGGATTGGGGAACCACCCCTCTCTCTGGTCTCACACTCGGATCTGGAAGGGGTCACAGTGGTACTGCCTCAGAGGGCTGAGCAGCTGTCGCAACCATGCCTCAGAATTTCCAGAGTTTGGGGCCCAGTGAGGCAAGCGCCCAGGCAGGGCTGTGGGCAGAGCCACGGCGGGGAGGGGAAGTGAAACTGGAGCTCTGGTCGCTCATGGCAGGTGCGACGTGCAGTGCTCCGATCTGCTGGCCCGGCCTGTGGTTTAGTGTCTCTGGGTGCCAGGCCCTGGCTGAAACGGAGGTTCTGGGAGACCAGCCTTCAGCCATCGCCGTTAATACTGTCAAGGCTACGGGCTCTGGAATCGCCTGGGAGACACACTTCTGAGCTCCGTGAGGAGCTGCCAGATGAGTGGGAACCGAAGTGGGGAGAACCTCTCAGAAGGAACATGGGCCCTGGACCAAACTGAAAGGGACCTGACCACCGCCATGCACCTCTCTTTGCTCTCTGACTTTGAAAGCAGTGTGAGCAGCCACCTCACACACCTGTGTGAGACCTGTGTGGACCTCCCAAACTAAGCTTCCCTTCTTTAACTTGATTTTTTTTAAAGATATTTTATCACAGCAATGAGAAAAGTAACAATGAGAAAACAGCCTGGATGGGGCTCTGGCCCAGGCTCAGCTCATCAGAAAGATCAGCTTGGAGATGGTGACTAAGGATACCCTCAACTCAAACAACAAGAAAGGGCCCAGACTGGGGAAGACCCTGCAGTGGAAGGCGGTACACTCCCGGGGCCAGGACCCCAGGAGGCCAAGGAACTACAGCAAAGGCTGGGAGGGAAGGAGGAGGCAGGCAGATGTCCCCAAGAGGGCCACAGAGGTCTGTACCCCCAAGAACATCAGATCATTGGGGGAGTGGTGGCATCCTACAGCATACATACACCACACGTGAAAGGGACAGTTCTGGGGAAGGTGGAAGGGGGCAAAGGGAGGGAGGGGGAGAAGCAGCCTGAAGCTACTGCAGTGGTCCGCATGCACAGAGTGGAAGCCATTTTGCAAGCAGAAGGCAGACAGGGAGATGCTCCCAGGCACGGTGCTCCTGTCTTCAAGCAGAGTCTAAGAGGTTGGGTCAGGTTGGGGAGAGACAGACAGACAGACTGACAGACAGACCTGAATTCTCTAGCACCCCTATGGATCAGGGGGTAAGTTCCTCACTGTACCAGGAGGCATACTAGGTACAGACAGAAGGCACCTGTCCAAGAGCCCACAGGAGGCAGCAAATAGCCAAGTCACACTTGGCCTGTGTCCCTGTGAGGGAGTCTAGCTCAGGGTAGGGGATGTGTGCAGGGTGTGCGGCAGCCATGAGACCACAGGGGCGCGCATGTGCAAGGGACGTCGCGGCTCCGCACTGAGCTACAACAGCAAGACTTTCTTGGCCCAGGCCCCACCAGCCTGTGGTCCCTGGCCCCGGTTGGTTCTACAGCTCGCAGGTGACAGGCAGCAGCCAACAGCCAGCGGTACTCACTCTGGGCCTGCCCTGCAGTGGTGGCCTTCTTGGCTCCAGCATGCTGGATGAGCAGATTGTCCTTGTCATAGGCACCGCTGTCCTGACCCACCTCTACCACTTGCACCTGAGGCAGAGCCGTGTTCCACTTCACCACGTACTTGGGCCCCAGAGGCACCAGGCTGCTGATCTCCAGCTGGCCCCTGTGGGAAGAAAAAGAGCGCTGGAGAGCCTGCTGCAGCCCAGCCCAGAGACAGCGTAGCTCCAGCACCCAGCACCTTCGCTTAGCCAGGCTCCAGGCAGCACAAGCATAGGACCTCAGGCCCAAATCCAGCCAGGCCAGGCAGTGCAGGAAACCCACACCAAGGCATTACACCAGGGAGCCCAGGCCCAGAACCAGAGTCACATGCCTGAATCCCCGAGCCACAAGCTACCTACCTGTGGTTGGAGGGCCTGGAGAAGAGACAAAAGGGGTATGTGTTACTGAGACGGCGCACTCCTGTGAGGCGGAGGACTCTGGGGGCAAGCCATTGGCCTAGGCAGCAGGCATGAAGGGAGGGACAGCTCCAGACTGGAGCACGGCCACCTAGGCCAGGTGTGACCAGAGGGCAACTATCCAGAAGGTCTCCCTGGGGAGCAGCCCGCCCTCCTCTCTGATTCTGACAGCAACCCCCGCAGCTGCTCTGGGATCCCAGAAGAGAAACTCAGTAAAGTTAAGTGGCTCAACCACACTGGCAAACCAGGGTCCCCGTGGCTTCAACCACACTGGCAAACCAGGGTCCCCAAACCTGAGCACTTACACCCCATTCCTCTCACGTGACCAACCCTGAACATTGTAAGACCGAGAAGGGTGGTGGTCATGCCCCCGCCCCTGCTGGGTGTCTGGATATAATGAGACATAAGACTCGCAGTGCCAGAGACTGTCCCCGTGGCTCAGTGGATAAAGGAACTTGCCACCAAACCTGCTGACCTGAGTTTGATCCCCAGGATACAAATAGTGAGAGGAGGGAGAACTGATTCTAAAGATTGTGCTCTGACCTGTGCATACACACACACACACACACACACACACACAGAGACACGGACACACAGACACGGACACACACGGATACACACACATGGACACATGCAAAGGCACACATATGCATACACACATACATACTCAAACATGCACATATACATACACACATATACATGGACACATGCAAATGCACATGTGCACACACATACACAAACATATACACACATGCACATATTACACATACATACATGCATGTATGCATACACACATGCACATATACATGCATGCATGTGCACACACGTGAGCACTTACACACACATACACACACATGCATGTATGCGTGCACACACACACATATACACACAGTAAGTACCCAAGCTGGGAGGTAGGAGAACAGGCCTGGGTTGACAGTCAGTGAACACTTCCTGTGAATTCCCCTGCTGAGTGAGGTCTGGGCCATTGCAGAGTGTGGGTCCCAGCTCCCATTGCCTGAGGCAGTACAGCCCCCCAGCTTATTACATCACCCGAATAGTCAAAGGTCTTGACATTTGTGTGAATTCCTGTGCTAACCATATGTGAGGTTCCAGCAGCAGCCACAGGCCACCTCCCTCACAACCCAGTTCCTCCTATCTCAGGCTAAGCCCACAGCCCAGAGCTTCTACAGCCTCCCGTGGGCTGGAAACAATGCCCTACAGGGCAGAAACTACTCTGGGTGGACACCAGCAGCTCTGAGATCCGGGAACCCCATGTGAGCCCAAACCGCAGGGATCTGGGGTAGACACAAGGAAGAGCCTCCTTGTCAGGCTGAGCTACGAAGGGTATTCTGTAGCACACAGCCCTGGCCCGGGAATGACAGTAAGTCTGAGGTCAGAGATGCCCCTGGCTAGTCCAGATCTTAGCCCTGGGGGCCGAGGACAAAGCAGGGCATGAGGGAGGTAGAGGAAGGTGAAGAGTCTAGACCTAACAGGGTTACGGTGGTGCCGTGACAGAGGCTGGGGAGAGGAAACCAAACAGCAAAGGTCCCTGGAAGGGGATGTCCCACCCCGTGCCAGGCTCTTACTTGAAGTTGATGTTGGCGCAGACCAGCATGTCATTGAGCAGGAAGACCCTGCGCTCCTTGGACTTGATCAGCTGCCCTCGGTCTCCATACACCGTCTCGGTCAGTGTCTCACACAGAAGCAGCTGCCGCTGGCCAGAGGTCAACAGCTGGAGAAGGGAAGGGACAGAGAAGGTCAACATTGATGTCATGGTCTAGGTGCTCCCCAGACAGCCAGGCCAGAGGTTCAGAACCTCTCCCACCTTGTAGAAAAGAAGATCCAGGATTGTGTATGATAACATACGTGTGTCTACAATAACCGCAGCACTCGGGGAGCTGGGGGTCAGGGGAGAAGGACCATGAGGCTCAGGCCAGCCTGGACTACACAATGAGACCTATCTCTGAAGTGGCAGAAGGCCCGGGGTACAGCTTAGCTGGTGGAGTGCTCACCTTTAATACACCGAACCCTGGGTTCTGATCCCCTGTACCATGTAAACCAAGTGTGGTAGCACACACCTACGATCCCAGCGCGTGGGAGGTGGGGCAGGGGGATGGAGAGTTCAAGGTCATCCTCAGCTCCATAGGGAATTTGAGGACAGCCTGAGCTAGAGATTCTGTATTCAAAACAAAACAAGGATGGATGGTGGCTGTCACTAGATAATAAGACACACTGGACAGGGAAGGCCAGGGCACACACATTGGGTTCTCTGCTCCAGGGAGACCAAAGGGAGCCTGGGCAGCCACCCTTGCCAGAGCAGAACCCAGCAGCAGCCTCTTTCTCAGGTGAGCTGGCTCCTGCTATCACACACACACAC
>NC_034595.1:91509462-91511585 GCF_900095145.1 Mus pahari
ACACACACACACACACACACACACACACATACCACTCACACATGCTTTAGGATCCTGTAACCACCTTCAGCAGGTACCTCCACTGCTCAGGTCACACAAGTCATGAACATGGTACCTACTGAGTCTACCTAAGAAATTCGCAAAGCCGCAACACCAGGTGAACACAGACCACGGTTCAAAGGCCGCAGCAGAGCACACTGAACAGGCCCGGGGTGCTCCTGAGTGTGACCCTGGGAGGGTGTAGGACGCCTTGCTTTAGGCGCACAGTGGTCACCCACTGAGGACCCTGTTGTTTCAATGCTGATGTTTAAGACCATCTCTGTCATGGAGAGACATGGTTTTTCAGGGACACTTGACCTGGAAGTGGCCCACACCATCCCTTGCAGAGTCTTGTGAGGGGATGAAATCGGATTTTCCGGTCAACCATGCCTGTTCTAAAGAGACCAAAGACTCTCAGAGCCCAAGCACCGGAACCAAGGCACCCCACTTCACTTGTACCACCCCCAAAACATCCAAATCCCTCTGAGAAATGTCCTTTTCCTTATAAGGTTTTATAGGTGGGGGGCAGGGGGTCCTGTGAAATCTGTTACTGAATGGGGTGATTCTGACTGTCTTGGTCCCAACCCCGCCCTGCTGGCCTCCCTTGGGGAGGATGCTGCTTCCCAGAGCACTCCTCCAGGAGACATAAAAACTAAGCTCCTAGTGGCACTGACACTGCTGCATGGTGGCCACCGTGGGACTCAGAAACATCCCACACAGACTTCATCCGCTTAGCGCCCCTAAGGTACAGATTCTGCGTGTGCACAGAGCCTACAATGCCCCGACACCCAGCACCCACACAGGAGGGAGCCCCTCTGCTTTGTCTCCCTGCATTGTGCGGCAGTGCCCAGCTCTGCCACAGGAACTGGAATGGTCACGCTGTTCCCACCTTACGGAAGCATCGAGGTCCCAGGAGTACCTACCATTGCTATAACCCCACAGTGTCCCTAAGCAAGGCAGACCCAGTTCCAGGAAACACAACCCAGCCCATGACCTTCCGCCTCCACGATAGCAGCCTGATTGCCAGGACCTACACTGAGAAGAGGAAAGTCCCTTGGGCAGCAGGCCTTCAGCCCTGTCCCTTACGCAGATTTTAAAAAGGAAAGATAGCCCCTCGCTGTTGTCCCAGTGTCCCTCTGGAGGCTCCTGAGTCGGCTGTTTAGAAACAGCTCACGGGACGCTTTCTGCCCCCTCCCAGTTTCATTTCCGCTTCTCTCTGGGTGATGGACAGAAGCCAAACACTGATCCGATCCTCAACTGGACCAGATTGTCCAAAGAGGCCCCTGGGCGGGAGGGAGGGCACGGCATGCAGCTGACACCCTCTCCACATTAGCATCCACACATGGCCTGCTCACCCTTCACACAGAGGGGGAAACTGAGGCTCAGATTATCCATCCCCTAGCCTGATATCAAACTGGTCTCACTGGCTATACCTCCTGCTATGTCTGAGGGCGGACGGGCATGCATGCAGCAGAAGAGAACAGAAAACTCTTCCCAGGGCGGTACCAACAGATGTCCCTCCCCCTGGGAGGCATTATCCACTGCTGGAAAAAGCAGCCTCTTCAACACAGAGGCCACAGCACAGGGGGGCTTCGGGAATTGACGCCTTCTCTCTAGAGACATTCCAAAACAGCAGGCTTGCGGCATGGGGGGAGTCAGTACCATCCGGGGAGGGGAGGCACTGATCCCCAGGGAAGGTATCCTGAATGGGAAGCTCCCCAAAGAAAGGGTTCCCCTTTCTCTTTGCCACACACGGCAGACTCTGGGCTCCCAGAACAGATGAAACGAACCAGATGCCAACACATACCCTCTGTGAGAAGTCATCATGAGATCAACCGGAAGTGGGCAACCAACCTCAGGTGAAAGGAACCACACAGGTCAGGTGGCATGCCAACTCTTCCAGCCCTTAGGGAAAGTTCCTCGAATCTGAGGCCCGTGGCATGTCATACTCTTTAAATGCCTCCAATGACTTCCAGTTTCTTTTTTGTTCTTTTCTTTCTTTCTTTCTTTCTTTCTTTTTTTTTTTTTTTTTTTTTTTTTTTGGACCACCATCACATCATTCATTGAACAAGGAAATGCCGAAA
>NC_034595.1:91511661-91513163 GCF_900095145.1 Mus pahari
TTTTTTTTTGAGACAGGGTTTCTCTGTATAGCCCTGGCTGTCCTGGAACTCACTTTGTAGACCAGGCTGGCCTCGAACTCAGAGATCTGCCTGCCTCTGCCTCCGGAGTGCTGGGATTAAAGGCGTGTGCCACCACGCCCGAATGACTTCCAGTTTCTTAAGAGAACAAATGTGGACCGAAGCGCGCCTGAAGCCTGACTGTGTGGCCCAGACGGGCCACGGCATGGGAGTACCCGAAGCTCAGGACTTCGGGACCTCAGGTGACCCAGCCTAGCCTGATCCTGTGACCAGCAGTGAAGGTCATATACAAAAATCAAAGACAGCTGTCCTAGCTATCGAGGTCGCCACACAGACGAGCGTGGTGACAATAAGGAGCGGCCGTCTCCCAGGCCACCCTCCTGAACAATCTCTCCTCACCCCTGAAATCTCCCTCTAGCAACAGCCAGCCATCAGCCTCTGCTCCGCCTTTGGGAGTCCCCAGGACATCAACCATTTCCTGTGACCTCACACCATGTCCCCTCTCTGGAAACACCCATCTGGTAGGCCCTGGAGAGGTCACCCCACCAGCAGACCATCCCTGTCTACCTCATCCTACAGTAAGCACGGGGTCTCCAGGCCTGCGTGGGGCGGTGAGCGGCTCACACCAAGCCCCTCGTGCTGGCAGGAAACAGAAGGACTGCAGCCCGCAGCAGCTTGTCTTGTCTTTTCCTTTTCCTTATCTGTAACCCTGGCTGGCCTAGAACTCCCTATGCCGCCCAGGCTGGTCTAAAAGTCTATCTTCCTACCTCCGTCTCCCAAGTACTAGAATCGCAGATGTTCACCAGCACGCTGGCTGAAAACCTGCATTTAGACTTCAGTGGGGAAAACACTTGCTCAACGTGCATAAAATCCTAGGTCCCATCCCCAGCGCTGCATAAACAGGGCATGGTGGTGCACGCCTGTAATCCCATCACGGGGAGGCAGAGGCAGGAGGAGGAGAATTTCCAAGTCGTCCTTTGAGTAACTCTGAGTAAGTTTGAGGGCAGCCCGGGATACACGAGAAGCTGAAGAGATAATCTCTTATGTGAAGAATGGAAGTTTCACCCCTTCGCGGGTCAGTAAAAAAAGCCTATGGCCAATGAGCTGAGGCAAGCTTAGAAGGCGGGGCATCCAGCAGAGAGGATTCTGGGAGATAGGCAGGCAAGAAATTCGCCCCAGACACAGAAGATGGTTGTGTGAACTGAGGGCCAGGTAACCAGCCACACCGCATGACTTAGACTAGAATACATAGGTAATTAAGTAATGAACTAGTCAGGAAATAAGCAAAGCTTTCCACCTAGGCTTTTTTTCATGAAATATTAAGTCTCAGAGTTGTTATTTCTGGGAATAAAGTGGACAGGTGGAAAAACACGAAGTTACAGATGGCTTTAACAAGACATTGTCCCATTATATATATTTATATACCATGTATGTGTGTGTATACAAGACTTCAGATCTATTCTCTCTCTCTTTTTTTTTTTTTT
>NC_034595.1:91513173-91525611 GCF_900095145.1 Mus pahari
TTGAGACAGGGTTTCTCTGTGCCCTGGCTGTCCTAGAACTCACTCTGTAGACCAGGCTGGCCTCAAACTCAGAAATCCACCTGCCTCTGTCTCCCAAGTGCTGGGATTAAAGGTGTGTGCTACCACTGCCCAGCAGACCCATTCTCTTAACTATAACAGTCGCCTTTGGTTTCCAGTTTCTGTCCTGGTAATGAGACTAATAAACAAAACTTTCTTTTATCCTAAAATACCATGAATCACAATGAATGTTCTATCCAGTGGATCAGGCTTCCCTCCCTCAGAGAACACTGCCACCTAGTGAGGGACCCCAGGGAAGCTGAAGTGACAGGTGACACACAGCTGCAGGAGGGACAGGTGACACACAGCTGCAGAAGTGACAGGTAACGCACAGCTGCAGGAGGGACAGGTGACACACAGCTGCAGGAGAGACAGGTGACACACAGCTGCAGGAGGGACAGGTGACACACAGCTGCAGGAGGGACAGGTGACACACAGCTGCAGGAGGGACAGGTGACACACAGCTAAGAGGGACAGGTGACACACAGCTGCAGGAGTGACAGGTGATGCACAGCTGCAGAAGTGACAGGTGACACACACCCACCTTGTTGAGGCTGCTGCGGTCACTGACACTCTTGGTCAGCTGCTGGATCTCAGCCACCTGATCGGCCAACCGCTTCTGTTCATTCAGCTTCTCCGCCAGCGTCTCCAGCTCCGTGAGGGCTAACTGCAGCGACAGCCTGTCAGGGTGGCCCCTGGGAGTGTTCTTCAGCATGTCCTGCCAGGGCCAGAGAGAGCATGAATAAGACGTGCAACAGCGTGTACACACACGCACGCACATGCACACACACATACATACACACACTCTCATACACACACATGTGCACACATACACACACACACACACACAGCCCCTCCCTCTACTCTGGAGTCAAAGCCTGTCCTCACAGTCTACACAGACCAGGCCTGAAGCCTGCAGCTTGCAATGGGACCAAGGAACTGGACATAGAAGGCAGAGGCTAAGGCCTAGGGAATGAAGACAAAATGACCACGTGGCTTGTTCTGGGCACATGCACAAAAGAACTCCATCAACAATGTCTCCAAGAGACACTTGTCCACCCAAGTTCATTGCAGAGCCAATTAAAATAGCCCGGTGAGGAGGTGACCAGTATCCGCGAGGGTGGGGACAAAATGAGAAACAGTCACCCCTGGGCCTTGGGAGGAAGGCCACTCTGGCCCAGGCTATGATACGGCTGAATGTTAAGAACACAACATCATTGGAGACAAACACTCTGCAATTCCACTAGAGGCAGCTTCTAGAATGATCAAATCTCAGAGACAAAGTCGAAGGGAGGAGTGGCTGCCAGGGGCTGAGGAGATGGAGGAATTGAGAATTATCATCTACTCCGTCCAGAGTTTCAGGGAGGGAAGCTCACAGATGGACGGTGGGGACACCTGCTCTGTGGGAACGTGCTTGACACCACAGCCCTGCACACTGAGGGGCAGTGGGCCGAGAGCAGACATCTCAGTGCAGACTCGGTACTGACTTGGTAAAAGGTGTACTTGGCTCAGAGCCCATGCCCACAGCGCAGCATCTCTGAGGTAGAGGCCAGGTCATACCATCTGAGAACGTCTGACCACCGGGTCGATGCTGCTTCAGGCATCCTGCAGTTCGTGTTTAAGTGACGCCTGACCAGGAGAGGTTGGCTGACGGTCTGCTAAGTCCTGAAATGCTAAGCCTTGTCCCCTCCTGTGAGAGCAAGGTGTAACCCACGCTGACAGGCTGAAGGCATAGCTCAGCAGCTAAAGGCATTGCCACCAAACCAGTCGACCTGAATTCAATCCTTGGGACCCACATGGAAGAACATAGCTGATTCGTCCAAGTTGTGCTCCGATGTCCACGTGTTCACTATAAACACACACACACACACACACACACACACACACACACGCACACACTCCTACCTACTGGGTAGAGAGATGGCTCAGTGAGTAAGAGAGCTCTTGCAGAAGACCCAATTTCAATTTCCCAACATCCATCTCAGGTGGCTCAAAACTGTCCGGAATCCTAGCACTACTGGATCCACTGTCCCCGGCCTCCGAAGGTCGGGAGCATTCACTCGCACAAGCCCACACACAGACACACGTCCATACACATAATTTAAAATAAATCTTTTTTAATGCTCTTGAGCATAATGGGATGCCATAGGAATGGGCAGACTATGGATGACAACCACCTAGCCTTCTTACCCACACTTGTCCCCTGAGCCTTGGGGAGCCCCAGGCAGTACCTGGAGCAGGAGGATGAACTGTGGAAATCTCTGAACGGGTTTCACCATCAACCCATAGAGGGTGACTCGGTCCGTACTGCACACCTGCCGCCGCTGCGGGGACAAAGTTATATGTCACTTGTCCATCGTCAACAGCAAGGGTCCAGACCTAGTCCTCGTTCCAGGAGCCTCTCTCCCTGGGCTCCAGGTCCACAGTCAGGGACATTCCCATCATGGTACACCCTGTGTAAGCCACACCCCCAGGGGACCGGAACAGCCACCGAAGGCTTCCCAACTAATGGCAAAACTGGAAAACCCAACAGTTTGCTCACTGCCGTCTATACGGAGCCATCACTGTCATCCCATCTGTGTAAATTAAGAAACAAGCCTGGCCCAGGGTGAGGGTAGCCATGAGGGTCTTCCTGTCCTGCCTCGTGTCTGCCTGCTTGCTCTACCTATATGTGTCCTGTGGGTCCTGCCCATGTCCCTGGCAACCTCATGGCTACCCCACCAGACTCTATCCCAATTCAAAGCTCTTCAATGGCTCCTCAATACCTTAAATACCACACCAAGGCCCGAAGACCCAGGGGAGCCCAATCTAAACTACACTGCCTGCAGGAGCATCCTTATGCTCTTATCTTGTACCCCCAGAATCCTTCCAGCCTTGCCTGTTCTCTCAGTCCTGCCTCTGACCCTTGTCAATATTTACACTGGAAACAGCTCTCTGGCTCCCCAAGACCCATGTCAGACGGCCCCCCCTTCAGAGAGCCTTCCTGGCCCGTGTCCTCTTCACTGGGGCACACAGCTCTTCTGACAAAGCCCCAACATCTCGTCCACTTGTGTCCTCTTTTGGACACAGGTCCCTGCAGGCAGAGCCGTGACCCTCACCCACCCCGCCGTGGAGGATACAGGAGCCTAGCTGCAGCTGCTCAAGAGTTCTATAGCTTCCTACAGCCTTGAACCTTGTGCTTGCAAGACCTGGGGATGCTCATGTCACTTCACGAACAAGGATGCCACCACCTGTGGGAACACAGGCCAACAGTGGCACCCACCACACAGATCCATCTGTATGCCAGGTTTGCCCCGGAAACTGGGTTTCCTAGATAATCTAGCCCACAGCCATGACACCACAGAGGGTGAGACAATGGCCCTTCTCTCCTGAGGCACCTCCCCAAGTTCATCCCTAGGGATCGAAGAGTACTTGGCCCCAGGCTACCTTGAGGAACTCAAGGAACGCTGGCTTGGTGAGACAGGCCTTCTTGATGATGGACATGGCATTGGTGAAGTTGTTCACATAGTCGCTGTATACGTCTAGGACCATGGACTTGGAGAACTGTAGGAAACAGGAACGGGAGCTACATCAACATGGGGAGAAGCAGCCACGCCCACCTTATCACACTCTGACACTCTGCTCAGGGAAGAAGGGGCTTAGATTTGGGGAGGCAGTCAGAGTCACAGAAGCCAGAGAGTCTACAGCAACTCAGAACCCACAGGGGAGCAAAGGCAGCCAAGAGCAGGGATGCTGCCTGGGCTCTGTCTATTCCCTTACCATGCCCAGGATATGAAATGTCCCTGACACGCATCCACAGCTATACTACAGAAGGTAGAAGTCAGCCAACCTCTTACCATGGCTCCCCTGGACATGCCCACCTGAGATGCCCCATCTAAGTTCTCCCAAACACTGCCATTCTTAAAACCATCCTTTCCAGAAGCAGAACCCAGAGGCTCACAGCCAAGCAAAGCTGTGCTTGGCCACTTCTCACCACCTCCCCCTCTGAAGTCTGAGGGTTTCAGTTTGACGATCAGGAATCCAGCACACCCCTCATTCCACAGGTGTGGGATCTGAGCCCAGAGACATCCTTAGACCTGCCTGAGGTTGTGGAACCAGGACTCCTGGACCACGAGCCAGGGCTCTTCCCCCTACATCCTAAGGCTTTGTCCTGGAGCTCTGAATGCCCCCTGGGCCAGCACATGCAAACCCTCACTGATCACGCTTGGCACATTTAGAAAGGAACCCGCCCTCTGTCAGACCACCCTGAGGCTGGTCTCCGGGCAGTACTGCCACCATGCCCCAGCTTCAACACCATCTTGGCCTGGCACCTCTTCAGGGACATCAAGATGTCATGTTCAACCTGTTGTGCAGGACACAATGACTGGGGGGGGGCTCTGATATCATTGATTTTGATGAGGCAACCCAGTGTGGGTGGAGGTTGAGCCGTTAAATCTAAGTAGAAACACCTACTGATGCCACAAAGAGGTCTCCAATCTTCTCTGTGGAGTCCCATTCGGCCACGCGGGAGGACAGAGCAATCTGGAACATGGAGTGACAATGTAGAATCTCCTTCACGCGGAAGAACACCACCTGACACTTGCGAGCGCTCAGCGCCTTGGGCTCCATCTCCATTAGTGGGTTACGATAATCCTGCCAAAATGGGTGGGGGAGGGGATGAGACCAGAAGTCTTCAAGACCATCTAGATAAGGCAGGCTGAGAACTGGACAGACACCCCACCCCACCCCACCCCACCCCACCCCACCCACAGCAGAGCCTTCCAGGCGCGGGTAGAAGCATCCTGCATTCCTTGTAGAAGTTTCTAAAAGGCTTTCCACGAATGTGACGTTTCTGCCCTGTCTCTGTCACTCCATCACCCCCGGAACTTCTATACTAAGCTGGTTTGGGAGCCAGAGAATCACTTCTACACGATCTGTGTGAGAGGGGATTCTGGGTAGGAGGCTCGGTGCCAAGGCCGGCTGGCGGGGAAACTCGGAGCCATCTGTGTGACTGAGCAGCGAGGTCCCAGGTCACCACAGTTTCCTGAACTCTCAAAGCTAGAGTACCCTCTCCGGTGTACTGATGCCTATGCTCTCTCGTATGGGTCCAAAACTGACCCCACGCCAGTTCACTTTGCTGGTGGCCCTACTCTGACACCCTTAAGGAGCCCAGGTCTCGGAGGCCCAAACCAGACGAGGCTATCACATGCGTGCCACTCAAACATCTGCTTAGTGTCCCCTCCTGGGAGCCCCGGGGTGAGAAAGAGGGGTCACTCATCCCCTGCACCCTTGCTTTGAAGATTATCTGAAAGACACAGCCCCTTCCAGGCACAAAAGGGAACATGGCCTTGGTGCTTGCATTTCTGAGACCCCCAATTTTACTTCAGAATTCAGCTCTCCCTGTAAACAGAGGCCTTGGAAACGCCTGGCGTCCCCACTTGGTTGGCTCTTCCTAAGAAGCAGACCTTTGCTTTAAAACTCCAGCAATCCCAAATGTTCTTTATAAACTGTCCTCCTCCGGGGCCCTTCCTGCCCTCATCCCACGAGACCAGGAGTCCTCCGAAGTTGCGGATACCTGGAGTATCCTCTTCAGTGACTCCACATAGCTGCCTTCGCTCTGCACGATGGAGCCCAGGATGTGTCTCCGGACCACCTGCTCGGGCCGAGAGTACAGTCAGCATGTGGGATCTGAGGAACGGAACCAGTACCTGACGCGTGAAGGAGCCCAAAGGCAAGAAGGGGACCGACCGGACAGCTACGGGAGCCCCAGAGCCACATGGGACGTCCCGAGAGACACACCTGTTACGGTGGTCATGAGGTCAGTGGGGCACAAGCATCCCAAATGCACCTCACCATTCCCAGGCCCTCACGGCACGGAACACAGTGTCCAGTTCCCTACCAGAGCCCACCCCCACGTCCATGGTCACTCAGATTCTAACTTGCATGGCCCCAGGCACCAGGCTGGGAGCCTCTCCCTGCAGACCTCCCCACATCCCCACAGACCTGCTGAGGACTCAAGCCATCCGGCATGGGGCCGAGCTCTGGCGCGGGAGGTTTGATATCCGTCACACCAACCTCCAGGAGCCCCATATCTTCTTCTTCCGAGTCACCTGGAAAGACAAACGGGAGGATGGCACAGCTAAGGTGGGGACCGGACGGCCTGCTACGCCATGCCCTGCTCAGGCCCCGGGAGACGTAAACCAATCAGGCAGCCCCAATCCCATCTGGAAATAGCTGCCCCGAGCCAAATGGGTCAGTTTCAACTCCAACTCTCAGGCCCCACTAGAGGGGCCACTGTCCCTGCTGAGACCTGCCTGCTCCAGCCTGGCATGGGCCAGCCACTCATGTCCCCAACCCTGGGCACTAAAAATAGTTTTCATCTGGATGCCAAAGGGGGAAATGAGAAGACAGAGCCCTACAGGAATCAAACTGTCAGCTTTGCAACACCGTTTTTGAAAAAAAAAAAAAAAAAAATACAAAGATGCCCAGAAGGAGGAGGCTCAGTGGGGTGTGGCAGGGACTCCAGTCCTCTGCGGCTGGGCTTAGCATATGGCAAGAAAAAGAAAAATGCCCAACAACAGCCCAAGCCCCTAAAAAAAAAGGAGGCCCAGTGGGATGCAGAAGGCCATCCTCCCAGGCTCCGAGTCCCCCCACGAGAGGCTCGGCCTGACGCGCCCTTGCTGTTCAGTGACTCCGGAGCCTATGGCAGCCACGGATGGCAGGAAGTGAGAGACGGAGAAAACAAGAAGTGACAACCAGCCCAGCTGCTGGAGAAGCGGTTCACGAAGTCAGGCCCTTACCTGAGCAGGACACAGAGGAGGAGGAGGAGGATGGACAGCGGATGAGCGCATGGGGGTGAGGGTGTGGGTGGCGAAGGTCCTCCTGCCTGGCCCACATATTGCCTCGGGCATCACAGCGCACCCACCCCAGTTGCCGGCTCCGTGGCTTCCTCTTCCCCCATGAGCTGCTGGGTAACATTCTTGGCCTGTGATCCGAGCCACCCAGCTATTAATAACATCCCTGGGGGAGGGTCATTTTAGGCCCAGGGCTAGTGGGCGGAGTGGGGAGGGTGTCCCAGTAAGAGTCCCCAGCCTCCAGGCCTGTCTACTCCAGGCTGTCTACTGCCAGCTCTCTCCAAAAGGAAGAAGGGGAATGAGCTCTGAGCACCCAGTCTCGGTCCAGCCCACTTAGCACAGTACTGAGTGTTCGGGGCAGTGATCAGTTCGGCCGGTGTTACCCGTTACCTCTGCGAGAACTGGGTGAGATCCCAGCTGGGAGGCCACAGAGACTGGATGGGACCCAAGTCAGCATGATACCATCCTGGCACCAAAAGCCGCCAGGGCTGACCCGCCTCAAGAACAACGCCTGCTGTGCAGGACTCTCTCCGTGTGCAATATGGCCAGCATTAACATGGCCTCAGAAGACGGGAGCCGCTGTCAGCCCCAATGCACGGAGGAGGAAAGAAAGACCAGAACGGAGGCTCACCACTGGCGCTCCCATGGCTCGGAGCCATGTTCCTTCCAAGCGTCGGTCCATGTGTGAGGCCAGCAACAGACACTCCCCAGACGAGGCCTCCTCCCACCCAAGGAGACACCCTCAGAATTCTGCCCAGACATCACTAACCATTAACCTACTGCCCTACATCTCTGTCCCCGCGTCTTCTTGTCTGTTGTCACCAAAGACAACACATCCCAGGTGCTGAGTCTTGCTGGGAACCCATTGAGGGCCCCGGACTGAACATTACCCGGAAGACGGGATCAGTACCGTGGTGGGATTTAGACACTTGAGTGGAGGGGGAAGGTCGGGGAAACTGGGTTCTCTGGGACGAGTGGCCAGGGCAGAGAGAAGACCAAGACAATGGCGGGTGAGCATGCACGCGGACAGAAGAACCTTCGCTTCCAGCCGGTAGCTGCTCCCAGGTGAAGCCCTGCACTGGCAGGTGCAGGAGCTGCCAGCCTTGTTGGTGCCTGCAGAGCCATGAAGGCCCAGGCAGCTGAGACACAGGACCCTCTCTCCACCTGCGTCATTTCCTCAAGCAACCCTCCCCTCAACCACCAGCATGACTCACCCCAGAGGGCGAAATGCCACCTCATCAGAGGACTGCTGGCTCTCTGCGCACACAAACACCCCACCTTCCTCCTCTGCTCCCTCCGCACCCCGCCCCAGCCCCTCCCCCACCCCCAGAGCGCCTGTTGTGACTGGAGGACTACCCCATTTCTCACACCTTCCTCTCTCATCTGGCCAGGACACTGGCTTTGCCAGAAGCCAGGGCAGAATCCTAACCACTTTGCCCACAGCCATATCTCAGGACTGTGGGATCCTATTCATAACATCCCACAGTGCACAGCTCGTTCAATGAATAAATGGTCAGCTGACCAAACCCAACCACGGGACACTTCTGTCTAAAACCTGGGTGGCTCTCTGATGTCTTTAAGATCAAGAACAAGCATCCAGTGGGACCTTAGCGCTACCCTGACCTCCACCTCCATGCCAGTGCATCCTCAGGAAAGTCTAGGACCTCTGTGTACCTGTCCCCTCATCTGCAAGTTGGCACACGATACTCCTCCCCCCAAGGCACTTCGCAAACATTGACTTCAGCTCCCCAACATCTCATGAGCCACCCTTCCCTAGTTGTATATTGCCTTCCCACTGCACCTGGAGCCCCAGGTGTCACTGAGGACGGTGTTTGGGAGGCATTCAATAAGTACTGGTGGGATGAAGATGGACAAAGAACATTCTAGAAAAGGCCAGGTGAACCAGGAGACAGGAGGGCAACAGCCAGAGCCACACGTTGACAGGAAGCCCCAAGGCTTACAGAAGGAATCAACCATGCAGGTCAGAGTGTGGGAAGCAAGCTGGGACTGACCCAGACATTTGGGGTTCAGTTCCAAAGGGGCCAGACACCAGTGGTGTCACCCCCGCCACGCCCCACCCCCAGCACACTGCTGAGCAAACCCCCTGCTCACCGAGGACATCTTTCCTGTGCAAAAAGGAGACTTTTCGCATGACGGCCATCCGGGTCTTCTCCAGCCCATCCCTGGTCCCGCTCTTGGCGGCCTTCATGAGCTGGGTCATCTGGGCAAAGGCAGAGAAGGGGCTCATCAGAGACTGAGAGGAACCGGCACACCTGCCTCCAAGGGACCTCAGCCCAGACATCAGAGCCAGCCAGCCCTCTTCCATCCCTCACCCAATGGGTGAGCAGCAGAAGCTAGGAGTGTCAGGGAGGGAGATATACCCACGCCCCAGGGTCCTCCTGAGGGCAGGAAAGAGCATAACCTCGTTCCTCCACTTAAGGAGGTGGTAGGATGGGGAAAGGGCCAGGCCTGGGTTCAAATCCCGACTCTGACACTCGTCAACCAATGAACAGGTCACTCCATCTCTCTGAACCTCAGTCTGAAGAGCCCAAGCTACCCTCCCTGGTGGGCAGGGAGTGAACAGGCCAGACAGATCTGAGAAGGTCACTAAGGCAACCTGCTCCCCAAGCTCTGTCCCATTGATTCATCTGCTGAGACCAATAAGAAGCCCCACCCCTCTTTCCCAACAGCCAGGTTCCATTCTGAGCCTCTCTGCCCACGGGGAGGGAACGCTGAGGCCCCACGATACAGAAGCCACACCCTGGTACTGCCAATAAAGCCAGCCAAACAGGCCTTGAGGTGAAAGGAGGGTGGGTGCTCGCAGTGGGAAGCGGGTACCCCGCCACTGGGACCTGGAGCTGACAGGAAACATCTGCCCCTTTGTCCTGCTCCTACCCCAACACCAGCAGCATTAGCTACCATGATGTTATGTTCCTCAAGGGTGGCCCTTGTCCAATATGGGGGCCATGTGCAGATGAGTGGGCACTCTGGAAGTGCCTGCCGTGTGACTAAGAATTAGAGGTTGCGACTTCGTGTCACTGTTAATGGGAAGAGCCCCACAGCCACGGTGTGGATGTTCCAGGAAACCCCCTCCTTCCGCAGACTCTGATAAAGGTGAGGATGCAGATCCGGGAGACAGGGTTCTCCTGGGTTCAGGGCTCTCACTTCTACCTCTGATAGCACTTTGGCTCCCAGCTGAAGGGAGCTACGCACTTCTTTTCATGGGGTCTGAGTGAGGATGGACTGAGAGCCTGGGGGTACTGAGATACTGGGGGGAGGGCTACTGAGAGCCTGGGGGTACTGAGAGCCTGGGGGTACTGAGATACTAGGGGGGAGCTACTGAGAGCCTAAGGGTACTGAGAGTCTGGAGGGATACTGACAGCCTGGAGGTACTGAGAGCCTGGGGGTACTGAGAGCCTGGGGACTGAGAACCTAGTGGGGACCTAAGAGCCTGGGGGCACTGAGAGCCTAGGGGGACTGAGAACCTGGGGACATTGAGAGCCTGGGGGAGGAGGGAACTGAGAGCCTGGGGGAGGCTTGCTGAGAGGGGGTGGGAGGGGGCTGAGCCTGGAGAACCAACACAGGGTAGTGGCTTTTTAGGAACAAGACAGGCTTTCAGGAAACAGGGGAAAGGGGAAGCAGGTCCCCACCCCCTCCCTGTATCCACAGCCATGATTCTTGGTCTCTTGGGAGGAAGGATCAAAAGCACCTTTGAAAAGCTAAAGGAGGACCAGACATCAACCCCAGAAACTGCCTCTCTTCTGAGACACAGTGGACTGGGGCGGTTATATCCCTAGATGGAGCCATCAGTGGGTCTAACCTCACAGTCCTTCAAGGGGCCTTCGGGAGTTATCAGAGCCCTTCCTTCCACTTGGCATCTTGGAGCACAGCAGAAGGTCCCCCAAGCCTGGCATGTGCACCCTTCCACGCCGTGCAAGCCTCCATGGGCTCCTGCCTTCCTCTCCTTGCTCCCTTCATTGGTCTCGACCTCCAGTGGTATCTGCTGGGGTCCCTCCCACTCCTGTTGCTGGCCCTGGTTCTGATGCAGGCAGAACTGTAGGACTGACAGCCTCGGAGCCCGGCATGCCCAGACAGAGCCCAGCCCTGTTGCTGACTGCTGGGGTGACCACCAGCCACTGTCTACCTTCCTTACACTAAATCACGATAGAAAGGCAGGCATCTCTGGGTGCCCCAGGGACAGTAACGGTGGCCACCATCACTAAGCTCATAGATCCAAATGTCACCAAGTACCTTACGGACTTCACATTCGGTCCCAGCATCCACCCTGGGGCTGCTGCTACTGAGGGTAGAGAAAGGCAGACCCAGAGGAGCCAAGGTGTCTGCTGCCCAGGGTCATTCAGAGAGGAAGTAGTGAGGCTGGGATTGGACCCTGGTCCATAGGGCTCCACGGCTCATGTTTCGTGGTGCACAGTTAAGGCTACTCTGCTGTCAGCAGCGTTATCCAGAAGCCTATTATGTAGCCCACGCTGGTCTTGACTTCCCAATCCTCCTGCCTTAGCCTCCCAAGTTAGAATTACAGATGTGTGGCTACCTGGTTCTGGCTAGACACCTGAATTAAAAAGAGAGAGAGAGAGAGAGCCCCAGGTCATTCTCGAGGGGCTTAGTGCAATGCCACCAGGCATTCCTGGGGCTCACTGGCACCCCTCTGGCAGGTGTGGGGCAGGGCGGGGGGAGGGGCATGTCTAGGCAAAAATGAGGAAGTGGGAGGAACAGTTGGCTCATGGCTCTGCCTTTCTGCAGTCCAGATGTGAAGGACAACCAGGTGACACATTTCGAGGGCAGACTCCCCAGGCTCACCCCACCCTCCTCTGTGGCCCAGCAGAACGCCCCACCCCCACCCCTGGGGCCAGGAGCAAGGGACAGACAGTACCTTACAATCGCACTTGAGCTTCAGCTCCTGCATGTCTCTACCCCCAACTCTCAAAGCCAAGATGTCTCTCTTAGTCCTGACGTATCTCTCCTTTAGCCTAGTCAGGTCTGGAGAAAGCTGGGGCCCCAAGCGGCCAGGCAGAAGAAGAGCAGGCGAGAAGAGCAGGCGGGACAGCGAGGACACAAAACACAGACAACAGGGGAAAAGGAGACTCAGGTCACATGGCAGACGGACAATCGGGGCAGGCGGACAGGATAGCAGTCTGGGTGCGTCCAGCTGGAATCTGCACCTACGGCTTTCAGCCCAGCATGCCAGGCAGCTGAAACTGGGTCTCTACTGCAGGGAATCCCAGGTTCTGGGCAGCAGAGTGGGCAGGGAACTGAGCCCAGACCTCCCTCTTATGGCGAAAGGGAAATCCTTAGATACCCCAGGCCTGACGATGGGGCTCACAGCATAAGAGGCTGTGAGATGGATGGATGACAGGCGGTGAGTGGGTAGCATGACAGGGTAGGAACAATGAACAGTTATGTGGGAAAATGCCTAGAGAAAGGGATACGTACTTAGAGGATGGCTGGACGGATGAGTAGACAGCATAGACAGATGGATATGTACAAGGACGGACAGATGGACAGATGGGCAGGCGGGCAGGAGGGCGGG
>NC_034595.1:91525848-91538499 GCF_900095145.1 Mus pahari
AGGAAGGAAGGAAGGAAGGAAAGATGGATAGATGGATGGATGATGGGTGAACGGACAAATAAACAAGCAATTGTCTACATTTGGGTGGGTAGCTCCAGCTGGGCAAATGGCTGATGGACAGACAGCTGGATGTCCAGAGGCAGTGCTGAGCTAGTAAATACTTACCAACTGGCTCTTGGGGATACAAGCCCTGGGTCTTGGTGTCTCCACAGTGTGAAAACCCTCACCCTAGCTAGCCAGGTGCTACCAAGTAACACCATTGAACATGGATTTGTAATGCAGACAAGCTAGCCCACGCTGACCCCAACATTCCCCGGAGGAAATGGTGAGTGAATGGAGGTTGTGGGAGGTGGGGGGAGAAGGGAAGGGACAGAAGGAAAGAAAGGAGGGATGGGTCACAACATGGAAGCATGACGGTTCACATGCTGTCTGGAGAAAGCTAGACAGAGAAGCAGACATTTATGCAAGGCTGAAATGCATACGTGTCTCCGCGTGTCCCATGTAGAGCCCGGAGCTTAGCAATGACTCAAAGCTGGGAGCCATAGCATACCGCCTATTACTACAGCCTCTGTGTTTATTAAATGAACGGATGGATCAATGGGTGGAGGAGGGATGACTGATGGCAGGCAGACAGCGGGATAAGGTCGTCTTACCCATCTATCAAGCCGAGTCCTGGCCTTGCCAGTCACTGGCTCTGTTGTGTGGCCATGTCACCTCACCTCTCTGAGCTTCACTCATATAAATGAAACTGTTCTTGTCAGCAACACTGCCCGCTTATCCCACACACGCTGGGCAGGATGGGCTCTACCCTGAACCCTGCTCAGCTATAGAGAGAAGTCATCAAGTCCCTTGGCCTCTGGCTCCTTAACTCTCTAAGGGTCAAAAGAACAGGGATGCATTAGAGTCAGGGTCACTGGCTGAGCTGAACAGAATGGGACCTGAGGCCAGCGTGGGTATTTCAGTAATGAGCCCACCCTTCCCAGACTGCCCTGGGTGGGTCACAATGATTGCTTATAAAGAGGTCACAGGCAGAAAGAGAGGGGGTCTCACACCCAACCAACATCCGTTGACCATGGTGGCCAATAAAACAGCCACTTGGGGACCAACAAAGCTTAAGGCAGATACTCACACCCGAGACAGTGACCTCTAAGGTCCCTTTAGAGACACTTTGATCAATTTGGGGGAGCTACAGTTGATCGGCCTGGGCATTTTGAGGTAGGGACTCCACTAGGTAGCATGGCGCTGAGGCTCTAATCAGATTCTGAGAACAGGATAGAAGGCTTCCCCAGATGCCACCCGAGCCTTGCAGCACACACGGCACGCACAGCACATAGATGCAAGCTACAGTGGCCCCAAAACGCGCAGTGGCTGCGATGATGCCAGGCGGAGAGCGGGGGGAGGGGACCCCAGCAGCTCCGGAGAGGAAAGTCTTACAGACAGTGCTTAGCAGCATCCCTCGGCAGAGAGGGCAGAGAGGCAAAGCCACAGCGCCTTCCCATCTGCCTGAGAACCAGCCATTAGGGAGCACACCGGCCCTAGCAGACGCATAGAGAAAAGGCTCTCCTGTTAAAAATCCCTAGCACTGCATTGTGGGGCATTGCTGAAGAAGAGAGCCAAGCCCCACCCAACCCTACCCCAAAGGGAGATTCTTAAGAGGCACAAGTCCCCAACAAGCCAGAGATCTAGTACTCCTTAGGGCTGTGTGGGCCACTGACACCCCCTGAAGTCAGAGCTAAAAGGCAAACTGATTTAGGGTCCCTGGGAAGAAAGTCCCTGATACCTGTGATGTCAACCAGCTCTCCTAAGGATAAGGACTGCTGTTGGGTGACACAAGTCTGCCATCTCCACCTCTGAAGGTTCCTGCAGGTCCCTCTCAGGTCCCAAGCAAAAAGGTAGGAGGGAGCTAGGCATAGTGGTGGCCCACACCTAGTGGGGGCAGAGGCAGGTGGATCTCTGAGTTCAAGGCCAGGCTGGTGTACATAGAGAAATCTTGTCTCAAAAAAATAAAGAAAAGGAAAGGGGGCGGGGAGGAGGGGGGTGGCCCTGGGTGACGAGAAGGGACCACAGCGTGCCTAAGGCATTGAGTCTCCGTGTCACCATCTGGAGCAGCAGAGTCTGACACACCCCGATCTCCATGGAGAAGTGACTTAGGGAGTTGGGGAGCCTGCGGTGTAGCACCTCTTCTCTAAGGGAGCATATAACACCCCCTCTGAAGACAGGAAACCTTCACAGGCCTGCCTGGGCTGTCTCTCCAGCCTGCAGGCACCTGGGAATCTTCTTAGGCTTCAAGCGTTCCCGCCCCAACTCTGACCTGGCTTTGTAAGTCCTCAGGCTTGTCCCATTGGTCCCCGACAGGTGCCAGGCACTCATAGAAACAAAAAGGGTCTCTCTCTCTCTCTCTCTCTCTCTCTCTCTCTCTCTCTCTCTCTTTCCAAAGATAGGGTCTCATGTAGCCCAGGCTGTCCTCAGGCTTCTAAGCAGCAGATAGCAGTCTTGAACTTCTGACCCTCTTGCCCAGCGCTGGCATTAGAGCTGCACACCACCAGACTTGGATTACGAGGTGCTAAGGATCAGAGCCTCACGTACTCTGGGAAAGCACTCTACCAACTGCGCCACATCGTCCTCGTCAGTCTTAAACTACGTCATACCCTGTTATCTCCTCCTAGACCATAAAGGTTCGCCCGGGTCAGGTCTTCCTGGTCTCACAGTACCCCTCCTATGACCTAAGACAACGCTCAACAGGGTCTGAAGAATTCCGCTTTATAGGGCTGGAAAGATGGCTCAGGGGTTAAGAGCACTGACTGCTCTTCCAGAGGTTCTGAGTTCAAATCCCAACAACCACATGGTGGCTCACAACCATCTGTAATGGGATCTGAGGCCCTCTTCTGGTGTGTGTCTGAAGACAGCTACAGTGGACTTATTTATAATAATAAATAAATCTTTGGGTCGGAGCAAGCAGGGACTGAGCAAGCAGGGTTGACTGAAGTGACAGGGGCCAACCAGAGTGAGCAGAGATCCTAAATTCAATTTCCAACAACCACATGAAGGCTCACAACCGGCTACAATGTACCAGCTACAATGTACTCATATATATAAAATATAAATCTTTAGAAAGAGAGAGAGAGAGATTGACATTTAAAGGGTGATTAAACTATTTAAAAAAAAATAGAATTCTGCTTTATGGTTGGCAAGCATTGAGGCCCTTCCTGTGACCTATCCTGAGAAGTCTTGGGTCCAGGCAGTTGGGCTTGGTCTCCACAAGGCTGAGTGAAGGCTTTCTGAACTATGCTAGCTAGCACACCTCTCCCAGGGGGTTCCTAAAACCTAGGAACAGGCAGAAATACTGTAAGTCTTCCCAGGATGTCTGTGGGTGCAGCTGGAGCTAGCCACTCACCCCAGCCAGCCTGTGCCCCACCCCCCATATCTAAAGGGAGCCACCCGGTCACCTCGGGTCAGGCAGGACCCTTCAGCTTTGCCTGCAGGATCTCAGACTCCGCATGGAACCATGAGAGGAGCAGGAATGGAGCAAGAGAAGGAGAACCAGACCTCCAGCTCAGCGGCTCCTCGTGTAACATACCGGAGAAAGGAGGCTGCGTGAAGTAGAGATAGCCGGAAAGCACGTGCCTGGCCATGATGCGGCCATCGCTCACACACCACCATCACCTGTCCACTCCCCAGGGCAAATGGTACTGTGTGGGTCTGTGGTGTACCAGGCAGGGCGGGACCTGACAGGGCAGGAGAGCTACGCTGAACAAGCCCACAATCCGCTGTACCCATTTAGCTGGGCTTTGCGGACCACTAGGTTAAGAAGACTTCTAAACGCCGGGCTGAGTCCTTGAACATCATGAGCACCCAACCTAGACTGCACAGAAATGCAGGGGGCAGGGGAGCACCTGTCTCCAGTCCAGGACCTCTGTGGCCAAACAGCGGATCCCTGGTCACTTCCTGGCTCAGGATAACCCAATGATCTTACTGACCGCTCATTCACTCACTATTATTGGAAATGGATGGTCCCCAGAGAGGGGTCTAGTGCCTGGTTCTCACCACCCACATCCCTTCCCGAAAGAATCTGGGTGTCCAGACTTTGAGAAACGTCCCCCAAGCTCCTCACCTTGGGCTGGAAGGACCCTCGGTGCTTAGTGGGCTCGGCCTCCGGTTTGGTCTCCTCCCCGGAGTCCTCGCTGTAGCTCTCGAACTCGCTAGAGCTCCAGCCTAGGTCCTCAGTCTCACGCGGTGCTCCGGCACGATGTACATCCTCGTAAACGAGGCCCCGCTCGGCCCCTGCCAGCCAGTGACAATCTGGTGAGTCAGAGGCCCCAACCACCCAGATCTGGAACCCCAATAGGTAAGGCATAGGCAAGGGAGGGAGGACGGAGCAGGTGTGCTGTCCTGGCCCCAGACTCAGTTCCACTTCCTCAGAGACTATGCCAGCATGTCCCTCACCTCTCTACAGAAGGGCCTGAAAACCCAGGAACACAAGAGAAATACGTATGCCCGACATGGAGGACTCCTTAATTCCCTCTTAAGACATCCCTCTGAGAACAAGATCACTCTCGGCCTCTTTGGCATTTTTTGCGGAAGAAGAGAGGAACCGTCAGAGTCAAGTCCAACTGGAGCCTTGACAGATTTCTAAAGCATCAATGGAACAGGAAGGGGCGGGACTTCCTTAACGCCACATCCATCCCATGTGGTCCATGTGGTCCCTGCGGGTCTGCAAGCGTCCAGGAGGGGGCGCACCCGGCCTAGAATCCAGGATGAACCCTCGCTTTCAAAGACAGCAGAAAGTGCTTTAGAATGGAGAAATGGGGGACAATGAATTTGAATGTCCTCTCTCTAGAGAAGCAGAACCCAACTGGGCACTTGGGGGGGGGGGGGGGGGGGAGCGGCGGGGAGGGGGTTATGCCTCAGGAGCTGTCAGGCTTGCTTTTTGAATGTGGCGCTCTGCTGAGGAACTGAGGTTTGCCCATTGGACCAGGCGAGCTGGCCTGAGGGATCTCTTCTGCCCAGCACTCTTATGTGGGCTCTGCGGATCAAAGCCTCCTGCTTGGTAGCAAGCACTTTGCCCTCCGTCATGGGCAGGTTATTTTTATGCCAAGATCTAATGTCCCTAGGGAGAGAGCAGCAGACCACATTGGACGTGACCTTGAAGGAGGGGCTGGCTGCACTGTTTCTACATTGGATATGCCGGCAGCTATTGCCCGTGGAAATGACCTCAGATGCTGAGGATGCCCAGAGGAAGACGCACTGTGCCACCTGAGGACAGCAAAGACCAGGGCAGGGTCATCAGCTGCTTGTATATCTACAGTGTGTGAAAGGTGGGGACAGAGAGCGCTGGGGACAGTAGGAGAAGAAGAGGACCCCTCACCACCACCTAAGCATGGCTCTCCCTCCCCAACCCAGAGAAAGGCCAGAAAAAGAGCACAAGTATCCATACCAGGCTGATGGGCGTCTGGGCTCTCGCAGGGGACGTCGTCATAAATCACATCTTCCTCCAGGGCAGGGAAAGTGAAGCGGTCAACTGTAACCGAGGGGAGAAAGGTCACCCAAGGGGTATACAGTGGCAGCCATCCGTGTGTCCTGACTCTCATCACTGTGGATACAATTCACTGCTTTCCTCTGGCCCACCCCGCTTCTCAGTGCCCGCCACAGACCCCACCTTGCCTCTCTCCCTGCTACATGGACCTCCATCTCGACCACGGCACCTGCAGGGAACCCATACACTGATGCTAGCCCCAGGACCGGCAGAGTGGGGGTTGGGGAATCTAGCCTGACCTGAGCCCTGGGCCTCCCAGAAAGACTCTAACCGCGAAGGGACCTCTTCCTGGGTCCTACAGCATCCAGAGCCTGGCCAGCCTTTGTCTCTCAGACCCTCTTCCTCCTCCCACCCATCCCACGCTCCAGTGGGTCAAGACCGACCCTCTGGAACATCACGACTCTGGCTCCTCCTCTCCTGGATGGTGGTGACGGTCCTCACTGGTCCCTCCCTTTCTCTTCTGTCTTTCTCTCACCCACCCCCTGAAGAGAGGAGTCCCAAATGTCACATCAAGTCCTTTGGCAGAGGCCCTTGGGGGAGCTGGAGAGCTGGCAGCCTGCTTCACCCCTAAATGCACCGTTCTAACGTGAGGTGCTCAGAGCATCTCCTGGAGCCAGGCATCCCCTGGACACTGGCTCTCACAGGAGCTGCTGTTCTGTGAGGGGCTTCTCCTCCCAGAGCGCCTGTCCCAGTCACCAGGCAGCTCACTCTGACCAGCCTCTTGGCAGAGCCTCTGAGGCAACCCTCCCCTGGGCTCTCAAGCATCAGTGCCAGCTCTTAGCCTGGAGACTAAGAAACCATCTTGGGTCTCCCTGGGGTGGGGGAGGGGAGGGGAGGGGAGGCAACTTACTGCGGCGTGAGCTCTTCCGCTTCCAGCTGGAGCGCCGAACCCCAGAGATTGCTGAGCCCACCGCATCCCCATTGCTGACCACAGTGGGTGCCCTGCAGAGAGATGGCCCAGTAAAAACTCCAGTCTCCTTACCAGACTGGAAGGATGTGGAGGATGGCCAAATGGTTAGGGCCTCAGGTCATCTAAGCTTCAAGAAAGAAGAAAACCAGCTGGGCATGGTGGCGCACGCCTTTAATCTCAGCACTCGGGAGGCAGAGGCAGGCAGATTTCTGAGTTCAAGACCAGCCTGGTCTACAGAGAGAATTCCAGGACAGCCAAGGCTACACAGAGAAACCCTGTCTCAGCCTTGGCTCTGATTCAGGACTAGAAGTGTTACAAATTGTAATGTTTTTCCTTGATCTTACAGAAATACTCTGTTTCAGGCTGGAGAGATGGCTCAGCAGTTAAGAGCACTGACTGCTCTTCCAGAGGTCCTGAGTTCAATTCCCAGCAACCACAGGGTGGCTCACAACCATCTGTAATGGGATCTGACTCCCTTTTCTGTTGTGTCTGAAGACAGCTACAGTGTACTCACATATAACAAATAAATAAATCTTAAAAAAAAAAAAAAAAAAGAAATACTGTTTTATTATAAAAAGCAGATTTACTCCAATCCTCATTCCAAAGCACCTAAGTCCCAAACCATTCTGTCTTTAGGATTGGATTTGATATTCGAATGTATGATTTTAAAATTCGCTGAGTTGAATTTCATTTAAATAAAATCACAAGATGAATTCTGACCTGGGGTAATCTTTTAACAGTCCCTGAAAGGCTTTAAATGTCCTTCTGCTGTTTTGTACTGGATGTCGTTGTGAGACAGAGGCGCGTTCTCAGCATTAATGAATATAAAATCAAAACAGCTGACCTGGGACTCAAACCCAGGCCTGTGTGCTGCTACAGCCAACACTTAACAGAGATATAAACCTTTATGAACAGTTAGACAAGCACGCCCACCTCATCAGTGTGCAAATTTGTTTTTGTCTTTACAAAATGTGTTTTAAAATACATGTCTTAACGCTCTATCGTTACTAAATGCGTGGTGTGCATACCTATTTTATATATCCGTGTATCTGAGGTTGGATATAAGTTTCTTGGGTTAAAAAGAGGTCATAGTTTGGGGAAAGTTTAAGGAGTTTTATCCCAGTCTCTGGGCTAGGAACAGACTCCCTCAGTTACTGAGCTCACTGGGCTCACTGGAGGACAACGGGACACCAGCCTGTCTGGTGTGAGGATGGTGTTCTGCACTATACAAAAGCTGAGGTGGGGGGCTGGTGAGATGGCTCAGTGGGTAAGAGCACCTGACTGCTCTTCCAAAGGTGCTGAGTTCAAATCCCAGCAACCACATGGTGGCTCACAACCATCCTTAACAAGATCTGACTCCCTCTTCTGGAGTGTCTAAAGACAGCTACAGTATACTTACATATAATAAATAAATAAATCTTTAAAAAAAAAAAAGCTGAGGTGGGGGGCAGGCGAGATGGCTCAGTAGGTAAAGGTGCTTGCTGCTAAGTCTAAGGGCCTGAGTTTGATTCCCAGAACACACAGAGTAGAAGGTGTTGGCTTACAGACAATTCTCTGGACTCCTGCCAACAGTGACCTAGCAACAGTTACATCATCACATCATCACCTGCCACCATTACTACCTGCACCTGCTCACTACCCCATCCCCACCTCTCTCTCTCTCTCTCTCTCTCTCTCTCTCTCTCTCTCTCTCTCTCTCCACATATTCCCAGCTGGCCTCGCTTTCTCTTTTTGTCCTTCTCTGTCTCCCCCTTTCTCTGCCTCTTCCCCTTTCACAGGTCGCTGATCCCCTCCCCTTCCCCACAGTAACCTTTCCTTATGTCAGGTCTGTTGCTGGTGTGATTTCTCAGGGGAACACACCTGGGCTTGGACCCGCCAGGTACCTCCTTACCCACTGCTGCTGCCACATTATGTTTCATAACAGAAGGAGAGATCCAACCTTATTTATCCTTCAGACACACACACATGCACACATATACACACACATACACACCAAACTCACCCCCCCACACATATACGCATGCACATGTATACACACACACATACTCACACAAAATAAATAAATACAATTTTAAGAACATTTTGTCTTTGTTTTTGGTTGTTTTTTTTTTTTCAAGGCAAGGATTCTCTGTGTAGCCCTAGCTGTCCTAGAACTCACTCTTTAGACCAGGCTGGCTCGAATTCAGAAATCCGCCTGCCTCTGCCTCCCAAGTGCTGGGATTAAAGGCGTGCACCACCACTGCCCAGCGTTAAGAACATTTTTAAAGCTGAGAGCTACGTTTAAATCTTCACACACACCTCAGGCCCACAGGGCCTACCCTACCCGTCCTGCTGTGGTGATTTGAATGAGAATGGCCTTCATAGGTTCATGTGTTTGCATGCTTAATCCCCAACTAATGAGTGTCAGGGAAGAGCTAGGGGGTTTGACCTCGTTGGAAAAGGTACGTCACTGGGGACAGGCCTATGAAGCAGGATGTGGCTCTCAGCTGCTGCTCCAGCACCTGCCTGTCATGAGGATAACAGCCTGACCCTCTGAGACTGTAAGCAAGGCCCCCGGTCAAACACTTCCTTGCGTAAGACTTGCCTAGTTTATAGTGTCTCTTCACAACAACAGAGTAGTGACTAAGACAGAAGCTGTGAACAGAACCGGGAGTGCTGCTGTGACAGGCCTGACCATGCCACCGCTTGGTGGTAGAATGTGGACTTTGGGACTCTGGACTGGAAATGCAGTTAACGGCTTTAAGCGGGACTTCCTGAGAAGCCTAGCAGGGGCAGTGTTGAGGGTGATATGGACCCTGGGAACCTGGCACGAATAAATATTAATAAGTGGTCTAGTGACCATTCTAGTGATATTTTGGCAAAGACTGTGGCTGTTGATTGCCCTTGTCCAAAAAAAATCTATCAGAGGCTAAAGGGAAGTGTTTTGGATTGATGGTGTTGGCAGAGGAGATTTCAAGACAGTCCAGGACTGACTATGTCATGGGGTGATCTTAAACAGATCTACAGTGAAAAGTCACAAGCCAGCAAGCAGCACCCTCCCGGGCCTCTGCATCAGCTCCTGCCTCCAGGTTCCTGCCCTGCTTGATTTCCCGTCCTGATGTCCCTCTATGATGACCAGTGATATGAAAGTGTTCAAATGAGCCGGGCATGGTGGCACACGCCTTTAATCCCAGCACTCAGGAGGCAGAGGCAGGTGGACTTCTGAGTTCGAGGTCAGCCTGGTCTACAGAGTGAGTTCCAGGACAGCCAGGGCTATACAGAGAAACCCTGTCTCAAAAAACCAAAAAAGAAAGAAAGAAANAACCAAAAAAGAAAGAAAGAAAGAAAGAAAGAAAGAAAGAAAGAAAGAAAGAAAGAAAGAAAGAAAGAAAGAAAGAAAGAAAGAAAGAAAGAAAGTGTTCAAATGAAGCTACCAGCAACCCCTCTGCCCTTCTGCCATGAGAGTTCACAAGAAGGCAACAACCATCTGTAGGTGAGAAAATGGCCCCCAGCAGACTAACCCACTGCCTTGATCTTAGCTTCAGCCATGCTTCTGCACCCTGAGGCCTCACACCTTGCACTGAAGACAAAGCCTGACTACGGTGACACCACCTGCTCTGCACTTGCCTGGACCACTCCACCAGTGCAGAGGAGAAAGGATGGGAAGGAGGCCAGAGTGTTCAATCTCAAAGAGGCGTTCACACAGGCCAGAGAGTTCCAGGAGAGCAGAAGGCCACTAGGCATGCCTCCATGCCACAGAGCCCAAAGGCCTCGTGTGCCCCCTCCTCCTCTTTCACACCTTCAGCCTCACAGTAGGAACACAGTGCCCAGGGTCCAGAGCTGTGAGAGATAACATCCACTGTTTATAAGATACCCCTCAGGCTGGCGAGATGGCTCAGCGGGTAAGAGCACTGACTGCTCTTCCGAAGGTCCTGAGTTTAATTCCCAACAACCACATGGTGACTCACAACCATCTGTACAGCTACAGTGTACTGATATACATAAAAATAAATAAAATTAAATTTTAAAAGAGAAAAATTAATTATAAGACACCCCTCACCCCTTCTCCCTTCCCCCTCCCACGTCTCTCTCCTTCCTTGCTTCCTCCTTTGTGTAGGAAATACAACCCCATCCATGTCTTATACGTGCCAGACACTCATTCCACCAACATGCAGAACACTCAGGTATTGCTTCATAGTAAGCCAGATTGACACTGCCCAAGAAAAGGCCTGGCAGCCAGCTCAAAGGCTATCACGTCTTTGCTATCGACAGGTCCTGTGTACACTTTGAAGATGACCTCAAGGTGAGGCCAGGCATTCATTACTGGGTGAGGCCGGGCATTACTGGGTGAGGTCAAGTAGTTCTAGAGGGACCAGTAAATGCCAGGAGCATGCTGCGGCACACTTCAGCCCAGGGAGGCTAAGGAATGAGCCTCCTGGCTGTGTGTTACCAGGGCACAGGCAACGTCAAGCACAGGTCCTGATCCTGTGACTATCAGTCGGGTAGAAGGTGTCATCTATACGCAGGGTCACCTTCCTGCCCACCTCCACTGCCCAAGTCTCCTAGCCATAAGAAAGAACACAGCAGAGACCTGAGCCAGGCTGTTATTCTGTCAAAGCTTTTGATTGATTGCTTTTTTGTTTGTTTGTTTTTTTTTGGGGGGGGGGTCTGGAGGTGGTAAGAGAGGGTCTAGTAGCCCAGGCTAGCCTCAACTCATTATGTAGCAAAGATGACTTTAAATTCCTGATCCTCCTGCCTCTGCTTCCTCAGTGCCGAGATGATAGGTGTGCACCATGCTCCGTCACTCCGAAGCTCCTAGTTCCCAGGCCCAGGGCCCCTGCCCTGGAGACGGATCACTGGCCTGGGGGAGGGGCTTCTGCCAGTTCCAATAAGCGGCAGAGTTGAAGCCCAGTGTGCACAGGTCAGAGGCACACCGGCAACGCACACCAGTTCCGACAGCCTGAAGTCAAATCCTGCCTCTGCCGTTTGGCCCGGATCACAGGGACAGTCGCTAAAGGTAGAACCAAGCAAATCATCACTTCCTTCCAGAAGGATCAAGGAAGAATGCGCCGTGAAGCACGCAGTGCGGCTTCGTGCCTCAGGTTCCACATCTGTGGAATGGGCCATGAGTCCTCCCTCTGATAAAGAGAGAGGTAGGCGACAAGGCCTGCGAGGCTCTGGCCCGTGGCACACCACCTCAGGCCTTCCTCTGCCTCTCCGGGTACAGTGTCCCCTCTAACATGCTCCGGTCAAGGTCCCTCACATAGAGATGGCCTCCAAGGCACAGTCTGTCCTGTGCCTCCTACACCTTCCCACACCTGGACACAAGTCCACATGCACAATGAATGATGTGCCGAGGGAGCACACACGGGACATCAGGGGAGCAGGAGGTGCTTCCTACTGACCTCCATAAGGGTCCTCAACAGGGACTGAGTGTTAGGGACACCAGAGACCCGGCTCTCATAGCCTGATCCCGCAAACACAGGTACCACCCCAAACCCAGCTTCTGGCTTGCTTCAGAGGTTCCCTAGCATCTGGAGAGTCTGGCATCACCAGTCAGACCCAGACAGGCATCGAACCCTCACCGATAGTGAAAGGAGAACCACGTGGGGAGTTGTTAAAGAACGCATGTTCCCACGGGAAAATGTTCACCGTGTGTAATTACTTTTTTAAAAAAAATTTAGTGAGCCATGAGACAGCAGGCGCAATAAAACCACCATTCTGCCACAACCAAGCCACGCGCTGCAGTGTACACCCAGCAGGGACTCGAGGCCGCACACAGCACACATGAAAGGCTAGCCACAGCCTGTCATCTTCTCTCTTAGATGTTTCTCTCAATAAGCATGTATGACTTACTGAAGGGAGGGGGTGACGGGGTAAGAGAGAAGGAGGAGACTGATTCCGGGGTGCAGGGTGTGAGGTGCGAGGTGGAGGTGGCTCAGCAGGTAAAGCATTGCCTAGCAAGACAAAGCCCTGGGCAGCACACATAAACTGGGTGTGGTGGCTCACATCTGTAATCCCAGCACCTGGGAGGTTGGGGGGGGGGCGTGTGTGTGTGTGTGTGTGTGTGTGTACAATCAGAAGTCCAAGGTCATCCTTGGCTACAGAGCAAGTTTGAGGCTGGACTGGGTGACTAGAACTTGTCTCCAGAAAGAAAGAGAAAGGGAGGGAGCAGGAGGAGAAAGGTGGAAGGAGGGAGGGAGGAAAGGGAGGGAAAGGGAAAGGGGGA
>NC_034595.1:91538595-91542895 GCF_900095145.1 Mus pahari
AGGGAAGAAGGGAGGGGAAATGGAGGGATGGAAGGAAGGAAGGAAGGAAGGAAGGAAGGAAGGAAGGAAGGAAGGAAGGAAGGAAGGAAGAAAGGAAGGAAGGAAATCAATTCCCAGCGGTCACTGTGAACTCAATAAGGGTTCTTGCTGCCAGGTCTGAAGATCTGAGTTTAACTCCTGGGACCCACATGGTAAAAAGCAAGAACCGACTATACCATGTTATCCTCTAATGCACTCCGTCCATGCACTACAGTGCCACCATCTCCTACACACACAAAATAAATAAACCAAAAAAATTACATTTGAAACAGGTGGAAGTGCCCAGGCTGGCATCCAGCACGCCCTGGGCAGAGCAACTGTGCCGTCCCCGTTTCCTCCTCCAGAGCCCTGGAATTGCAAATATGCACCACCATGCTCAACGCAGAACACGGCTGCCTGGGTTTGAGCCTAGCTCTGCCTACCTCCCTCTGTGACAGCAGGCTGGTGGTCTGCCCTTCCTGCACCTGTTACCACACGCGTAATAAGTGGTTGTGGCAGAGCCCCGCCCACGAACATTTGTGTCATACGGACTGATGGGATAAGCAAGGTGGCATTCTTAGCACTGGGCCTGACCTGTAGTGAAATACACATGATGGGGCGCTGCAATACAGCTATGGAGCTGTTACACGCACCACCGGCTCGCCCAGTATTTCAGCATCCCAGCCCGGGCACTCAGTAAAGAATGATGGGAAGTTGGGAGGAAGGCAGTGAAGACGGACAGGAGAGTCCAGCCAATCACAGAGCTCTGAGCCAGAGCTGTGAGGATAACCCAGACACACACAGAATACTGAAGTCCAGAGCCCGTGGACTGCCCGCCAGCCTGCCTTCTCCAGTCAGGTGTTCCACATCTCTGTCTGCAAAAGGAGACCCACTGTGACTTCCCTTCCAGAGCTATGTCTCATTCTCCTGCCATTGTCAAGACCGACTATCATAAACCCAAGACATTACAAAAGAATACGAACTTGTTATCTTAGAGTTGTGGAGGTCAAAATGGTCTGAAGGTGGCAGGCTACACTCATCATGACCCCTTTTGGGGGTTCAGACAGCCCTTTCACAGGGGTCTCCTAAGATAATCTGAAAATACAGGTGTTTACAGAGTTTACTGATATGTTACGATTCATAACAGTAGCAAAATTATAGTTATGAAGGAGCAGTGAAATAACTTTATGGCTGGGGGTCATCACCCCACGAGGAACAGGATTGAAGGGTCACAGCGTTAGGAAGGCTGAAAATCGCTGTGCTAGAAGAGAGTCTGCTTCCGGAAGTGGCTCTCATCCCTTGGTTCAGGGCTCCTTCTCCCACCTCCAAGGCTGCCAGCATGGCCTCTTGTCTGATCTCTGGCCTCCTACTTCCAAGGACCCTGTGATGACATAGGTCACCCAGAGAATCCAGGATTACCTCCCCATCTCTAGATCGCAAATGAGAATCCCTTGGCCACTCACAGCGTCAGATCAGTCCCTGAGACTGGGGTGTGGACAGTGTGAGAGGAGCTGCTCCTTGGTCACCAGAGTTCTGTGGAGCCGGCTGAGATGTGCCCAGACTGTGTGAGCATAAGGGCACTGGGAGTATAAGACATAGTTCCAGCCCTTCATGCTGGGTGCTGGGAGTGGAAGGGTTAACAGGGCTGAGTGCCATCGCAGTGGGGACCAGGGGACACCCTCACAGACTCCACTGGGGCTCTGTATAGATAGTCTCACACATGCTCCCGCAGAGGCAAAGAACCTGAGCAACTTTTGCCCTGCACCATCAAAGGGCCTGGGGTCTGGAGGAGTCTGATACGGGGAGAGAGAGAGGCCTTGAAACCAGAGACAGAGACAGAGAGAACGGGCCAGGTGTGGTGGCACACACCTTCGATCCCAGCTCTCCGGAGGCAGAGACAGGCCTACTCTACATGGAGAGTTCTAAGCCGGTGAGGGCTGACAGTGAGGGGCTGTCTCAAAAAGGAGGAAAGGGGGAGAGGAAGGATAGAAAAACAATCAGATCTTTTAATGTAACAACTGGCAAGGGGCACAGAGTGACTTCCATGGGAAAAGAACTGTGACGCCCATATCTTCACACAGAGACTCTCTCGGGCCTCAGGCAGTATAGAACCCAGAAAGGATTCAGGAGCCATCCAATGCACTGCATACACCTCCAGGTTAGGTCTGAGTCTATAGAGAAAACCTTAACCATGCCCTCTACAGACTGAGGGACACCGCTGGCCATGCTGGCCTGTCCCCAAAGCTCCCAGGATCCCCACACCTGGGATCTCAGAGGCACAGGCTCCACCCTCTCAATCCTGGTCCTGTGTGGCGGGGAGACTGAAGGGTCCCCAGGCCCTCCGTGGAATATACTACCAACCCCGTCCCAACTCCTCAGAGGCTGCAGGCCTAGGCGAGGAACCCCAGGCAATGGGCACCACCTGGTCCAAATGTACCCAGGAAGGGGAAGACAAAGAAGGCGGCGAGATACCAAACCCTGAGCCACCAGCAAAGGTTGGGGTGGCTGGGAATGTCGGGGGGGGGGTGTAGGGAGGGACAAGCAATGCCTGAGGAGTGGGGGGAGGGGCGGTTCAGGTACTAGGCTTGGCAGGCAGAGGTGTGTGGCCCTGTCCTGGAGAAACGGAGGGCAACGGCCTCTACCGTGTGCTCAAGGCTGCTCCACTGGCCCCGATTCCCTTAGTTAGCACCTACAGGGACGAGATTGGGAGTGGACAGTCTCCAGAGTCCACCAATACTGACCAAACCCACAGACTTGAAGGGGACAGCCCTGCCATCAACTGCCTCGATAAGATAACCTACTTCCGTTACCTCAGCCGTCCATCTGCAGAGTGGGTGTGACCAATGGTGCCTGATCGTAACACACCAATGTGATAGCTAAGAGTATGGCCACCGGCCACTCAAGTCTCCCTTCCTCTTCCCACTGGCCTCTGGCCCCATCAGAGTCTTCTCTGTTTCCATGGAGACACTGAAGGTCTCCTTCCCGACCCTCCTGGTCCTTCCCCATCACCTCTTCAAGGATTGCCTTCCACTCCCCCCTGTGTTGGGGGCTGGGGTAAGACCTGGGCCACGAACAAAACTTAACCCCCCCCCCCGAGAATGAGTCCCCGTCACCTGGGAGCTGGCCCACAGGTAGGAGACACAGTCTGCCACCTGCCTTCACAAGAGCTAGGGGAAGACAGACCAGGACCCACTTCAAGGGAAGGAGCCTCACCTAGAACACACGAGGCTTTAGTGCCAGGTACTAGGGAGGCTCGTCAGGCAGGGCCTACAGAGCAGCTGGGAAGCTACTGTCCCGGGAGCTAAGAGCTCACCTCTCAGTAGGTAACAACTCTAAAACAGCAGACTGAGGCCGGGGCAGCCCTCTCCGCAGGCCCCGCAGTCTCAGGCCCTGGAGCAGGGGACTCAGCAATGGTGATGAGCTCCCGGGCTTCGAGCCAACGAGGCCTCAGTTCCAATCTCTTTTCAAAGGAGTATGAGTATGAGTGTGCATCTCTGTGTAAGCATGCAGATATGTGTGTGTGTGTGTGTGTGTGTGTGTGTGAGAGAGAGAGAGAGAGAGAGAGAGAGAGAGAGAGAGAGAGCATGCATATGTGTCTCTCTGTGTGTGAGGATGCATATACTCTGCGTGTGTGTGCGCGTGCACGTGTGAGTGTGTGTGTGTGTGTGTGTGTGTGTGTGTGTGTGTGTGTGTGTGTGTAAGCATGCACGTGTCTCTCCGTGTGAGACAGAGCCTATATTCCAGAGATAGAAAGATACCTTTTGGCTTCAGCTGTAAGCCTGGTGTTTGGTAAACACTGTCACTATAAGCTACGTTAATATTGTTAGTGTCTGCTAACAAATCCGTCCCTGAAGAAAGGGAGTGTACAATGCTCTGCATTGCCCGGCAACCGAACACTCTAAGGCTTGCCCGTGCCCAGCAGCAGGATGCATGAGCTCCCGTGCATCCAGATGGCCCAATCCTAAAGTTACCCCTGTGCCTCCCAGGACACCAGCTGCTCTGCTCCATGGCAACCTGCTGCTTCCACACAGTGGGCTGGATAAGGACGTGAAGAGACAGAGAGGCCTGCAGCCCTCCAAGCCAGGGATGACAGGTCACGCATTCATCCACTACCGCAGCCACTGGCCATATGGTATTACAGTGTGGGTATGAGATGTTCTTCCCAAAGGAGACCATGTTGAAGGTTTGGTCTCCAGCTGACGGGCCATGGGGGCGCCCACTTCATCGCTGGCTCACGGGCCATGGGGGCGCCCACTTCATCGCTGGCTCACGGGCCATGGGG
>NC_034595.1:91542975-91547975 GCF_900095145.1 Mus pahari
GGGGCGCCCACTTCATCGCTGGCTCACGGGCCATGGGGCGCCCACTTCATCGCTGGCTCACGGGCCATGGGGGCGCCCACTTCATCGCTGGCTCAATCCATTGTGTTTGGTTTGGATCAGAAACGGGGTTCTACCCGAGCTGTACTCAAACTCTGATGCAGGAGATGAACAACTGATCTCCTTAGCGACAGCTGAAAGTCACCATGTCACTTGTCACTTATTGATGTGCTGGGATCAAGCCCAGGGCTTCTTGAATACTGGGCAAGGGCTGTACCAACTGAGCTGGACCCCAGGCCTGACTCCATCTTCTAGATGAATTCAAACTGAATGAGCTTTTAAAGAGATGAGACCCGGATAAAGCGCTCTCTCTCTCTCTCTCTCTCTCTCTCTCTCTCTCTCTCTCTCTCTCTCTCTCCCTTGCTCTCCCACTCTCTTTCCCTCTCTCATTCCCTCTATTGCTCTGTCTCCCCCCACCTCGCCCCAGCTGTCGCATTATGAACCCTCTCCTATCCTGTGCCTTCTTGCCATCATGCCCCTGCCTCACACCGGCCAAGAAACAAAACCATGAGTCAATATGAATCTTCCCCTTTAAATCCTGGTCCTGGGAACTCCATCACAGCAATGGTGACCGACAGACTCGTCTGGGCTGTGTGTCAGCTTCTCATAACCATCCACCAGGCGGGTGACACAGCCTCCCTGTGCAGACAGGGCATGGGGAGATGGGGAGGGGCTAGTCTGCATGGCACAGTCAGTACGTGAGCATAGATGGTCAAATCTCGGGACGGGGCATGACCCCAGCAAAGGGCACAACTGGAGTAGCCAGCCATCAAGGTAAACATGTGTCCCTTTGCTCCTCACTCTGCCCTCCCCGTCCCCACTTTAGGGATGGGAAAAGTGAGGCTCGGGCACTGAAGCCCCTTGCTATTGAGGAGCAGAGCCACCACCTGGGACCAGCACCAGTGTGTAATGGTGCTTTGCTGCCAAGCCTGACGATCTGAGTTTAGACCCCAGGACCCCCAGGGTATAAGTAAGAACTAACTCCTACATTGCCTGCACACACATGCTACAGCATATATATATGTACATGCATGCATACATACATACATACATACATACATGTGGGTGTTTCTCTGTATACCTGTGGCTGTCCTGGAACTTAGATCTGCCTGCCTCTGCCTCCAAAGTGCTGGGATTAAAGGGGTGCGCCACCATGCCCAGCAAACATAAGTTTTTAAACGCCCCAACCTGAAACCAGAACCACTTCTTCCCCCCAGGAAACCCCACCTCAATCCACACCCCTACCTCGCCCAGCTCAGTGCCCGTGACTCCTCTCTCCACCTGCAATTTCTGCGCCCTCCCCTCCCCCACCCCAGCTATGGACTGATTGGCAAGAGTTACTGCTGTAGCTTGAATTCAAGGTGGACCTCCACATGAGAGAATTGTTAATGTGGCAGAACCCGACCCACTAGGGCTGTCTCTAAGGAAGTCTCTCAAGTGGGTTCGTTGAAGTGGGAAGACCCCTTTATCTGATGTGACCCCATCCCAAGCCTGGAGTCTTAAGTAAGAAAAGAGAGATCTGAGCCGCTACCTTCCCTGTCCTCTGCTTTCCCGGTGACAGATGTGAGCTGTGTGGCACAGGGAATGCAGGGGTTGCCCTCACACTGGAAGCCCCCCGACTGCCCAAGCCCGGGCTGATGCCATATTCCAGGCACAGTCAGGAGAGGTGAACACCCCTCCCCAGCCAGGCTTGTTCACACCTGTTAGGTGGTTACTATCATTCCATTAAATTGATGGGGAAGCTCGACCTCAGAGGGGTTCCCAGGCAAACTCACACGGCTAGAGCTGAGCTTTAGAACCTGGCCCAGGACCACCAAGCGAAGATGTTCAGAGCAATGGAGCAACTGCCTCCTAGGCTAGCTGTGAGCAGGAGGCAGGACAGAATGAAGGCTGAGAATGAGAAAGAGGAGCTGGGCCCCTCGCATCCAAGCTCCAGCCCACTCTGAGCCATCTCGCCCAGCCCAGCCAAGAACTAGAAATGCACGGCCAGCTCCCAGGGTCACTGGGCTGTTCAGTCTCAGCATGATGCCCAACGCTGACCTGACATGTGATCTGGCTAGGGTCACTGAGGCAGAGCTAAGGAGCCACGTCCCCAGGACACAGCAGGTGCACTGAGCAGGGGGTGGAGAGAAGACATACCAGAAAGATCTAGAAGAAAGCAGAAGAATGCAGCTACCACATTCCAGCCCTGAACTCAGGCTCAGAGAATAGTCAGGCCCCACCCGAGGAGGAGTCCTGGACCTCACACTGCTCCAGGAGAGCCCTGTCCATCTGCCCAGGGACTACTCAATCTAGACATTTGCCCCGCCCTGCCCTGCCCTATATGAACTTACACTCCTGCTCAGGAAGACCTGATGATACAGAGCCCTTCCCATGATGCCCCAGACCCCTGGCTATCCATCCATACTCTATTTCATTCTGTCTCTTAGACCCCTGACTAAAGTTCTCTTCAACTTACTACTCTGGCGTGCCCGTGGGGAGCAGACAGAGCAGACAGACGGCCGATATACCCTGATCCAGTCCAGCTAATCACAGAGGAGCGGTGCCCACACACTGAGATTGCTCACCTACTTCGAGTCATGCAGAAACCCTAAGTGTCCCGCCCACTCAGCATGAGCAGTGTGGATGAGGCCCAACCTCCCTTGCCAGGGCATCTATGCTGGAGCCCTGGGGCCATCTGCCTGAGCACCAGCCTTCAACTCACCCAGGGAGAGAAAGGGTTCCTCGCCCCTCCTCACATTGTGAGAGCCAGGATCTCAACTCAGGGTCCCTGATGCCTTAAGCCGTGAGCACACGCACACACACACACACACACAGAAGTTCAGCCCCTTCAACTCACACGGCAGGCAGGAGAGAACCCATTCCTGCACGTTGTCCCCTGGCCTCCATTTGTGTGCCATGACACACAAACCCATAGGCATAAACACACTTATATACTACATAAATTAATAGAATAAATTTAAGTAGCTCCTCTTAAGTACCGCTGACTGTGAGTTGTCGAGTCCAGAGGGACTTTGGCTTCCACATGGCCCCAAACTGAGTGCTCAGATGGGTTGACAGAAGGCCCCAGGATTGCGGCCTTAGCCACCAAGGGGTCCTGCTTCCTGGGAGCTGCCAGGCACAAGGCGCAGAGAGTCCCCAACAACAACCGCAAAGTGAGAACGGAGCCAGGTCTGGTAGCTCACACCTGTAATGCTAGCATTGGGAAGCTGAGGCAAGAGGATTGCCATGAGTACAACTGAAATAGGACCCACTGTCTCAACCAAAGGAAAAAAAAAGAAACAAAAGAAGAATTCTTTTAAAATGGGGGCTAAGGATGTAATTCAACAGTGTCAGCCCGGCATCCCAAAGCCCCCAGTTTTATCCCCAGGACCAGGCATGGTGGCACGTGCCTCTGATCTCGGAAGTAGAGGCAAGAGCTTCATGGTCATCGTCTGCTGCATAGTGAGTTCAAAGCCGCCCTGGGCTAGGTGAAAACTTGTCTGCCCCCTCCCACAAAAATAAAATAAAATAAAGACTAGCTGGGCAGTGGTGGCGCACACCTCTAATCCCAGCACTTGGGAAGCAGAGGCAGGTGGATTTCTGAGTTCGAGGCCAGCCTGGTCTACAGAGTGAGTTCCAGGACAGCCAGAGCTACACAGAGAAACCCTGTCTCAAAATAAATAAATAAATAAATAAAATAAAATAAAATAAAATAGACTAGCCAGCAAGATGGCTTAGCAGGTGAAGGTCTGTGTTGCCAAGTTCAATGAATTGATATTGAACCCAGGACCTACATGATGGAAGGAGAAAACTGACTCCCGCTAGCTATCCTTTGACCACGGCGAGTGCGCACAAGTACTCGCACACTCGCACACTCACACACACACACACACACACACACACACGTGCACGCACACAATAGATATAAAATTTTGTAATTTAAAAATATAGAAGAAAAGGACTGGTGTCAGCAGAAGCCCTCCCGCGGCATCTTAGTCCCCAGGGAGAGCTCCAGGGGAGCGAGTCTCCTCTCCCTTCCGGTTGGAACACAGAGAATCTGGGAGAATCTGGGGAGTAGGGAGGCCACGTGGGTAGGGAGAGGCCTGGATGTGGCTCTGGGGCCAGGCAATTTTTATGCGCTCCCAAGTAAAGGACAGAAAGGCCACCACAGCGAGCCTCAGCGCCAACCTCGTCCAGGCAAAGGGTCTTAACAAACGACAGTATTCTCTAGCCACTGTCCCACCCTGCCCCACGCCCCTGTTGGGCTCCACTCTTCCCAGTGGACAAAGCTCACTTACTCTGTCTGGGGTGGTGCAGCCACTGGGTCCAGGTCTGTGGGAAGAGCAAAGAGAAAGAGCATGTGAGGCAGAGACTGGCCCCAGGAACTGAGTCTATTCCCACCCCCTGTTCCCTGCCCCTCGAAGGAACCAGGGTGCCCGTAGAATCCCCTGCCTTTCCTTGGCCCCTCTCTATTGAGTAAGCTCCCTACCTGTCCTGCCTGCCCCACACCGCCCCCATGACCCAATCTCAGTCAGAACCAGCACCCTGCCTGCCAGGCTTCCACCAACCCCAGCTCTTGGAAGGGTTGCTATCTGCAGGAAGTTCCTGCTGATCCAGTCCCTGGTAAGATGACAGATCTGAGAGCCCAGCAGCTGGCATTTACTGACAACATTACCGAACCCTCCCACCCCTGGGGTGCTGGCTCTCCAGGCAGACAGATGGGTTCTTTGGAGCCATGGCTGGAAGGTTACAAGAGCTTAGGGCCCTAGCAGAAACTCCAGCCAAGCGATTCCATTTAGGCCCTAACAGAGTGCAAGCCAGATGTTGCAGGAATGCTAGGAATTCCTTTCCCAAGAGAAGCAGGATACAGTCTCTTCCCAGTGGCTCCCTTTCCTGCCTACTGGAGACCCTGGGAGCCTGAGATTCCCCACCAGTTCCCTAGGATTTGCCTGCAAACCCCA
>NC_034595.1:91552975-91572382 GCF_900095145.1 Mus pahari
ATTACGACCCCCACATTTATGGACAAGGACACTGAGCTGTAGAGACGCCATGTCCTGTAACAAAGCTCACGGTGTGAGTGGCAGGCAGGGTCAGGATCCAAACTCAGTGACTGGGCTGGGAGCCGAGGAGCCATTGCTGTAGCAGATATACATGCTTCCCTCCCTGCAGGGGCGGGGAAGAGGCAGGGGGAGACAAGAAGGCAGGAAGCTGGGCATATGGGTAAAATAGCCATGGTCCTGTCCATCAGGACAGGGTCCAGATGCCACCCTGCGGTAGCTGGGGCCCCACGGAAGGGGGTGCCAAGTAAAACACAGGAAGCTGGGTTAAATTCCAGGTCAACAAGTGGTTTTGTTGGGTAAATATTTTTTTTTTCTTCTTTTCTTAAAACAGTCTAAGATTCAACCTTATGGTCAGACCTTCCCCCTCAATCCCAATTTGCACCTTCAACTGACCGGCTTGAACCCCAAGTGCCCCTCAATCCCAGTCCCCATACTGTCCATCTCTGCAGGTGATCTTAGGCAACGGGTAAACCATCAGCCTGCTGTTTACTGTAGAGTCACGATTCCATCTGTGGATAGGGAACCTGAGGCAGATAGAGACAGTGCGCATAGCCAGCAGAACTCAATCTACCCCAGACCAATATAGCTCAGCCCTGTCACCGGGGCCCTGGGGTACAGTACCTATGGCAGGCTGTGGAGGAGGGTTCGAGGAAGCCATCAGACAGGGTCCAGCTCAGTCTACCGCCGTCCTCGCTGCTTACCTGTGAAAAGAAGGCCAGAGACAGTCAGATAACCTGAGGAAGGGGCAGTCAGTGAGCGAGCAAGCCCAGCTCATACACAGTGCTCCGGCCCAGCCACACACACACACACACACACACACACACACACACACACACATGTTCTTCCCGGCAGCCCCAGAAAGGGCCTGGCCTCCACCCGATATAAATCATTAACTTATAGAAAAACTGCCAACTGCACGGAAGAATTCCCCATCTTCCCAGAAGTCACTGCAACCACAACCTGCCTTAATCCACTGTCAAGGGGCTGGTCCTTAGGAGCCTGTGGGCCAGTCAAGAAGATCTGTCCCATGTCCTCTAGCCCAGGGTCTGGGGTCACACTTGAAAAGCTGAGTCCTCAGGCTCTTGAAACCATAATGCCCTGGATTGGACGGTCACAAATACAGGGACACTTCCTCCTCGTGATGTCCCCAACACCACAGGCTCCTGTGGCTCTGACGTCACATCAGGCCTGTGCCCACTGTCCTGCCCTATGGGGTTGGCCGACTGGCACATAGCCACTGGCCTAGGTACACAGTTGTAGGAAGCAAATGGGCTACAAAGAGGCGGTTGGCACAGGACAGGGACAGAATCCCAGGTGATACAGGTCACTCCTGTCCCATGGAGCTTACACACAGAGCAAGGCCGGGCCAAGGGGGATGGGCTCCCCAGGCTCTGCAGCAAACTTGCCAGATGTCCCTGACAGAGCAGGGAGAGGTGCCCTGTGCCTCTGATCTGGCAGCTGCCCTTCTAGCCCTCCCTCCAGGGAGGGAATCGGGCCTGAAGAAAGAGCAGAGGGCTCCGTCGAGCCTGACCATGGCACCAGCTGGCTGTGGACCTGTTTTCATTTAGTTTTCAACAACTAAAAATAGCTTTTATTTTTGCTATCTGAGCAAATAAAAATGGAATGTGCACAAGTGACAGAAAAAGATTATGGTGGGGACATTCACGGAGCTTGTGTGGCTCGGAGGTCACCCCAAGCCCGTCACAAGCGCTTGTATAGATTGACATGTCATAATACAAAAATGAGGTCCAGAGTATGCCTGAAACTTGCCCAAGATCACACAGCAAGGAAGAGGCAGGATTCAAACCAAAGACAGACACTATTTGTGTTCCTTTAGGAACAACTGTGGGGCTGGAGAGATGGCTCAGTGGTTAAGAGCACCGGCTGCTCTTGCAGAGAACTCAGGGTTGATTGCCGGAATCCACATGTGGCTCACAACTGTCTAGAATTCCAGTTCCAGGGCATCTGATGCCCTCTTCTGACCCCTGTGGGCACCAGGCACAAAAAAACACTTGCATGCATGCTTTCACAATTGTATAAGGACATGCAAGTGAGCAAGCACACACATGCGCACACACACACACACACAAACACACAATCTCTCTTCTATTCCAGGTCCTAAGTTCCCAGAAACAGCAAATATTAGTCTCTTAACAATCCTTCTAAGCTGGGCAGTGGTGGTGCACACCCTTCATCCACAGGCAGAGGCAAAGAATCTCTAAATTTGAGGCCAGCCTGGTCTACAGAGCAAGTTCTAGGACATTAAGGACTACACAGAGAAACCCTGTCTCAAAAAATAAAAGTGTTTCTCGAACAACCCAACATATTCACTAGCTGTCACAGCTTGTTCAGTTGTCCCCTCCCCCATTCATGACACCATCTTCTATTTCAGCCACCCCAAAGAGCGTGTCACCATGGCGCTCCTCTTGTCCCCTTGACCGCAGGCTAATGCTCTGCCATGCTCCCACATGTCCTAGGGCGCTGCATCTCTTCCTGGGCGCTGGGCATCTCCCTCCACTCCCCTAGAGGGAGCAGGATGCCGTGAAGGACCCTGAGGGTCAGAGTCAGGGGGTTGCCACGAATACTCCACCTCCTTGCTGCTCTTTATCATTAATGTTTTACGCTGACTGGGGTCTTCACTGACAGCCCTGCTTCCAAAGCATACACACAGCTAGGTACTGTCTGGGGATGTCAGGAGACCCTGAGGATCTTGAAGCATGGTCCCTCAAACCCGGGGACTGCTGACCCCCGCAGCCTGTTTACACAGAAGCACACGGACCTCTGTGCTGTTACTGTTTGAGTTTTGGGTTTGTTTAATCCTTTTTTAAAAAAAAATATTTATTTTATGTATATGAGTACAGTCTGTCTTCAGACACACCAGAAGAGGGCATCAGATCCCATTACAGATGGCTGTGAGCCACCATGAGGTTGCTGGGAATTGAACTCAGGACCTCTGGAAAAGCAGTCAGTGTTCTTAACCACTTAGCCACCTCTCCAGCCCCTTTTTGTTTAGTTCTTGTTGACTTCAGAATGGTGCACATAGAAATGGGGTTTTGCTTGCTTTCTGGCACTGGGTTAGAACCCAGAGGTTTGTGTGTGTCAGATAAGCACTCTGCTATTGACCTACAGCCTCAACTCAACCTCACCTTAAACATATATTATCTTTAATTGTGTGTATAAATATGCATGTGTACGTGTGTATATTTGTACACCCAGCAATCCTCTTGTCTCTACCCTCCCACCCCACCCCACCTCACTACTCTACCCACCCCCACGCAGAGCTAGAGCTATAGGCATGCATGGTCGTGGCCACATCTGGCTTCTTACATGCTGGGGATTTGAACTCAGGTCCTCGTGATCACACAGCAAGTACTCTGACACACTGGGCCATTTCCTAGCCCGACCTCCCTTCTCAAGCAGCACATAGCAGCGTTGTCCTTGCCTTAGACAATACCACAATTCACTCTCAAGCCATCAGGCCTTGGCTATACATGCAGAGGCTGTCCTGGGCCCTTGCTGCTTTAAATATGACAACAGTGGGCATCCGGCTTCCCTGCCCACCCCCACCTGGGCCTTTCAGAGGTGAATTCACAAGCCTTCAGGGTTCACCCCTAAAACGGGAAAGGAGCAATGTCACCCCATTTGCAAACTGAAGCTGTCCTGCAGGGCTCCTTCCAGAGGGCTCAAACCCTCAGATCTTCCTTAGGAGCGAGCGCTAGGACACAAGGGCAGGAAAACAAATGCCCATTCCGAGAAGGAAAAACGGAGGCACCATCACCCAGCCTCACAAAGATGACGTGATAACAATGACATTCAGATCCCTTCCCCGCCAGGCTGAGAAGTCTCATGCCTTCCCCTCTCCTGCTCTTTCTTCAGAGCCCGAGGTTTCTCCCAGACAGGAAAGCGCGCGACAGTACTTACGGAACGAGAAACTTCCTCCATGTTTCCCGTCTATGCCCACATCACCCCATCATTCAGAGAGAAGGAAACAGAGGCCAGAGACGTTAAGGGTTTGCCCCAGGTCACAACACACAGCCAAGGCGGGCAGCTGACAGGGCAGGACACAGAACAGGGCTCTGATCTCAGGAACTCTGCTCAACCCTCTGGCTACCCTGCTCCCCTGGACTTAAGAGTTGGACTTTGGAGGCGCACGTGATCCAGGCTAAAAGGAAGGTAGAGCTGGACCCTCCTCCAAGCAAGGACATATGCTAGTGAGCCCTGCTCACACTCACGGGCTTGTGGCTGCCACTCTGCGCAAAGCCACTAGTCTCCGAAGGATGTGGGGAAGTGAGGGGAATGGCTCAAAGCTACCCACAGTCGCCTCTACAGGCTCCCGTGGGCAACAAGAAATACAGAGGACACAGCTACAACTTCCAAAGAGGACTCAGGGACAATGCTCTCTGCCAGTGAGTCTTCTATTTGCTAGGACATAAAACACAGGCTGTGACAACCAGTTTGTTTTGGAGTCGGGGCCCAGACTAGAGTCCCATGTGACCACTGACAGCCCAGACCAGACCAGACCAGACCAGCCCTGGTGTCTGCATCTCTGAGATGAGAATCTAGAATGTAGATTCTCTGTATTTTACTGAGCTATACAGGCTCTGGAAGATTCCGAGGTGGGAGCTGGAGCCCAGGTGATTGTGCCAGGGCCAAGCTAGGCTTTCCCTGTGGCCGGCTCTCTTGAAGGGGAAGACATAGCATCTTAAAGTAGCTAGGCAAGGACAGAGGCCAGCCATTCTAGAACCTTGCTACATTTCTTTTCCTCTCTTCTTTTCCTCCCCCTCCTCCTCCTATACCTCCTCCTCATCCTCCTCTTTCTTCTTCTTCTTCTCTTCTCCTCTTCCTTCTTTTTGATTTTTTTGCTTGGTGGTTTGTTTAGAGACAAGGTCTCATATAGATAGACCAGGCTAGCCTTCAAGCTGTGTAGCTGAGGCTGACTCGGAGCTTCTGATCCTTCCGCACTCACCTCCTGAGGGCTGGGATCACAGATGTGCCCTGTAATGACCAGTTTATGCGATGCTGAAGACTGAGCCCAGGGCTTCATGCAAGACTGGCAAGCACTGTGTACCGAGCCCCGTCCTCAGCGCCCCGGCTATATTTTGCAATTGCGAGGCCAGGAGGGCAGAGCCAGGATAAAACCATGATGGGCCAGTGAATGTGGCAGGGAGTTCTTACTTTTACAACCTCTGTTGGGGCTCCTCAGCCCCTGTGCAGTGAGCACTGGGGAGGGAAAGACAAAGAAGCCGGGCGGAGGTGGCGCACGCCTTTAATCCCAGCGCTTGGGAGGCAGAGGCAGGCAGATTTCTGAGTTCGAGGCCAGCCTGGTCTACAAAGTGAGTTCCAGGACAGCCAGAGCTATACAGAGAAACTGTGTCTCGAAAAACCAAAACAAACAAACAAACAAACAAACAAAACAAAACAAAGAGAAAAAGAAAGAGAGGAGCAGGGGAGGAAAGAAAAGAGAAAAGAAAAGAAAAGAAAAGAAAAGAAAAGAAAAGAAAAGAAAAGAAAAGAAAAGAAAAGAAAAGAAAAGGCAGCCACACAGTGAAAAAGCAGCCACACAGTGAAAACCATCCACACTTTCTTTCTGACACTAAGATTGGAACCCCAGCTCAGGCCTACAGGATCACAGTACACACCTTCAGCCAATCTATTGCCATTTTCTTCTTCTTATTATTATTACTTAAGACAGAGTCTTATGTAGCCCAGGTTGGCCTCAAATTTACTATGTAGCTGAGGATGACCTTAACATTCCAATCCTCCTAAGTCCACCTGCCAAGACCCTCAGCACATCCTCAGAATTAGAAATGGACTCAGATGTGGTAATGCTACTAACCAAGTGTGGAAACCGAGTCCAAGGAAAGGGACAGACTTTCCCCGGTGGGCATGGCGTAAGCCAGGCAGTGGCTCAAAGTAGAAATCTGAATCCAGGCGTTCCTGAGCATAAATCCCAGTTCTGGCCATGCCACCCAAGGCAGGGAACATCTGCCCGGAGCCGAACGAGGTCCTGAGCTAAGAAGAAGAACTGGACCAGGAACAGCCCCATAGCCATCAGCCCCATAGCCAGCGTGGCCACCGTTAACATCGAAACCCTGACCATGTGATATTCTGGTTGTAGGATTACAGATTTGCTCCTCTTGCAGACATCTCTTAAAAATAAGACTGACAGGCAGGTGGACCCCAGAGCTGCCCCTTTTCATACCACACTGTTCTTTGGGGTGACCCGCGGGGTACAAGGCAGAAAGCCTGGGCTCGGGCTTGGGGGAGCCTACATGGCGTGTAGGCCGTGTGGAGTTCAGTGACCAGACCCCAGAGAGGAAGCATCCAGCAGCCTCACTTTGACACATCTTCTGTCCCAGCTAGTAACTCGGTCAGCTGGCCTGTGGGTGTCCCTGGGGTTTCCCCTCCCTCTGGATCTGAAGCCTAAGGTTGGTGGTGGTGGCTGCGACAGAGGCAGCGGTGGCAGCAGGTCTCAGGAGTTAAACTCAGTTCCCAGGCACTGGCCTATGTGTGAGTAACTCTCTGAGCAGTTCCCATCCCACTTCCTCCCTTGTGAACCCCCAGGAAACACTCCCTGGGGGACTCAGACTTCAGGAAGGGCTATGAGTGAAGCCAGACACTGACAACAGTGGAGGGTGGTCCTGGGGAGGGCTGGGAGAGGGAAGGGGGCAGAGTCCAGCGGCACTGTCTGCACCAGACAGCTTCTGGCCACCCTTGAAGGACACACAGGAAGCAGGCTGTGGCCCAGGTACCCGGCTGAGGAACTCCAGCCTCAGAGACAAGTGTGCACATCTGGCTCCTGGATGCCACAAAACCAGTGGAGGTAGAGAACTGAAGGACAGGTAGCAAGGAGCTAGGGCTGGGGCCACTGTCCTCAAGAATTTCTAGCTTCCGGCTCTCATCAGACAGGTACTTGGCCAACTGGTCCCCCGCCTCAAGAACCCCAGGGACTCTCCTACAGCTTGACAACTCTGGTCAGCTCCTTCCTCATCCAGGCCCTAAGCAAGGCCTCCCACTTTAGCCCTTACCTGTCCCCTCCAGTCTCAGGTCTCAGCGGCTCTTGGCCTGTCCTGGAATTCCGCTGCCCATGACAGCGGAGACTCGCTTCAGATCCCTGGGCCTTGGTTCAGATGGTCTGTTCTCTCCAGATAGAATCCTCTCTCAATGGGCAAACTCCTACTAAACCTTCAAAACGCCACTCCCACTTTCTCCATTGAGACCCTGCCCTTGATTCATCTCACGTAGCAGCTTCTGGGCCCTGGCTGTGGAACTTTCTAAAAAGGACACATCGAGGTTCTGATTTGGGGTGTGGCCACTCCTAAGCCAAGAGGCTATTTTCAAAACAGCACAGGACACACACAAGGCTGGTGACACAGCCCCTATTACAGGGGTCTTGCTCACTAGACCAGAAGCTCTGGGACACACTGGCTGCACTTCATCTCCAGGAACGGTGGCCAGGGTGTGGCCTACAGCAAGTGCCTATAACAGCTGCCCAACTAAGTACAGAGCGTGTCCCCGCTTGGGAGGGCACAGAGCTGGGGGGCACAGAGCTGGGAGGGGGCAGCTGTAGGGGCAGGCTTCAGGTAGAGGGAGGAGAAACATGCACTAAAATCCCCGGACAGGGACGCTGCCCCAAGGGCTCCATGCAGGAAATGGGGCTGAGTCCCAGCCGGGAGGGGGCACCAGGGCTAACTTGCAAAGTCCTGCCCTGGCAATTCCCAGGCACCAAGGGCCACCTGGTGGAGATACCACACAGGGACGGCTCACAAAGAAACTGGGCAGAGAGCAATAGAGAAACACTTGAGTGATCGCGGTGTGGACCTGGCCTCAGCGTAAGAGGGTTGGGATGGCACTGGGGGACACTTCAGCTCTTAGTAAATGCCCTACCAGGGAGATTCTATTTCACAGATGGCTCTTCCAGCTCAGGACCCGTCAAGGGGCAGAAATGAAGTCAATCCCGAAGTCACCAGTCGCTATCTAAATTCCTTCCTTCCCAGAGGAACCAGAGCCTGAGAGGAGCGAGGGATGTCCATGAGGTCTACAGGCCACAGAGCTTGGAGGCACAGGGAGAGAGGACAGGGCTGTCCCTCAGCTGCTGCCTCTGCAGGAAAGGACATGCTAGGGATAGAGAGAGAGAGCTCCAGGCCGGCAAAGTGAACCAAAGAGACAGCGGAGGCCCTGGCTCCTCCCCTCTGAGCCTGTAGCCAATGAGCCCCCAGACATGGGGTCATTCAGGCTCTTGTCTCTTAACTTCCTTTCTTTACAGGGAATGGGGGGGGGGGAGTCTCTCCTCCCTGGGGTGGGCGAGGCTTGGTCAATGGAGGCTACCTAGGAACAAAGGACCCCTTGTCCCCCAGCTCAGGGTAGGTGCCCGCCCCACCCCAAAGGATCTCCTAGGCCAGCCCCTGGTCAATGAAGGAAGGGTGAGGGGCACCGCCCCCTGGGCCTCTGTGGGAAGGAGCCACCCCACAGGCGGGCCAGAGGGGACTCTGGGGTCTGTTGCCCTGGAAACCAGAGCCCTTTGGAGAAGCTGCTGGCTGGAGAAGAAACTGGCTGCCACCAGACTCAGATTCCCTCCCCCTCCCAGTCCCAGACACATTAACCCTGCTGTCCCCAGGGTCCGGGCGGGAGTGCATATGAAAACCTCCTTCAGTCCATCAGCTGTACTGTTCCAACCTCTTCTCTGGAGATCCTGGGCTCCCAGCCACACCCCAGAGTGTGACCCAGCGAGCGGAGCGGAGCTGAGTGAGCTTGAGACTTAGGCTTGTCCTCACCACTCCCTTGGATCAAGTCAGCTTCCCTACCTGGAAAAGGAAGCCACTTCCCAGGGGACAGGGGACAGGCTAAGAGGGAGTTCTGCCACCCTTATTTCTGAGAGCAGGAAAGTCTGTGGCATAATGAAGTGACTGAGCCAGCGTCATGAGATGGGGACAATGATGCAGACAGGCAGGGGGAGGGTGGTGAGCTAGAGCCAAGGGATCATCGGAGGGCATCTTAAGGGGCCCCTGGGATATGGTGGGAGATGCACAGACACATGTCACACACGGCATCCAGCCACAATTGTCAGAAGCATCCAAAGTCCATGTGTGGCCTCAACACTGAGAGCAGGTCACAATGTTGGCCGTGTCCCTAGGACTCCAATTCACTTGCCCTGACCTCCAGAGGGTTAATCTCACCCCCTCTTCCCTTGCACCCCAAGTCTCTCACCCCTATGCCATTCAGTAAGCACTTTCATGAGCACAGTGCCCACTTCCTGCTAGCCTGGCTGCCAGAGGAACCCAGGTACCAGTCCTCAGGTGTGCAGGTACAGGTCCTACGGTGGGAATGACCCTGCCCATTCTGATGGGCGGGCCCCTGGATGGGCCAGATGGGTATTGCAACCCACTTCCAGGAAGATGCCTTGTGGAGTGCCCTGGGGCAGAGCGTCCTCGGAGCGCACTGTGTCCAAGCTGGGCTACTCCCCTGTGTGAGTGAAGTGGGTGCATGCGCACTGAGCACCTGAGGCCCCCAGGGTGGGGGGTAAGGAATGAACTTGGCCTGGGACCTGAACCAGAGCTCACCAAGGGATCTCATGCTAAGAGGACACACTGCTGCGGGCTCAGCACACACTCAGGTGGGCGCTAAGCTGCACACCATCACCTCGCTCCACACCCACAGAGCTTCCCACCATAGTCCAATGGCGCCCTCCCCAGCAGGGCAGCAAGGGCCGCAGCGTGAGGCCCCTCCCTGTGACCTCCAGTTCTCCAGATCAGGTGGCCCACACAGAGACGTCTGCAGGCTAAGAATTCAGGTTGGGAATGTGCTAAGGTTCAGCAGGTGAAAGTGCTGGCCCTGCAGGCCTGACAGCCTCAGGTCAGTCCCTGGAAGGCACATAGAGACACAGTGCAGCATCGCCCTCTGTGATCACAGCAAGACAGAGGCAGAGAGAGGAGAATCACACATTAGCTAATGGAGCAGTTACGCTACGGTGTGCAGAGCTACCTCAGGAAGAAAAGACCGTGTCTCAACAAGGTAGAAGGAGAGAAGTGAGCTCCAAAAGTTGTCCTCTGACCTTAAACACACCACACATACACACAATTACACACACAACACCACATACACACCATACACACTATATACGCCACACCATACATACACCACACACACATAAACACACCATACCACACACACCATACATACACACCACACACAGACATACACACCACATACACACACATACCACACCACACACTCCATACATACACATCACACAGACACACAGACACACCATACAGATCACACACACCATATACACCACACACACATACCACATCACACACACCATACACATGCACCACACACACACAATCACACACATATATACTATACATACCACACACACCACATACACATACCATATATACACCACATATACACAATCACATCACACCTCACACACACACATATTACATACACACGATATACAACACACACACACACATTACACACACACGATATACAACACACACACACACACACACACACACACAAATGAGACCCTGAGGGCCTCTCTAGCAGGAGCACCTGCCTGGCCTGTCATTGCCTTCACAGATTTGTGACAATGCATGTTGATGGACAGTGAGTGACACCAGAGTGAGGTAAAACTTCGTATGTGGAAGGAAGAATGCGTGGCCTGGAGCAGAGCCGTCTCCCTGGGTCAATGCTGAGGTCAGCAGCACATATCTTAGCTCACCTCTATGGCCTTGTGACTGCCCGCCTTAAAAACACAGAGGCGTGCCAGGCAGGGTGATTCATGCCTGTAACCCAGCACTTAGGAGGCAGGGACAGGGACACCGCAAATTGGAAGCTAGGCTCGTCTACCTTGAAAGTTACCTTGTCTTGTCTTGTCTTGTTTCATTTGGTTTGGTTTGGTTTGGTTTTTCAAGACAGGGTTTCTCTGTGTAGCCCTGGCTGTTCTGGAACTCACTCGGTAGACCAGGTTGGCCCACAACACAGAGGTCTGCCTGCCTCTGCCTCCCCTAGTGCTGGGATTACAGGTGTGCACCACCTCCACCCAGCTCAGACCTCCTCTTTAAACAAGGCTGAAGCTATGACTCAATTAGTCAGGTACCTTGATGAGCATGTGCAAAGCCCTGGCTGGGTTCAACTCTCAGCACCACGTAAAACCTGACACGGTGACACATGCCTGTCCAGCTCTCTGGAAGGTGCAGGATAGAAGATCAAAAGTGCACCAGGCAGCGGTGGCAGACACCTTTAACCCCAGCACTTGGGACACAGAGGCAGGCGGATCTCTATGAGTTCGAGGCCAGCCTGGTCTACAGAGTGAGTTCCAGGTCAACTGGGGCTACAAAGAAAAAACTGTCTTAAAAAACCAGAAAGAAAGAAAGAAAGAAAGAAAGAAAGAAAGAAAGAAAGAAAGAAAGAAAGAAAGAAAGAAAGAAAGAAAGAAAGAAAGAAAGGGAGAGAGAGAGAGAGAGAGAGAGAAGAAAAGATCAGAAATTCGAGTTTACTTTTGGATACATGACAATTCTAAGACTAGCCTGGGCTATATGAGACAACCTGGGCTACATGAGATCCTGCCCTGGGAGAGATGGAGAGAGGGAGAGAGGGAGAAAAGAAAAGAGGAGAGGAAGAAGAAGAAAAAGAGGAGGAGGAGGAAGAGGAGGAGGAAGAAGAGGAGGAAGATGAGGAGGAGGAGAAGAGGAGGAGGGGAGGAGGAGGAGGAGGAGGAGGAGGAGGAGGAGGAGGACTTCCCTCACCCTATATCTCCTCCACCTGTCGCCCATTCCTTCACGCACATCTACAAAGGCTCCTAAGAAGCAAGGCTGGGTTCTGTCTCCAGCTGTCCTGTTCTCTCCTGCAAGAAATGAGCACTCAACTCACTACCCCTGAGCGGGCGGATCCTGAGGCCACCGGAGGCTCTAGAAGAACGCCCTCTCATTCCACACACCCGCAGCTCCCCTCCTCCGTCTCTCCCTCTTCCGCCTCAGCTGCTCTCATCCACCTTTCCTGCCTCCACCCCCTGATTCCCACCTCAATCCTGGATCCCAGCCTCTGCCTCAGACCAGACAAACTCCCCCTGCCCTCTGCTCCAGTGACCTCACCCGCTCTGTGGCTCCCCACCCCACCCGCTGCTATCTCCACACTGATGCCCTGGCCTGACCTTCTCTTGCACATCAGCCCCTTGCCTGCTGTCTGCTCAGCACCCTGACTCCATTGTCCTTGGAGTCTCTGAGTCCACAGCAGTCCTCCCGACGGCTGGCCACCTGCTCCTCCCTGTGGGCCAGCTCACTTGATCTCACAACAGCTCTGCTCCCAGCAGTGCCTGGGGCAATTCCTACCCCACCACACACACACACACACACACACACACACACACACACACACACACACCAGGTCCTATCTATCCGCAACCTTGTGGTCTTTGGTTTAGGCATGCCAGGGCCTGAGCGCGTCTCACCAGCGGGTTCAAGCCATGCGCGTCACTAACCCGGACTATTATTACAACCTCACAGGTCTCCTACCCCCTCCTCCCTGCACTTCTGTGGTGAACACAGGAGCCACACGAATCCTCTGCTTGGGACCTTCACAAACTCCTACCTCATCTTGGCCCATGAGGCTCTTACGACCTCCCTGCGTCCACCCCCATCTCTCCCTGACAGCTCACTCCACTCAAGTCACAGCCACCAGGAAGCTCCCTCATCTGCATGCATGCACCTCCCTCTGTCTAGAATGTTCTTCCTACATACATCCACACGGCTGTCTCCCTTTCTGTCAGGGCTCTGCTCCAAGTTCCTCCTGTGAGGGTGACCTGCACCGGGCTCCCAATGTGGCCCTCACGCTGTCTGCAGCCCAGCCCCCCTGCCTTCCTTCACAGTATTCGGTACTTCCTTACAGCTTTGCTGTGGATTTTAGGCCTCCTAGGCCTCCTCCTCCTTCTCCTCACAGAGGCCAGAGGAGAGCATTGGATCCCCTGGAACAGGAGGTATAGGCCGTGAGAAACCTAATGTGCGTACTGGAAACTGCATCCGGGTCCTCTGCAAAACACAGCAAACACTCTTAACTGCTCAGCCATCTCTCTGGCCCCTCATTTGTTTTTTTGAGATGGAGTCTCATGTAGCCCAGGCTGGCCTCAAACTTGTTACATAGCTCTGGATGACCTTAAAGTGCTAATCCCCCTGCCTCTACCTCCCGAATGCTGAGATTACAGGGTCGGGCTCCCATGTGTGGTTTATGAGGTCCTGGGGATCGAATCTGGGTCTCTGTGTGTGCCAGGTGATCGGTCTGCCACCTGAGCTACATCCTCACAGCCTTAGGTGTCTGCCCTACCGCTTCCCCCTTCCTAGCCAGTGGCCACCACAGAGGCAGGCAAGATGGCTGGTGTTCACACTACCCACAGCCCCGGGAGTGCAGCCTGGCACTCGGAGGAGCTAGGGGGACCTAGTGAATGAGGGGTGAAAGAAAACTCCAGAAAGGCTTCTTCCCGCAGGAGCTGACTGGCTGATGCAGGCCTGTGGAGGTTGGAATGTTACCAGTCCAGAAACTAACTACCTAATCTTGAGTTAAGTTCTGGCCCTCCAGAGACGCCATCCTTGGCCCCCCCTAGGATAAAAACCTTTCTGCTATCTATTAATTCAGCAGGTGACTACCTCTCACCAATCCAAATGCTAGGCGCGTCTTCAGAGAGCTCTTGGGCCTGAAGAGCAGCTCTCCCCTCCCCACCTTGCTGTACCTGCTCTCAATGGGCCCACCAAGATGCTTTAAACTCGCCTTGATGTATGACTTCTGTTTGTTGTTCTGCAGAACTACAAAAACTTCATAAAACTGCTTACATGTTGGAACGTAGACTGTGTGGGAATGTAAAATCTGTGTTCCCAGGCTACGGTCGCTCAAAATGGCTCCAGAGTAAACTCTCCCTTATTCCCTTTATGAGGAAAGCTGTGGTTTTCTGCATCAACCGAAGGAAAGAGAGAGGGAGGGAGGGGGAGGCTTCCTTGCCCCGGGGCAGTTTCCTGAGGAAGAAGGTAAGCATGGCACCCACTCTTAGAGTAGGCCTCCTCCTCTTACCTCAGCCTGCACCCACACACTTCATCTGAGGGAACCCGCCTGACACCCTCTCCATGCCCTAGGCTGTGCGAGAGGCAAGGCACCCCAAAAACCAGTGTGGAAAGACATGAGGCCCCCTCCAGGGACTGGCCAGGAGAAAGGGGTGGGGCAGGGCTGAGAAGGACTTGGGCTATTTTTAAAAACTTCTCCCAAAACACCACGTTCTTCCTGGGGTGAGTCAGAAGCACATGGCCCAGTGAGGAGGCCAGGGCCCTGGACTGCTACGGTGGCCATCATCAGCTCTGTGGGCAGCGGGAGCAGGCGGGCAAGCGGGGACTGGGACGCTCATTCGGCTTTCCGGGGAAGAGGCTGGACTTGGAGAGTGAAGGCCCTCTGAGAGCCACCCCTGCTCTAGTCTGTCATAGACTTCCTCTCTGACCTCAGGGAGCGAGCGCAGGAAAGCGGCTGTAAAACTCAGCTAAAAACAGCTTGGCTCACCCATCCGTGGCGGGGCAAGCTGGGCAGCAGAGTCCGCCGCCTCCAGATGAACACACACAAGGTCAAGCCCAAGGTACTCGGAGGACCCGGGGCCACCCAGCCCAGGAGAGCCCTGGCTGACCTCTCAGAGAGATCAAGCCGTGCCCTGTGTGAGGGCGCTGCCCCTTCCTAGAGAGCTCAGGGTGGGCTTCAGCTGCTCTCAGCACCTCTGGAGGGAGGTGGGGGAGGCTCATATACTCTGACCCTGCCCCAAGCCAGACTCTGACTGGCACCACCATTCCACAGAGGAAACTGAGGCTCAGAGCTACCCACAGTCCAAGTTTATCAGAGCAGAGCCCCAAGGCTGTCTGTTCCCAATGTCTGAAGTCCACAGGAGCTGGCAAGATGCCCCGGGGTCAGGCAAGCACTTTCACCAGCCTCCTTTATACTTGACTTCAAGGAAAGATGCTGTCTGTCTACCTCGGGTGTGGAAAGGACCAGGGGAGGCTGGATGGAGCTGTGAGTCCTGAACCCCCACTGTCAGGTCCGTGACCTTAGCCCAGGCAGGGAACTTCCCCAAACTCCTACTCTCTTTCATAATTAACTGACAAAATGGACTAGAGATGGCTATCCGAGGCATGCCTCAAGAGACTCCGGGGGCTGCCTACATCCCAGGTGATATTCTCTGCTCTCCCATATCCCAGTTGGTGCTCCTTGCTCTTCCAAATCCCAGTTGGTGCTCTCTGCTCTCCCATATCCCAGTTAGTGCTCTCTGCTCTTCCAAATCCCAGTTGGTGCTCCCTGCTACTCCCAGTTGGTACTCCTCGCTCTCCCACATCCCAACTGATGCTCCCCACTCTCCCATATCTCAGTTGATGCTCCCTGCTCTTCCAAATTCCAGTTGTTGCTCTCTGCTCTCCCATATCCCAGTTGATGCTCCCCACTCTCCCACATCCCAGTTGGTGCTCCTTGCTACTCCCAGTTGGTGCTCCCTGCTTTTCCACATCCCAATTGGTGCTCCCTGCTCTCTTCCACATCCCAACTGGTGCTCCCTGCTCTCCCACCCCAGTTTCCTACCCCACTATATTGAAATCACAGAGCCCTAAGCTTCCGCCCACCCTGCCTGTGCCCTGCTTTCACAGTGGCAAAGGGAGGCCACCACCCCTGGTCCTTCCTGCTCTGAAGCCACCTCTGTCCTATCACATATCTTTGCAATGCCCTGTGTGCCACTGTCAGACTCTGGCCACCATCCTACGAAGAATGAATTCTGCCACCATATGTGTATGCTCCAAGTGGCCCCATGAGCAGAGCAGGACCCTGGAGCACACTAGTTCCTTATCTGATCCTAGCTTCCTCTTCCACTGAGAGCCCTCACCACACAGGGCACAGGAAGAGTTAAATGAGCCGTAGGACGCCCCGGCACTGCAAATAAATCAACAAATCAATAAAGTAGCCATTCCTATAAAATGCCTTGGCAGGAGGCTGGATACAGTAGGTGCTTAATAACTACTTATTGAATGAATAAATGATAACACAGTTCCCAGACTATAGTGCCCCCCACCAGCCCCTCATTGCCCTTCCTGGGATAATGAAAGGTGTGTGTTGGCCAGGCCTCCCTATGGTGTCTGGTCCACAGTGGTCCTCACTGTGGGGAATGAGAGACAGCTGATGCATTCTGGGATAGCCGCTATGGCCCAATGGTGAGCTAGCCCTTAGCTCTCCAAGCTTCCTGTCCTCTTTACTACTGTGATCCCAGGACAAGGGGTGGAGGCTCAACAGGAGAGGAGACAGAAGCTGAAATCTAGACAGCAAGGTGGTCTGTCTTTCATTATGTGAATACAGCAATGACCATGGTCGTGGGGTGGCAGGGAGAGGACCTCCAGCCCTTGAGCCCATACAGGCTACACTGGGTCACCTGCAGAGCCACAAGCCCAGTACCCATCCCTAGTGAGAGCCACAAGCATAGGGACCCAAGCCGCCACTTCCTTCTCAGGCCTGAAAAATAACTGGCTTAGGCTGGCAAAATGGCTCAGCGGGTAAAGGAGCTTGCCACCAAGGCTGACAGCCTGAGTTGAGTTCAATCCCAGGGACATTCTGCATGTAGCATGCATGCATATACATGTGCACATGTGTGTAGATACACAGAGAAAAAATAATTGTACAAACATATTTACATACATACACACACACACACACACACACACACACACACACACACACACATACAGCCAACGATGTTTGCTAACATTTGGACCAGCAAAGTCCCTTTAGCCAGCAAATCCACTCAGGGACATGCACAATGCCTGAGTGATCTGTTAGAGACCTGTGGCCTGGGTAGGAAAGAGGGACAGCTCCCTCCCCATATGCTACCAACACTCAGAACAATTTAAACTAAAAGATGTTGCAATAGGGGTGGATGCTGCCTGCCAAGACTTCACAGTACAGGTACATCCAAGGTTGTCCCATGGCTGGTGGCTCTCACAAGGGACAAGGACGCCGTCTTCCAAGTCAAAGGCTCAAACCTGGCAACCGAGGTCAGCGTTCTTGTCTCCCATTTGGATCTGCATCTACTCAGAGGAGCAGCAGGAAAGCCAGCCTCCCTCTTTGACTTTCAGCCACCTGATTGTGTGCCAAGGACTACAGAACAGCCAGACACAGTGGGCCATGCCTGTAATCCCAGCATTTGGAAGGCAATATGATCAGGCATTTAAGGTCAGCCTTGGCTACATAGTGAATAAGGGACCAGCCTGGACTACATGAGATCCTGTCTTAGAAATCAAAGCAAAATGATGATGATGGTGGTGGTGGTGATGATGATGATGTTGATGGTGGTGGTGGTGGTGGTGATGGCTCCTATGGCCCAGCCATGGCATGAGGCTCTGGGAAGATGCTGTCATGTGACACAACCTTGGCCCTGTGCTCACAGGAGCCATAAGGTCAGGAAGCATTCCAGGGCTTACTGAGGCTCCAGCAGACCGCCCCCTCCACCCTCCCCCATCCCAACTCAACTCTCCAGGTCCAAGGCTCCTCCCTGGTACTCCAGGTCACAGGTGATGGCTGCCCACTGCATCCATCAAGAGGACATGCAGACCGGGCAGAGCTCCAGCCGACCCTGTGGGGGCCCTGGCTTCCTGGGGACCCCTCACCTCACAGATACCTGCAGAGCATCTCCACAGAAGGACTATGGGAGGGTAGGGCTCATCTGGTTCCTTTGCTCCTCCGGGGGAGGGGCAGGGGGAGAGGGTCACAACTGGGTTCTAATGTGTCCCCTCCCCTCAGTTCACACACCTGCAGGTTTGCTATGCATCCAATCCAAAAACTGGGATTTTATTTTGAAAGTAGAGAGGTTCAGACCTGCTCTGGCTATGTAGCCCTAGATGGACCCAAACTCACAGCAATCCTGCCTCAACCCTCTGCCTCGGCCTTCCAAGCGCCGAGGTTGTGAACACACACCTGGTAAGCCACTAGAAGGAGGAGGGGGGTGAAGCCACAACGGGGTGGAGGAGGGGGTGATTCTAGCACCAGGGGAGTGGGAGTTGAACACTCCACGGTGCACAGGATGGCCTCCCAGCAGATGCTTGTCCAGCCTCGGTGCCATGGTATACAGTCTAGTGGTACGGCTGTGCTAGAACAGTCAGTGTCCTCCAACTGCCTTTGCTCCGGCCACTCCACCCAGCTGCCCTGCTCCTCACTTGGGGTGAGCATATTGCCTGGAGTCCAGGTCCCTTGCTGGGGTGTCTCCCTCCCTCCCCGGCAGCTCCACTTCCGCCTTTGGAGCACCGAGAAGCAAGGATCATCACTCCTGCACAGCTGTCCTTCCTTCCCCAGGTCCCTGGCAAAGCAGATTCAGCCCTCTCGTCTCTCCCTGTATGCCTGGCTACCTCCCTTCCCGTGCCCAACCCAACCTCAGAGGGTGTTGCCCAGGTGACCCGTCGTTAATGCAGCAGACTCCTCTCAGATGCTGGCTATGCCCGGAGAAGCATGGGACACACCCGGCCTGCAGCATCCTCCCTGGGAAGACCAGTGCTCGGGATACTCAAAGCACTGTCCCGAGCCATGTGGTCCCACCGCCTCCACCTGCCCGGGGACAGTCCTCCATAGACCCATACATAGGCAAGCAGCATCTTCCAGGGGACGCCTCCTGCCAGGTTTTCAGGACAAGGCACCCAGCAGGGGAAAGTGGAAACCACAGGAGACCATATTAGGGGGGAAATTGCAGAAAGTGAAATGAAGACCAGTCTGCAGAGGAAGACTGGCCTTGTGACTCATGTCCCTGAGAATATGCCATGTGGAGCTGGCCCCAGGTCATGCCAGAAAGCCAGGAAACCCAACCCACCCCAAGCCACTTTGGGACCAGTTGGGTCTCACGTTGGGTCATGTGCCTTGGCCACCAACGCCCGGCAGCTCTGGCATGATATTGGTGACCTTGGAGTTCTGACGTGACCCCTCCCTGTGAGATGGGAATGAGGATGTTCCTGAACAGGGCTACTGGGTCACCTCTGACTGCAAGACCATGAGCAGGCAAAGCCAAAGTTTTCCTCCTGAGCCCAGCTCCTCTCCCCTCCAGGGCCCTTTAGTGGACTGACCCCTATCTGTCCTGTCTACAGCAGCCAATACCATGGGGGAGTAGACCTAGGTATCTCGGGCCCAGGGTGGCTCTCAGCCATAAGGAGTGACCACTGAGAACCTGGGTAAAGTTGAACACACACACACACACACACACACACCACACATACACACACACTCCACACATACACACACTCCACACATACACACCACACATACACACACACACTCCACACATACACCACACACACACACACA
>NC_034595.1:91572397-91574661 GCF_900095145.1 Mus pahari
CACACACACACACACACACCACACATACACACACACTCCACACATACACACCACACACACACACCACACATACATACACACTCCACACATACACACCACACACACACATACACACATATACACAAACATACACATACATTCATGCACATGCACACTCATACAAACACACACACACACACACCACACATACACACACACTCCACACATACACCACACACACACACACACACACATATACACAAACATACACATACATTCATGCACACTCATACAAACACACACACACACACACTACAAGCGCCTGCTCTTACAAACACCCATCGCTCGGTCCTCACACCATCTTGGACATGGGGCTCTGCTCCTGCCTCTCAGAGGATTCCCCTCACATTGAACGTGACAAAGACACAAGAAAAACTCAGAGGCTGGAACCCAAGGACCAGAGACCTAAGCTGCATGCTGGCGCCGTGCCTATGCCCTCTCATAAATATGACTCAACCCCGGGGTTCTTGTGGTACCCAATGAGTGACCTTCTAGTGGTGATGCCTGGCTGGCTAGTTTGGGGTGGGGTGGGGGGGTCACTCCCAGGTCCCAACCCAGACTCAGGAGAGCCCATGGTGCTCCACCATGAAGGTGTACTGAGCAAGCCTGGTACCACCTCACATCAGCATGGCAGAAGACGAACTTCAAGCACCGCTCACTCAAGGCACCCTGGGATAGGCCAGACAGCAAGGATGCTCCAGGTCCCAGTGACACAAGCAGGATTTTACAGGGGAGTCGGGACCATGGGACCACGCCCACTGCTGTGTGACCCTGAGCTAGCCTCCTACCCTGTAGCAGCAGTCCTGAACAAGGTTAGACCCAGAACATACTCCCTAGTACAGTATGGATGCCCTCTCCTCCCTGGCTGGCCTGCAATTCAGCCAGGTCCCCCAAAGCCAGTCCAGACAAGTTTGTGATGGAAGTCAGATATATGGGTTAATATTTACCTGCAGTGACCCAGATCTTACAGAAAGAACATCAGGCATGCCCAACCCAACCTAAGAGTATGGGCCAAGCAGGAAGTGAGGGAGAGGGGGAGAGAGTGTGAGCCTGTGGAAGATGACAGCCAGGCCAGCGCCCCAGCCAGAGCACCCAGCTGTGAAGACCTCAGGCACGTGACACCGCGGGGCGGGGGAGTGCGGGGGTCATGAGCACATGACCTATAGAGCCCACAGCTGACCACAGTCTCTAAGGCCACTGCATGACCCCGTGACCCTTGCCAAACCCAAAGTTCACTTTGCCTGTTTGGCCCTGTGTTTTCCAGCCTCAGGGAGAAGCCACAAAGCAAATGAGTCAGACACTAAGGCTCCTGAGCTCTTGGGTTGTCTGTCCCCAGACAGATGGGAAACCTGAGCTCAAAGCAATGAGCCAGCTTGCTGAGGTCTTGGTGTCAGTCTGAGGTACAGGTGGGGTTTAAATCTAGTCTTCCCTCGTTGAGACTGTTAATACCAGCCACAGAGGCCAGGCTGTCTGCAAAGAATAGTTCACCCGACCGCCTCTCCATGCTAACTATACTCTGGGCATCGATATGACTCTCTTAGTCCTTGCAACAACCTCTATTACCCAAAATAGAGAAACTAAGTAGAGATGGAAAGAGGCTGGGATACTTAGCCCATGACACACATGGCAGAGGTAACTGAAGAGGCTCGGGGTCTCAGCCATCATCTCTACATGACCCACTCATTACATATCCCCCACTGTTCCTGGGGCATGAGGATACCAAGAAAGGGCAGAGGAGGAAGGGAGAGGGCTGGGACCCCTCAGTTTTGTCTGCTAGCCAGGACAGCATGTAACAGTGACATTCCCCACCTCTACACAGCTCCCGGCCCCACGTGTGACTCAGAGGCCCTGTTCTGACCCATTTGCTGCCCCCACCACTTGGCAGATCCTGTGGACAAGCCTTGTGGGAAGGCAAAGACAAATGTGGCTTAAGCTTGGGAATGAAAGAGATGCCCACCTGTCCGGTCCCCAGGGGCAGGACCCTCCCTCCAATCTAAAGCTGTCCCCCTCATCTGCCTGGGACCCTCCCACTCACTACCTCTCCCGAGCCTCAGCCCAGGCTAAACGCCTCCTACGATGACCACAGGATAGCCAGCACACAGGATAGCCAGCACACAGGATGGTCAGCAAACAGGATGGCCAGCACACAGGATGGCTACCACACAGGATAGCCAGCACACAGGATGGCCAGCACACAGGATGGCCAGCACACAGGATGGCCAGCA
>NC_034595.1:91574821-91606480 GCF_900095145.1 Mus pahari
GATGGCCAGCACACAGGATGGCCAGCAAACAGGATGGCCAGCACACAGGATAGCCAGCACACAGGTGGCCAGCACACAGGATGGCCAGCACACAGGATGGCCAGCACACAGGATAGCCAGCACACAGGATGGCCAGCACACAGCCTCCCTCAGCCATTTGCTTTGTTTTCTGACCCCCAGAGGAAAGTGATTATGCTTCCACTCTGTCTGTCGAGGTCCCCAGCACACACAGGGGAGGGGGGGCAGAGCTGGGTGGGTGGGAGGATGGAGGATGAAGGATGGATAGACAGGTGGGTGGGTGGGATGCATTGATTGGAGGATAGATGGTGAATGAGTGGATAGATGGGTGTGTAAATGGAAGGGTGGAACAGTGCATGGTAGATGGGTAGATGGATCAGTGCATGGATGGATTGATGGATGGATGGATGGATGGATGGGTGGGTGGGTGGGTAGATGATGGATGGATGGATGGATGGATGGATGGATGGATGGATGGATGGATGGATAAGTGAATAGCTGCATAGGTGCCAGGGCAGGTGAGTAGTAGAGAAGATAGAAGAACAAGTGGATGAAGAAATGACAGGAAGTCATCAGAAGTGTTTTGGAACTCTACTCCAACCTGGAACGTAATCGAGCTCAGATCTCCAGGAATCCCTACTGTGTCCCCAGTTTTTAGTCTGACTCCAATACCCTGCAGGCACCTGTTTCCCACCCCGCCTGAAGCCGTCTCTATGACCACCTGTGCTTATCACCCACACGTCAGGCTTTGACTGGAGACGGTTGTGTTCTCGGGGCCACCCTTCATAGATCTCAACAAATGTTTCCTGAATGAAAGACAAACAAATAAACCAAAGTCCCAGGAGCTCCACAGAACCAGGCCCAGCCAGGTCTGCTGGCCTGGGTATCTCTACAGATGCAAGTCAAGCACCCGCCTCACATGCAGAGACCTCCCCATCCGCGTGGTACCAGTGCACTAAGTACATAGCCAAGAGGAGCCTCAGGAGGCTGCGGGGTGCAAGGGCAGCTCAGAGCGGGGCCTCAAAGGGCTCCCCCTCACGTGGCAGCCACTCCACCAAACATTTCTAGCTCTGAGCATCTCGCCACCTTTTATGAGCCAGTCCCTAGACTGCAACCTTCAGACCCATCAAAGAGGCTTCCCATGCAGACTCTGGCCTGGGGCTGACCCGTGTGGTAGAGCAGTCGCCTGGCAGGCATCAGGGTAGGGATGAAAGCAGACACTGGGTTCCGACCCCAGTAGACCCCCCAGTTCCTCCCTAAGAGGTTCAGAGATGGGCACTCTTAGCCGACTGCCCAGGGCCCCACCTGACACAGACTAAGGTCAGAATTCTGGCTCGTGGGTTCTCCAGGACTTGGGACTGTCTGCTTACACCTGCCACCTTTGCAGACACTTGGCCCCGCTTAAAGAAAATCCCTGATGCAACATCCAAACCTTCTAGGAATCGCTGAGCGAGTCCTCCCTCCCGTGTCCTCCCCGCTTGACCAAATGTCGGGCCCCACCACGAGCCAGGTTGCTCAGGCCATCCCAGCCAGGGTGCAGTCACATGACCCACATTCATGGAAGTGATACCCGACAGTCAGGGTGGGGAAACAAAGGGCTGGGAGGGGGAGTCTGTGGATCGCAAGTTGTCACAGCTCATAGAGATGTCCCCAAACTCCACTGGCAATAGGTGTCAACAGTCCTGAAGAGTCATAAACAACATCTATGTGACAGGCTACTTCTCACTTGGGGAATGAGGGCATTCAGAGGTCAAGAGCAATGGGGAAAACACGGCAGAATAGTGCATATGTTAAAGTCTCTGAAAAGTCCTGCAGTGCCAGAACCTGGCAAGCGAATGGAGACAAAGAGACCGGGTGTCCCTAAGTGGACAAAAGCCCCACCCACCAAGATCCTACCCTGGTGACACGCCAGCAGACGACGACGACATGCCCAGATAAACCGGGGCTGACAGAGACTCTCAGGGTTTCGCGGGAAGGCTCCAGAGTCGCATGGGGCAGTGCTCACACCTAACGTGCACTCACCATGTGACTTTGAGCTGACTGCTCACGCTTGGCCGCTTCATCTGTACAGTGGAGATAAAGAAGCCTGTGCCTTACATACAAAGCAACTAAACCAGATAGATGGTGAGCCTCGGTCGGTGCTCGTGGTGAGCCACGGTGCTCTCGGTGCCCGTAGTGAGCCCAAGTGCCCGTGGTGGGTCGTGGTGCCCATGGTTAGGACTCCAGCCCTGTGGGCCATGTTCATGCCTCCCTGCTTTGGGGCACTAGGGGCCATGTCTTGCCCACAGAGGCTGTACTCAGAGTGGGCGGGTCCTTGAGACCTGCCTGACATCTTTTGTCATCCCACACATGAGGTGTCGGCCTGCCATCTCTGAAACACAGCTCCCCGTGGGGCCACCTCCCTCCATGGCCTCATGTAACCCGGGTTAATCGAATCCTGGACCTGACCCATGTGGTTTTCCCGGACACTCCAAGAAACTGACGCCCAGAATGCTTTCAATCCGACCAAGTAAGTGGCTCCGGGAAGGCCCACGCCCTGCTCCCCACCCCCCCAGAGGCCCCTGAGACTACAAAGACAAAGTTCAAGGCCGAAAGATCTATCCTGTGAGCCCCTCCCTGAGGTTACTCAACCTCCTGCTTCTGCCCCTGAGAAAGCATCTGTTTCATCTACCCTCTTAGGCTCTGTGACCTTGGGCAGGTTGCTTAACCTCTCTGAGTCTCTGAAACCCTCCTTCATAAAGAAAGAACTGAGCAGAGAACACGAGGAAGCAAGCTTGCAAGGTTCAGACACTGGGCTCATCCTGGGGGGAGGGGGGCTTGTACCAGCTTCAAAGGGCTTCCTGTGTCTCCTGCCCCTCTCCACCCAATAGGTCCTCGGGATGAAAATTCTGATTGTGCCATTCCCTGACCCAAACACTTGAACGGCCCCAAAGCCCTTCCAGGTGACTCGGAGGGCTCCCGTAAGTGGTCAGAGTCCTCCCGCAGAGTCCTCCCACAGGCTCTTCTTCCCTTGCTCTCCTGCCCCTCCCTCATCTGGGCTAACTCGCTACTAGCCTGCTTCTCCAGGCAGTGTCTTCCCTTTCCCCATGTCAGGTGGAGACCTGTCCGCCTCCCCCAGAGACTGAAGGTGTCCACCTCCTCCTCATCTTCGAATCTCTGCTCTGCACCTGCGCCTGTATCCAGAAGGCGCTCACTAAATAGGTGTCAGTCAGATGAGAACCACTAGACACTTCTGGCAACCTCTTGGCAAGACCGAAGGAGGTCACCAAGGTCACAGACACGGTAGCTTGGCCTGCCAGGGAGCCTCCACCCTCCCTCCCTTTACACAGCTGGGTGTTGTGGGAGCCTCTCCCGGCTACACAGCCAGAACAATGCTTGCACCTCCGACTTAGGGCTGATCTTCCCAGATCCCACACCCTAGAACTGCAGGTCAGGTTCCTCACTCACAACTGGGCTCCCAGACTCTCATGTGGCCCCTGCGCAAACCTCTAAATGTGACCTCATCCTGAACTAAATCCTGTCCCCCCCCCAAGCTATCCCCCAACTCCCTCTGCAAACTGGCTCATTCACTAACACTGCCACCAACCATGTATACAAAAGAAAAATCTACAAGTCACCTGATTCCTTCCTCCTTCCTCCCGCCCTCTGCATAAAGTCTTAGTTTGCAATTCTAGCTGATTCTATCTCAGACACATAACCCTGATCCCATGCTTATCTAAGCTCCCTGGCACAACCTGAACCTATATCCTGGTTCCCCGTGGCCCCGGGAGCCTACAGCCTCGCCCAGCGGATTGCTAAAATCTTCAAGTGACAATGGCAACTCATGGGGACTGAGGTAGGCAGAACACAGAGTATGTGTGCCAGTGTATGGTTCAAACCTTCCTGAACCCCCTCGCTGTCTCCATCCATTTATCCCCTCCACTGACTTGGAAACTATGGCCTCCCTACCCTGAGTCTGGCCCTCAGCCCTGGATATCCAGACAAATGCCTCCAAGTCGCGGCCACTCAGTACAAGAGCATCAGATAAATTCTCTGCAGACTACTCCTTGACAGCTCACAAAGGCTGGGAGGTGCGATCTAGCGGAGATCCTGAGGTTGTTGATAGCCTGCCCTGGGAAGGGACTGGGGGAGCTCAGTTTCTCCCAGTTTCTTTCCTCTTTCACAAATACTCCCACCATTACAATGCCATCCGCCATCTGCTGTGAACCCATCATCAAAGCTCAGAATGCAAAGGCACTTGTCACCAAGCCTGACAGCCTGAGTTCAGTCCCCAGGACCCAAGTAGTAGAAGAAAAGACCTGACTACCACAAATTTGTCTCCGACCTCCACAAAAGCATCAAAACACACACACACACACACACACACACACACACGCACGCACGCACGCACGCACGCACGCACTAAAGAAATTCATGTAAGGCGTAAGTAATAAGAATGTTACCTCAAAATATGTCATTCTGGTGTAAGAATTCTTTTGAGCTAAAGACCCTGAGCAAGCAGTGGGTATCGGAATGTTCTCTGCCTGCTCCCTTCTGTCTAAAAGCAGGGCCTACATTTCCCTTTGTGACTGAGACATAAATTTCCCTTAAACAGGAAGCAGAGGAATGTTGTCTGCATAAGAGGCCTACTGAACATGTGTGATGGGCGATCTTGGTGTTCAACTGAACAGATTGCAGAGAACCCTAGGAGTTCTATTTCTGCTCCACCTATGAGGGTCTTTCCGGAGAGGCTGACTGAGGAGAGAACACACACACACACACACACACACACACACACACACACACAGAGAGGAGATCATGGACCCCCCCTCCCCCATTGTGGGTGACACCATCTCAGGAGCTCAGGTTCTAGTCAGCAAGGAAAAGGATAAAATTGAGCTGAATACCAGCATCATCCCTCGGCTTCCTGACTGAGGATACAATGTAACCAGCTGCCTCTAGCTCCTGCCCGCAAGCCTTCCCACAGTGATGGACTGTGTATCTTCAAACTGGGAGCCCAAATACTGTGAGCCTTCAAACTGTGAGCCCTTCCTTCCTCAGGTGCTTTTGTCCCGTGTGTTACAGCTAACACAGCCTTGCTTCACTGCCTTTTCTAGCCCTTCCCCAGGACTGACAGCCTTCTCCCTTAGTTGGTCACTTCAATTTCATCATCCTTTGTTAACCTGGGATGTTAACTTCTTCAGGGCTCTCACTACTCCCACATGAAGCCCCAACTCAACTTTTTTTTTTTTTTTTTTTTTTTTTTTTTGGTTTTTCAAGATAGGGTTTCTCCATGCAGTCCTGGCTGTCCTGGAACTCACTCTGTAGACCAGGCTGGCCTTGAACTCAGAAATCCACCTGCCTCTGCCTCCCAAGTGCTGGGATTACAGGCATGCACCACCACTGCCCGGCCCAACTCAACTTTTAAAACTTAACATTTAAAATAAACGAATAAAGCTTTACAGGCTGGAGACAAGGCTCCTGTCTAGACCCCACAAGGCCCCAGGTCCCATCCCCAACACTGCATTAAGCAGGCATGATGGCACACACCTGACATCCCAGGACCAGGGAGGCTACAGGATCAGAAGTTCAAGGTCATTCTAGGCTAGTGAATTCAGTTCTAGACCAACATGAGCTCCAGAAGACCCTGTCTCCAAAATCTAAGTTAAATTAAAGGCAAGGCTCAACCTAGCATTCAGGAGGCTGGGGCAGCAAGATTCCTATGAGTTCAGGCACAGCCTGGGCTATATAATGAGTTTCAGGTCAACCTGAAACATAGAGTAAGACCCTGTCTCAAAAAAAAAAATTAATATCAAATAATACGTGGGGCCAGCAAGATGGCTCAGTGGGAAGTTTGTATCAAGCTGGGTGACCGGAATTCAATCACCAGGACCCACAAGGTAAGAGACAACTGACTCCTGCAAGTTGTCCTCTGCCCTTTACATGCTCAACTTAGTACACACACACATGCACACGGATACACACACATAGACACACACATGTGCATGTGTACACACAGGATAGATAGATGATAGGCAGATATAGATGAATAAATGATAGACAGGTAGATGATAGATGATAGATAGGTAAATAGATAAATAGATGATATATAAATAGATGATAGATGGAGGATAGATGATAGACAGACAGATAGATGGATAATAGATAGGTAGATGATGAACATAGATAGATGATAGATAATAGATAAATGTAATAAAAATTCATAGATCAAGCATGCATGCCTTCTCTTTATTAATCTGTCTTTTGACAGTTTAATTCTCTGGCCTCAGGACAGACCCAGTTGAAAGTGCGCAGCAGTGTTTTTCACCCACATAACAATTACCCTAAACCTCCATCCTCCCACCCCCACCCCCACCCCAGCACAGCCTGGGTACCTGTGCTTTGGTTAGGTTCCTCACCTCCTGAGCAGTCAGTGCTAAGCTTGATCTCCACTTTACAGAAGAGGAAACAAAAATCAGGCAAGCGAATTACTCCAGGGTCAAGCAGTGGGCCCTCCCCTCCAGAGCCAGCATAGACCTGGTGCACTGTGGGTTCTACGGAGCCTAGGCAAGGGGGCAGGCGAGTGGCTGCATGAGGGTGAGACACGCCACCCCGTGCAGAGGGTGAGACACGCCACCCCATGCAGAGGGTGAGACACGCCACCCCTTGCAGAGGGTGAGACACGCCACCCCGTGCAGAGGGTGAGGCACGCCACCCCGTGCAGAGGGTGAGGCACGCCACCCCGTGCAGGAGCTGGTACGGTGAAGGGTTATTTTTGGCTTCCTCCAAGTTTGTTTGTTTGTTTGTTTTTAAATGGCCATGAAATACATGTGTCATTAAAAGTAAAATGAAGGGTTGGGAGAGATGGCTCCGTGGTTAAGGGACCTGGCTGCTCTTGCAGAAGCCCCAGGTCTTGTTCCTTGGTTCCAAGTACCCACATGGCAGCTCACAACCATCTGTCACTCTCCAGTCCTAAAGGATCCCACACCCTCCCCTGACCTCCGCAGACCCACGTGGTACACATGCATGCAGGCAAACACTTACACACAAAACAAATGAATGTTTTGACAAAAATAGCCAGGTATGGGGACAAAAGCCTTTTTTCCTAGCGCTCAGAAGGCAGAGGCAAGAAGAATTCTGCATGCTCCCAACCAATCCGGTCTTCAGGGCAGCCGGGCCAGCCAAGTCTACACAGTGAGACACACACACACACACACACACACACACACAGCTCAGAAAGGAAAATAATCACAATAGAATGAACACTTGTGTGGTGAGCCGCTCAGAGGGGTCTAGGGGGATCCAGTTGGAGATGTTTTCTCTTCTCTCCAAAGACTGTTATTTTCCTACTTGATTTAACCATTGTTTTCTTATGGAAATTGAATAAGAATGGCCTCTGACAGCTCCTTCCCTCCGCCCACTTCAGACTATGAAGAGAGAAAAATATGAGGAGGAGGGTAGGGAGGAGAAGAGGGAGGGAGAGGGAGAGGAGGAGGAGGGGGAGGAGGGGGAGGAGAAGGAAGAGAAAGATGAAGAGGTTGAGGAGTAAGAGGAAGGTGAGGAGGAAGAGGAGGTGAAGAGGAGAAGGGGGAGGAGGAAGGTGAAGAGTGAGGAGGAAGAGGAGGGAGAGGAGGGTAAAGAGGAAGAGGAGGGGGAGGAGGGAGGATAAGGAAGAGTAGGGAGATGAGGAAGAGGAGGGTGAAAAGGAGGAGGAGGGTGAAGAGGAGGAGAGGGAGGAGGAGGAGGAAGAGGTGGCTGGAATTCAGGATGCATACCAAGCAGGGGCCTTCCGGGATGGACTTTCACTGAGAAGCACTGAGGAAGAAGGGCTCGCCTTAGGTTCCCCTTGAGCGGAAGGATGCCCGAGAAACTAGGCAAATCCAGAAGAAGGCCTGATAGGTTTTCTTCATGGATGCCCAGGAAACCCCAAAAACCATCTTAGACCTGAGGAAGGTCTGCTATGCCGCTGCTCTGCCACAGACCTGGAGACCCGATGCCAGAGCCACACTGAAGCCCAGTTGCGTCTGCTACTGAACCTCTGCGGATACGGCCCCACGGCTGTTCCTTTTCTGTGTTGTTCTCCACACATTGCTCCACCACAGTCAGCCACGGTGTCCGTGTCCTGGTGGGGACCGTGTTAAAGGACCGGTTTGAACATCTGTAGAACTCAGCAATGCATTCTGTGTGTTGACGTAGCCAACCCCAGCAGCCACAGTCCAGGACCCGGCCCAGCCTCAGTAAGCTGTCATTCCTGAAGCCCAAACCATCCAAAAGCAAGCCAACTCCTCTCCCTCATGTGGTCCCAGAATCTGTGCAGGTGGGACATGGTCACCAGTGCCTAAGCCACCCTCGGGCAGCTTCGGCCACAAACCATGAGATCCCTGACTTGTCACCTGGACATCTTGCTCTGCTTCTCAGTGCCCCTGTTCCTGGTCAAGCTCCTCTCAATAAATGAAGTCTCCTCGCGCCATCCCTCTCCCCTTCTCCTCTGAAACAGGATCTGGCTGGCCTGAACTCACCTCATAGACAAAGCTGGCCTCAGATTCCCAGAGATCCACCTGCAAGTGTTGGGATTCAGGCGCGCATCACCACACCTGGCCCTAACTCACAAATTTTTAATCTTTGTACAAAGGTGTTTCTGTGTGTATGTAGGTTATATATGTGATCATACGTGTGAAGGCAGGCACGCACATGCCACAGCATATGTGGAGATCGGAGGACAACTTCAAATGTGGCCCTCATCCTACACTTTGTTTGAGACGGGGTCTACTGCTTCGGATACTATATACCAGGCTAACTGGCCTCCCAAACCTTGCCTGCCTCCCTCTACCTCTCACATGGGTTCTGAGGATTCGAACTCAGATCCTTAGATCGGGGCAGCAAGTGCTTTACCCCCTGAGCCATCCCCCCTGCCCGACCTCCCTCATGACTGAATAATGGCTGTTTAACAGTCAGCTCCTGAATCTTAGCCACCAGCTGAGCTCTCACGCATCAAAACACACTAAGTCCGGCACAGCACTGCCCAGACAGAGCATTGCACAAACCCCTAAGGACAGACAGACAATCCCTGTCTGTCTGAGGACACCAGACAAGAAGCTGGGCCTGTAGTCTAGGGAGATGGCAAGAGAGCCCTAGAACACTCACTGTTTTTGAGTTTGAATCTGCCTGGACTGGCCAGACAGAGACTCCTTGGCCCCATGGGGCAGGGAGAGAATACAGAGGTGCTGCAGACCAGCTGCAAAGGCCCGCGAGGACGGAGTTAGGAAGCCCTGGCTGGATCCAGGCTCCTCCACTAACTTAGCCTCAGGCGGCCACTTCCCTGAGGCTGCTCAGCCTCCTCATCTGTTAAACAGATTGTCTTCCCTGCCTAATTACCAGGGTTGTTGTCAAACAAGAGATAGTGGCTGGCTGTGAACTACAATATAAACCTAAGCTGTTATTAGCAGTCTATATAACCACCCTCTTGGTCTTTTCAAGTTGATCTAAGAAGAGTATGATCCTGCAACTCTGTACCTTCCTCCTGTAGGAGCTTCCAGGGCTCAGAGCTCCCGCCCAGCCCTCCAATGATACTAGGTCTGGGCAGAGACCCTCCCTCTTCCCACAGCCTCCCACCCAGGTACCCGAGGAGCCCAGCAGATTTCCCCTGTGTGTTGGTTGGTTGTCGAACAAGAGATGGAGCCCAGGGCCTTGCACATGCCAGACAGTGTTCTACCCCTGAGTGACCTCCTCAGCCTCCCAACGGTAAAACTTAAAGAAGCAAAACATAGGCACCACCAGTTTCCGGCATCTATTAATTGAGCATCTACTATGTGCCAGGCAGCGTTGCAGGCTGGTGACCAAGAACAGACATAGCCACTACATCCAGAGCCTTCCAGAGGTAAGGAGCCTCTCTACCTGAGACAAGAATGCTAAGAGCATGGGGAAAACCTGCCTGGCTTGCTGGAAAGGAGGTACCCCGAAAGGAGAACTGGAAGCAGTGAGGAGGTATGGAACCTGTTTGTAGAGGAAGCAAGGGTTGGGAACTGGGGCATACAATGAAAGGGAAGGTACCAGCCTCAGGCAGACAGCTGGGACGGAGGTGCAGCCTGGTAAAAGACAAGGGGTCCTGAGCTTTGCCTGAGATCTCCAGGCTGTGCCCTCCTCGCTCCTCTGTGGAAGCCCATGCTGTGTGGTTCAGCTCACAGCCAAACCCATCGGACTGCCTGCAGGGCAGGGCCTTATGTACTAATGAGCCTGCACAACCTGCTCTCTTCCATTCAGCCAAAGAGGAACAGATGGGACCTGGGGCAGGCTGGGCAGGGGTTTCCCCATGGGGACTCCAAGGCCTCTGAAGCAAACACTGAGATCCGAAGCCCCTCAGAAATGAGATTGTCCACCCAGTACCATCTCCCCCCACTTTGGGCCGAGATGGGGTCCTCCGGCTCCTGTGTCCAAATGACTCTCACGCTCAGGAACACAGAGAGATCTAGCCCCTCCCCCACCTGGCTCCCCCTCCCAAGCCACCCCCTGAAAACTGATCGCCACCATGTACAGAACCCACTGGACTCATACCTGTCTTCCCAGCGCTCATACCTCTCACCCAGGGCTCTGTGCCCATGGCCTGCCGCTGACGCCTCCCACACCCCACTCCTGCGGGAGACCTGGCTGTCCTGCCTTTGGGCAAGGGCTCAAGATGGGAGAGACTGACTCAGACAGAAGCCATCCCGTGTTACCCGACTTCATGCAATCGGGGGACCCCACAACACCGAATCACAGTGTAAGGATGGGGAAAGTATGGGGGGAGGGGGGATGTCCAGAAGAGAGAGAGAGAGAGAGAGAGAGAGAGAGAGAGAGAGAGAGAGAGAGAGAGAGGCAGAGGCACAAAGGCCGGTCAGGACTCAGACGGAGGGACATTCAAGGGGCACAGAAGGACGCGACCACACAGAGGGACCCGCGCACACAGAACTGGGGACCTGGGAGAGCCGGACACACAAAGCGGCCGCGGAACCTGGGAGCCCGGGAGCCCGGGGACCCGGGCCTGGGCGCCGCGCACTCACCGTCCCCGCTGCTCACAAAGGCTCCGCGCCACCGCGCCTCCCGCTCCTGCCGCGGGCGCCGGTGGCCGGGCCGAGCCCCGCGCCCCACTGCAGCCCCGGCCCGCGGCCTGCAGCCGCCTCACGGCCCGCCCCGCCCTCCCGGTCCCGGGGCGCGCGGCTGAGGTCACCGCTTAACCCCTGGTGGCCTGGCTTGCACGCAGCTCCACCTCCCAGCTCCCCCAACAGTGATCCTGGAGGGGGCGGGGCTCGGCTCTCCCTCCCCCCCCATCCTCCTCCCTCTTCGGGAAACTGAGGCTAGGGGTAGAGGGACTCCAGGCGACACAAGGGACACACACACCTCCGCCTTCCAGATCTGGCACCGGGAGCCCCTCCACACCACTGGGCCTCTCCTCTGCAGCCCTGGGAAAGAGTCTGAAGACACCAGGCTCCTTTAAATTCCCCCAGCATGATCTGGAGTTCCCTGCAATGGGCAAAGGGTGCCAGGGCCTGTCCTTAAAGAAATTGAGACCAGTGATGTGTCTCCATGCATATACTAGGCCCCTTGTGGCTGTCCTTCATCCATAGGGGTTGGATGCAGCCTGGCAGCCCCATTTCCCAGTGAGGCTCAAAAATGGGAGTCGTTCGCCTAAGGCTCCCCCCCCCCCCNCCCCAACAAGGAGGGGCAAAGCCTACTCCTAGCTTTCCATCCTGACTTGTCTCAGGGCTTCCAAGTGCTGGCTACTCCCTCCCAAGATCCCAGAGAGGGCCTCCGGATATGATGTAACTAATTACAGTTATCGGGTCACTAATTAAGATTATCTGTTGTTGTTAAACACTGCCAGTCACCTCTCTACATGAGAGGCAATTCACACTCAGGCTTATCAGCAATTACTCCTGGGTTACCAGTCATGTCTGAAGGGTTCAAGTGCAAAGCAGAGGTGGAGATCATTGCCCAACTGTGTTTGGGACCTCAAAGCTGGCAGAAAGGTATTTTGGTGGTGGCAATGGTGTGTGTGTGTGTGTGTGTGAGAGAGAGAGGGGGGGGGGTTGTGCTGGTGTGAGGTATCTTCCTCCATCATTCTCCACTCTCTTTTTAAAAGATAGTGTTCTGGTTTTAAGTATGTATAGATGTGTATGGGTCTGTGAAGTGCCCACAGAGGCCGTGGGTGTCAGATCCCTGGGGCTGGAGTTACCAGCCATTGTGAAGCTTACAGCACGGGTTCCTCCTGAGAATCAAACTCAGGTCCCACAGAGAGCCTTTAGTTTATTTTATTGATGGGAGTGGGGGAGTCTTCACTCCACCTGGAGCTTGCCAGTTTGACTAGATTGGCTGGCCAGTGAGTGCTAGCAATCCTCCTGCCTCACAGTGCCAGACGTCCAGGATCCTGGCTGACCAGCTTTCTCTTCTTTTGTTAAGATTTATTTACTTATTTTATGAAGAGGGCATCGGATTCCTTTACAGATGCTTGTGAGCCACCATGTGGATGTGCTGGGATTTGAACTCAGGACCTCTGGAAGAGCAGTCAGTGCTCCTACCCACTGAGCCATCTCTCCAGCCCCATCAGCCTGTGTTTTCTGATTTCCTTTGTTTTCAAAGCACTTAACTCACTGTGTTGCCCTTTTAGGCCCTTGATTGTTTGTTTGTTTGTTTGTTTGTTTGTTTGTTTGTTTGTTTGTTTTTAAATACCCTCTGTTGGGGCTAGGGAGATAAGTCGATGGTTAAGAGCACTTGTTGCTCTTGCAGAAGACCTGGATTCAATTCCCAGCACCCACCTGGGAAGTGTACTCACATACATAAAATAAATTAATAAATCTTTCAGCAGAACAGTAGTGGTGCACACCTTTAATCCCAACACTTGGGAGGCAGAGGCAGGCAGATTTCTGAGTTTGAGGTCAGCCTGGTCTACAGAGTGAGTTCTAGGACTACCAGGGCTACACAGAGAAACCCTGTCTCGGGGTCCAGGGGGTGGGGGGGCAACAGAGCCAGGCACGTGCCCTGGACCCCTGTTCTCAGCCTTTCAGTATCTGTTCCAGGCTCAATGAGGCTCTTGAGTCTCCCATCCCCTCCCAGAACCACACCAAGACTCCCCAGGAAGCCAGCCTTGCACTCTCAACACTGTGAACAGGATGCTGATCTGAACTCTCTTTACCTGGCGGGTGAGCACTGAGGTCCAGGCTCAAAGGCAGAGGTCACATTCTGGGTCCCCCTTGTGCTCCCTCCGGAGCTCTGCGCAAGGTAGAAGCACCCTGAACCCTTGGGGATTTCATGGATTCCACGTGGGCACCCCCAAACCCTCATCCACTGAACCCCCTGAGGCTCTGAGAAAACAGAGTAGCCTCAGCTTGCTCTCCCCACAGTCCCTCGCAGTTGCTGTGAACTGGTGGCCAAAACTTGATCACTGGGAGCTTGGCCGTAAAAAGCCGGAGCTCCAAATACAGCCAGGAGCTGGTGATGCCCGGGTCATGTTCCCTATGGCCATGTTCTGCTGGGGACTGGCCCCTTCAACACGAGCATGTTCCCCCCACCCCCAACCCCAGCCAACCCTCTCTTGCAGCCCAGTGCACCCTTGACGCCAAGGCCCGTCCCCCGTGACTTAGCATTTTAACGTCACCATCCCTCGGCTCCCTACTTTTGCCATAGTCATATCTGGAGTAGTTAGTTCATGCTTGACAAAAATATGAGCCCCAGCTCTCACAAGCCGGCGTCAGCACAGCCCTCTGCCTTCTTCCTCCCCGTCACCTCTCCCTAGACATTCACCTACCTCTTCCCTCCCTCCTCCAGCTCCATATTCTTTTTTATTTATTTTTTGGTTTGTTTGAGGCAAGATTTCTCTACATGGTCCTGGCTGGCCTGGAACTCGCTATGTAGACCACACTGGCCTCAAACTCACAGAGATCCCCCTGCCTCAGCCATTTGAGTATTGAAATTAAAGGTGTGCACCACCACTCCCAGCATTTCAGATTTATGAAGCAGGATCGCACTATGTAGCCCTGGCTGACTTAGAACTCACTATATAGACCAGGCTGACTTCGAACACACAGATCTGCCTGCCTCTGCTTCCCAAGTGCTGGGACTGGCGTTCCCCCCAACCTCCATTCCTTTTGTGGGGGAAAAACTGTCCATCAGACACACGTTTCTGCTGCAGTGGCTTCTGTCCTAGGTGTTGGACATGCACCACCTCACCTGGTTCATTTTTTTTTATTATTTTTATTTTTTGAGGGGGGGTTCAGTTGGTTGGATTTTTTTGATCTCACTATACAGCACAGGGTGACCTTGAACTCACATCATTGCCTCTACCTCGAGGTCTCCTAGGTGTTATGATTACTGTGTGAGACCCTAGGAGCAGCTGTTGCAGTCTGCATCTAAGCTCACTGCAGAGATGGTGTGCAAGGGATGTCTCCGGCCCTTTGTTCTTGCTGTCTCTGCACCTGGTTACTCCATGACACACGGGACACTAACAGCTTCTTATTATGTGACTTCTTTGTTCTGCTTGCTTGACTGTTTTGTTTTCTTTTGTTTTGTTTGAGACAACGTCTTGTGTAGCCCAGGCTAGCCTTGAGCTCAAGATACTCCTGCCTCTGCCTCTTAGACCCTGGGGCGGCAAGCATGCGCCAGTATACCTTACTTTGCTTTAGTGTTATGAGCCCCGATCCTATTTTATGTCACTCGAGCTGATCTTGAACTTGGTCCTCCTGCCTCAGCCTCTCGGGTCCTAGAATCATAGGCAGGCTTGGAGACTACTCTCTGGTCACCTCTATATCAACAGCTGTTCTCAAATGACTCTTTCCTCTACCCCCTGCCTGGGAGTTCCTCGGCTCCCAAGCATCCTGAAGTCTTCTCTAGACACAGCAAAGAAGATGCTGTCATAACCTGCCCTAGATATAGTTTCTGGAGTCGGGCAGGGCACCCTCCCAACACCTAGGACAGGAGCCGCTGCGGCAGAAACACATGTCTGATGGACAGTTGAGCCCCTGGGTTTCAATAACCACAAAAGGAGTGGGGGCAGGGGTGGGGGGACAGTCTGAGGACTAGAGAGATGGCTCAGTGTTTAGGACACTGGCTGTGCTCAATTCCCAGCGCCCACATGGCAGCTCACAACGGTCTGTAACTCTAGTTCCAGGGCACCCTCACACAGACATGCAGGCAAAATACCAACTGCACATGAAATAAAAATATGCTAATTAAAATTAAAAAAGGTCTGAGAATGTTTCCATATTCCAGAACATTGAATTAACCAGAATCACCCACTAAGCATGCCTCCTGGGGGATTTTTCATGTAAGTGGCTCTTAACAGAAGATTCACGGAGGTTCATGAAGGTTCGGTCATGCAAGATCTGCCTCTCTTTCACCCTGAGCTTGGGAGGAATGCAGGAAGGAGTGGACAAGGACAGGGGCTGGGTTCCTCTTTGACTAAAAAAAAACAAAAAACAAACAAACAAACAAAAAACAAAAACGCCCACATGATTTGCCCAAGGTCGATAAACAGACGGGTATCAAAGCCAAGAGGAGACAGGGGTCCTGCTTCTGCCTCCTACTGTGAATCCCAAGATCAGTCCCACCTCATCATAGATCAAGAAGAACCTGCAAGATGGCTCACTACGTAAGGGTCTTACCTCTAAACTGATCGCCTTGAGTAGCGTCCCTAAAGCCCACAGGTGGAAAATGAGAACCAGTCCCCACAGGTTGTCCTCAGACATGTATGCCCTCCATACATGCGCCACGGCACACTCACACTCACAGACATATAAAAAATAAATAGCTGCACAGGCTGGACCTGGTGATACTCACCAATCCCAGCACTTGGGAGGGAGAGGCAGGCAAATCTCTGTGAGTCAGCTGAAGGCCAGCCTGGTCTCCAGAGTGAGCTCCAGGCTAGCTGAGGCTACTTAGTGAGAACCTGTCTCCAAACAAACGAACCAAAACAAACGAACAAACCAAGAAAGCAAAGATAAGAAAATGAGTGGATGAGGAAGTGAACTTCCACAACCCAGCAACCACCCTCCCACAGCATCCTGAACAAGGGTGCACAGGAAGCCCTTCTGTCCCGGTGACGAGACTGAGACCCAATCCCAAGCAGGCATCTTCTACAGAGCCTGAGTCCCATCTCAATCACATTAAAACATGTTTCTGTCCAGCCCCCTGCCCAGTTCAGCTGTACAGGCAAGGAAACAAACAGACGAGCAAGCATTATAACAGCTTACGTTCCACAGTGGACTACCAGGTCAACACGCTGTAAAGAAATAAAAAAAGAATAAGTTGAAGTTCAAGGTCTCAAGCACTTCCCCAAACAATGCTTGTTAACCCTAAAAGGGAAGAAAGCGATTTCACAGCAGATGTACCCGGGTGTTCAGGTAGCACTAATGGGACCAGGAGCAGGGTATTTGGACCGCTCGAGCTGCCTCGGGTGACCACAGAGGACGCAGCACCCCTTCCTTCTCAGGACCCCTGACAAATGCAGTCAGGAGCAGAAAGCCAGAATAAGAGGCGTTCTCTTCGAAGCATTTTGTTTTGTTTTGTTTTGAGACGGGGTCTCATATAACTCAAGCTATCCTGAGCTCACCCTAAAGCCTCAAACAGCCTCCGACGTCTAATCCCCTGCCTCCACCTTCCAAGCATGAGCTGCTGTGTCTAGTTTATGGAGTCCTGGGTATCAAACCCAGGGTTTTCTGCACGTTAGGCGAGTGTACTCTACCAATTGAGCCACATACCCTCCTGTCTATCCTTCCTTCCTTTCTTCCTTCCTTCCTTCCTTCCTTCCTTCCTTCCTTCCTTCCTTCCTTCCTTTCTTTCTAGTAAGAGCCTTGCTGTATAGCCTCAACTGGCCTGGAGCTTGGCAGAGTCCTCCTGCCTCTGTCTGGGATCATAACCCTGCTCCACCACACCCTGCATATACTTCATGGGTCTGGGATTTCCATTGCCCCTCTCGCCTCAGGCTCTCAAGTGTTGGCATCACAAATATGTACTGCCAGACTTGGTCCCCACTGTCTTTTAAAGTGCCAAGGTCACCAATATCAAGGACAGGCGGAAGAAACTTCCAAAGCTGAAGGAAATTGAAGAGAATTGACAGCTAAAAACATCTTATGATTCAGAACTCAAGGCTTCTCTTACGAAAACCATTGTTAGACAACTGGAAAATCTTGATTATGGCTTGAGGATTAGAGCACCGTAAGGTATCATGGGAACTTCCTGATTCGGCGAGCCTTGAGGGATAGTATCCTTGTGAGCAGGAAGCAAAGTCCAGTGCCCAGGGTGAAAGACCATGGAGCCAGCAGCTTCCTCTCCAACCTGGGACAGGGGCAGCGGGTGGGAAGTGGGATCATATCGGACTTGCAACTTTTCTGAATATTTGGGGTCATTTACAAATTCAGACAAGGCTGGCAAGATGGCTCAGGAGTAAATATGCATATAATGAAAGGCTGGTGAGCCACGACTGATCCCTGAATCCCACAGCGGAAGGGGAAAACCAACTCCCAAAAGTTGTCCTCTGTCCTCCTCATGTGTCACACACACACACACACACACACACACACATCACATACACACACAGACACAAACATCTCACAGACATGTGTATACACACACATCTCACAGACATGCATATACACATACATCTCACAGACACACATACACACACACACACATCTCACAGGCACATATACACATATACACACACACACACATCTCATAGGCACACATACACATATACACACACATCTCACAGACACACAGACACATATACACACATCACATAGACATACATACACGTAGACACATAGACACACATCTCACAGACACACATACACATATACACACATCACACAGACACATATATATACACAGACATACATCTCACAGACACATATACACATATACACACACATCTCACAGACACATACACACACACATCTCACAGACACACACACTCATATATACACATACATACACACACACACATCACACAGACACACTCATATACACATCTCACAGACACATACACATATAGACACACACTCATATATACACATATACATATACACACACATCACACAGACACACTCATATATACACACATACACATATGTGCACACACATCACACAGACACACACATATACATACACATCACACACAGAGAGAGATACACATAAATAAAATTTAGGGAAAAGGTCAGATGACTCATTCCAAACAAGTTTCTTCCTTCTCTTGGTCTCAGCTCCAATACCTAGACGTAACACAGCACATACCTTTCCTAGAGTCATGGCCTGACCCTCACCATCTTAAACAGAGCAGCTTCAGTCACAGCACAGGGCTCTCACAGGATCCAGCCTACTTAACACGTTCTCAGCCGGGCGTGGTGGCGCACGCCTTTAATCCCAGCACTCGGGAGGTAGAGGCAGGTGGATTTCTGAGTTCAAGGCCAGCCTGGTCTACAGAGTGAGTTCCAGGACAGCCAAGGCTATACAGAGAAACCCTGTCTCGGAAAAAAAACCAACCAAACAAACAAACAAAAACACATTCTCTGTCAAACAGTGGGGAGGCAGGGCAGCAGAGCCTCACCTGAGACTACAGCTGTGCCCTGCCTCCCTCCCTCTGCCTCGTGCCCACCCCTCCCAGCTGCACATCATTCTGCCTCCACTACTGAGGTCTCCCGGATGCTATTGTACCCAGAGAGAGGATTGACTAGGCTTCAGGACTCAGCCTTCGGGTCGCTGCCACCCACTCCTGAACTGGACTTACGTGGAAATGTTTCTTTGGTCTGTAATTGGTGCCATGTCTGGAGTGAACAGACATTTGGTCACATCTCCCCAGGAAAAGTCACATGACAGGCCAGTGGTTGCTTTTTTGTTTGTTTCTTCCTCCAGTTGTTTTGTTTTGCCAGACAGGGTCTTACACCATAGCCCCAATTGCCTTCCAACTCCAGGCAATCCTCCTGTCTCAGCCTCCCAAGAGCTAGGATTACAACTATGCGCCCCCAAACCCAGCACAAACCCTGACATTTTACAGAACTATGTGATTTCCTTCATTTATCTTGCATGTATATGGTGTGTGCATGTATATGGATGCGTGGTGTATGTGTGTACATACATGCGTGCATGAGGGCACTTGCCTGTACATGCCTGTGCAGAAGCCAGAGGTTCCTCAACCGTCTTCATATGGTGTCTTGGTTTTGTAGTTGAGGCTGGCCTCACTATGTAACCCTGTCTTGCCTAGAACTTGCTGTGTAGACCAGGCTAGCCTCAAAGTCACAGAGTCCTGTACCCTTACCCCTGACTCCCACATCACACACCAAAATAGTCTTGAACGCACTATGAAAGCCTTGGTTGGCAGAGAAAGCACCAAACCCAGCCCCCTGCCCTATTCCCGTGGTAATGGGGCCTCCAATGAGCCTGACCCTGGAGCCGCCTCCTCCCGGCACAGTAGGTCAGATGGGATGGTGGCCACTTGACCCACACTGAGCCCATTGGCTGGTTGTTCCCAGGAATGTGGAATTAGAGAGCCAAAAGGCTGAGCTGGAAAAATGACCACAAAGATTCTCATAGCACAGTTCATTGTTCATATTGTTTAAAACAAAACAAAACAAAACAAAAAAAAACCACAGCCAAGTTCAGGCCAAGGTTCTAAGAGAAAAATAGAAAGATAGAAAGTTGGAGATGTAGCTCAGGTGTGTGGCTTAGCTGCCAGAGGGCATGCCTCCCCAGTGTGCCCCAAGCCCTGGGTTCAGTGCCCAGCATCATATAAGCCAGGAGCGGCACACTACTGTAATCCCAGCATTCGGAAAACAGAGGCAGCAGAACAGAAGTTCAAGGTCCTTTTGACTCTGTAGTGAGTACAGTGGGTAGCTTGGGCTACATGAGCCTCCAAACAAACCAACAACAAACAAGCATAGATAAAAATAATGATAAGGATAATAGCATAGCGGTGTCTCTCTGCTTCACGCTGCGTGGACGCTTGTGTGTATGAATGTACCCACCCCAGCCCCCCAGATACCCTCTAAAGAACTTTATTCACACTTTACAGTTGTTGAGGCTGTAGCACAAAGTCTGTCCAGGTCCAGACTTCCATTCCTAATGCCGTGAGCCCCACACTGTCACCGGCCCCTCCCGAGGGCATCTTTACCTCTTGACTCAAAGCAGCCTGTGACAAGTGTTCCTTGTGCCCTGGCCACTGTCCCCATGCAGGGTGAGGGGAACACCTGACTGTCACACAAGAGAGACCCTGTTAAGGTCCAAGAGACTCTGCTTCTGCCTTTCTGTGTCTGCCAAGGGGCAAAGGTGAAAGGTCACCTTAGAGTAAGTATGAACCAGGGGCCTCAGAGGTGGATATAAGGATACTTGGAACCTCTTCCCACCAACCCAACGCCACAGGCCCATGTGTCTAGAAACCCTACTTCACCTACAGCCTCGCAGGAGGAGCAGAGGGAGCCCCGGGGCCTCTGGGAAGGGGTTATGTGGCTCTGCCCGGGGCCTGGGCACACAGCCAGAGAGGACAGGAGGCAAGGTCTTTTCCTCAGGGCATCAGGTTACCACCAGCTCGGAGTTGCCAGTCAGCTGACAGAGCCCAGAGCCTGACAGAGAAGCCACCGCAGGGCTGAAGGGACAGGGTGAGGGGACACTGCTGAGAAAGGAAGAGCAAGGGAGCCAGGGACAGAGTGGGCCCAGCCAGGGGACGGGGCCCAGACACAAGGTCTCCAGAAGGGGACAACCTCAGCTGGGGAGGACGGTCAGCAGCTGCCAGGCTTCAGTGACACTGGGCACAGTTATGGCCTGGCACCAGCCCCAGAAACCTCCATTGTTCCCGGTTTCACCACGCGGGGCTGGGACTCTCTCTCCCAGCTCCCTGGTCCCCAGATGAAAGACGCTTTCTAAGAGTCGTAAAACTGTGCCCCCTCGGAACAATGGGCCCTTCTGTGGCTGCACCCTCCTCATAAACTCCCAACAGCAGCACCCAAGAAGCTGCAGGGCCCCGGCTTTATAGACTGGCTTTCTGGAACAGCCCCAGGGCTCATTAACATCCAGTCTCCCAGTCCTTGTGTGAGGAGGCTCTGCTGGGTCACTCCCATTCACAGAGGCTCACTGTGCGCCAGCCCCACCTCCCCACTCCCACCTCCCCACCCCCACCCCCAGCAGCCCTGCCTGCCTGAGGTTACATAGCCAGAACCCTGCCAGTGAAATCTAGGGTTCACGCCCCTGGGAATGATCGGCCACTGACCCTCGCATGCACACCAGGCACAGATCCCAGATCCCAGATCCCAGATCCCAGATCCCAGATCCCAGCAGATGGGATCCAGCACACTAAAGACCTAAGGCAAAAGAGGACCTGGATCTTCCACCATCCATTCCCCGCAAAGGCCCCCCCCCGAAAGAAACCCTTACGAGTGCTTGGGGTACATCAAGCTCAGTGTTCTCCATGCCCAAGCCCCTTCCCTCTCATAAGAACAAGTTTCCAAGGTCCCTTTCCACATGGGGAACAGAAGCACAGAGAGGGTAAGGCAGCCTGCCTGAGACACACAGCAATTACACCCGCCCTACAGCCTAGGTCCACCTCTTACCGCCCCAAAACTTCCAAAGCGAGGGTTCAGCTGCGTGGCTCTGGATTAAACCCTCCCTAAGCGTCACCCAAGATAGGCGGCTCACATTTATTTTTGTTTTATTTTTCTGTGCCATGGAACTGAACTCGGGGCTTGCTTGTGCCAGGGAACCACACCATGGCAAAGCTGACATGCGCTCTTTCCTGGGTAAGTACCTTCTAAGGACTGAAGCCCTTTAACCCTCTACCTGCTGGATAACCCAGTGCCAGATATTACCCGTTGAACTCTTCAGAGGTAAAAACCAAGCCTGGGAAAGACAAAGTGGGAAGGGTCTTAGCCACGCTCCTGCAGAGCTTGTCAGTTTGGGTGGCAGCACTGGGCTTGCTTCTTGGGGTCGCCGTCCTTCCTGAGACTCCAGTGTGAGAGTCAGGACACCTGCTCTCCTTGCCTGACACACATGACACGTATTCCCTAAGAGCTAGGCCATCCCTAGTCACCTTTCTAGAAACCAGGAGCTAGCCAAACATGACAACAATGTGTCCCCAGTCCCTCGATCCCACGAGGCCACTTGGGACCCTTCCTGGCTCCATCCATACCTGTGTCCTTGACTCCTAGTGCTATCTGCCTCTCCCGAGCTTCTGCTGATTTTCTGTCCACCCCTGCACCCTGCAGAGACAGTCTGAGGAAGTAGGGAGTAGTGACATACACCTATACCCAGGATTCAGGAAGCAGAGACAGGAGGGCCGTAAAATCATGGGTAGCCTGGACTACATAGCAGTTCTAAGCTAGTCTGGGGCTATATAGGGAGGCCCTATCTCAAAACAAACCCAAAGACAAAGAGAATAGCGATCTATAGCTCCTGGCCTGGTTTCTTCTAGCACACTCCACTCCTGCCTGGCAGACAGATGAGCAGCTATGGCATCCCAGACCCTATAGACTCCCTCAGACCTGATCGACTACCAGCCATGGCCAGCACCCAGGCCCTATGTGGAGGTGGTTCTCTTGTGGCCTGCCTAGACCTGAGAAGCTGGCTTAGTGACCTGCCCATGTCACTATCTCCTGCCACCTCTGCTGCCTCCGAGGACCTCCTGGATACTGTGGTTCATCAGAGCCAGGTCTGGAATTGACAGTGGCATCATCATCACCAACATCAGCATCATCCCCTTCATCACCTCCATCAGCATCATCCCCTTCATCACCTCCATCAGCATCATCCCCTTCATCACCTCCATCACCCCCATCACCCATCATCCCCTTCACCCCCTCCATCCATCACCCCCATCACCCCCATCAGCATCATTCCCTTTCCAGGCACTCGCTGGCTGCTGGGTGTTGGGCCTTTCCCTGAATGGTCCCATCGGATCATGATAATCTCTCGAGGTAGGAGCTACCCCACCATCCTCTGCTACACACAAGGAAGCTGATCAACAGTGACAACCAACCCTCAGTACTAGGGACTGTAGCGCTTGCTCAATTATCTGTCACCTCTGCTACCCCAACACCCCTGAAGGCAGGATCCTGTCTGTTTGGAAGAGGCATATCTCCAGAACATAGTGTCTGGCACTGGACAGGCGATCCATAAATGACCTTTGGATGCATGGTGGATAGGTGGATGATGGATGATGGATGAATAATAAATGATGGATGGATGGATGATGGACGATAAATGGACAGATGATGGATGGATGATGGATAATGGATGGGTGGTGGATGGGTGGATAGATGGATGATGGATGATGGATGGATGGATGGATGGATGGATGGATGGATGGAAGGATGGATGGATGGATGGATGGATGGGTGATTGATAGATGGATGATGGATGGATGGATATATGGGTGGTAGATGGGTAGCTCAGTGTATAGATAGGTGGGTGGGTGGATGGAAATGGATAGATAGTAGTTAGGTATAATAATGGATTAATGGATGATGAATGGAGAGATTGCTGAATGGAAATATATATGGATGGTAGCTGAAGGTATAGACTGACAGATGGATGGCAAATAGGTTGGTAGAAATGGGTAGAGACGAGCTGGGGAGTTAAGAGCACCGTCTTCTTTTCCAGAGGACCTCTGTTTAATTCCCAGCACCTACACAGTGGCTCACAACTTTCTGTTAACTCCATTTCCAGGGGATCCTATGCCCTCAACACAGACATACATGCAGGCAAAACATTGATGTATACAAAATAAAATTTTTAAAAAATCATTAAAAATATTTTAAAAAAAAAAAGAAATGGGTGGAGAGACGTTGGATGAATGGACAGATGGACAGATGAAAATAGACCAGCCGCTGCCCCCACCCCCACCCCACCCCACCCCGGGGAGAGGAGGAGGAAGGTAGATGTGGTTTCCTTGTTTACTGGAAAATCCCCTGGCAGGGCTTCCAGAGAAGGCAGAGAGGAGTGTGTTGACATTTTTAGGAACAAGGAAATAAGGCGTGCGAGGAATGAGCCACCTTGAGAAGGCTGGGTGGCAGCAATGGCAGAAAGGATCCCACAGCCCTTCCCCTGGTACCTCCGTGCCAGGGCATCGCACCAACCTTAAGCTCCTGTCTCCAGATGGGGCTGGGAGGGTAAGCAGCCATAAACTGTACACAGCAAAGTGAGCTCCCTGCCCTGTGGCTGCAGGGCGGGGCCTGGGAACAGAGCCCTGGATTTGGTCGCAGTCACCCCTCCTTTACCCAAGAGCTCTCTCGACCCTGGAGTGGGGGACATCCCAGCAGCCCAGAGCTCGCCAAGCACTCTGCTCACTCTCCTCCTGTGAGAGATCTCATGTGACCCACAAGCCCTCCCACCCAAGCAGTTCTGGCTGGAGCAGACCAGATGCTGGGGCAAGATAGAGTGAAGACTTATGCCCTCCCTGCTCAGAGCCATTTCTGGTTGGCCAGGCAAGACTCACAGCGGGACATCGAGACACCAGAGCTGGTGTTCTGGTTGCCAGAACAGTTTTAAGAAAGAAATGAAGGGCTGGGCGTTGCTTGCCTGGCAAGCAGGCCATCCTGGGTTTGGTCTTCAGCAGCAGGTTTCTAAGGCAGACACCGGGGTGCACGCCTGTGCCCCAGCACTTGGGAGGAAGAAGCAGGAGAACTGGAAGTTCAAGGTCATCTTTCAATAAACAACGAGTTGGGGCTACATGAGACCCTGGGGCAGGGGGAGAGAAAGAGAACGAGGATGGAGCGTGTGACTTCCCGACCCTTAGAGACAGCCATCCTGTGGCATAGATGAAATATGTCATTGTGGTCTGAGGCGGCACTGGGAGATGTCCTGCCAGGCTGGAACTTGTCCGTTTGTAAGAAAGAAGGGGAGGGTATTGGATCATGTCTATGTACCAAGTTTAGAGACACGCTGGGAGAATGCGTACCCTCACCAGTTCTGGAAGCCCAGGATCAGGCAGCTGACTCACCCAGGGAAGGCACAGAGCCAGGATCAGAACCCCAGCCTGACCCCTGAGCCCCACTGATAGAGAGGACCTTTACCATGGGGCTTCTCCTCCCCAAGATGAGCCCTCAGTGTCTGGAGTTTATCCGAAGAGGTTCCAGCTTGTGTGGCCACCACTCCAGTCTCCCTCAGTCCCTTCCCACTTCCCTCCTGGCCACCGTGGCTGTGCTGGCCTGGGACAGAGGCGGAGCTGCAGGAAGCCACTGGGCCCCTGGAAACCTCAGGGTCAGAGCTCTTAGAATTGATAGAAAGCAATGCTCTCCTTTCCCAGAAGGGGAAACTGAGGCCCCGGGAGGACAAGGGTTCCCTCGAGGTCACAAAGGAAGGACAGTGCTGGCACAGAGCAGAGGTGGTGGCCTGCTGGCTCCAGGTCCCTTGGCTCTGAAAACCAAGCCCACTGCAGCCTCATTTTATCAGATTGAAGAGATGCTTATCAGCTTAACTGGCTCAGGGGGAGAGCCAGGGTAGGGAGGGGTGTGGGGGACGGGCAGGGTGGCTGGTCTGTCTGAACCCTGTCTCCTTCCTCAGCTGGCCACCGCCATCCACACCCAGTTCCTGGTGTCACCCCACGCTGGAGGAATCTGGGAGAGGGACACAAGGGCAGCCGTGACACCAGCTCAGCTCCAGGGACTTGTTTTTTTCACTTTTTTTTTTTTTTTGGCCAGGTCCGGTGTCAAATCTGCCTTTACCCCCTGAGCCACCTTGCCAGCTTTCCAAAACCTGCTTCCTGCTCAGCTGCTGAGAACCCTGGAGACCTCTGCTCTGCTCCCCGGAGAGCTTCCATTCCAGGCGGGGGTGCCCATTTCAAGGGACGCGCAGACCTGTTTGGAACGCTTGCTCCCACCTACTGGCCCTGTGAGCTTGACTGACTGAGTTCAGTCTCAGCTCCCCCCCCCCCCCCGCATCGCACAACCTGTGATCCTGCATCCCAAAGGGGCAATAGCAAGAATTTCACAGGGCTGGCGAGATGGCTCAGTGGGTAAGAGCACTGATTGCTCTTCCAAAGGCCCTGAGTTCAAATCTCAGCAACCACATGGTGGCTCACAACCATCCATAATGAGATCTGACGCCCTCTTCTGGAGTGTCTGAAGACAGCTACAGTGTACTTACATATAATAAATAAATAAAAAAAAAAAATATAAAAGAATCTCACAGCTGAGCTAATGAAATGGCTCAGCAGCGTATGCACCAAAGCTCACGTTTCTCATCCCCCTACCCACGCAAACCAAATAAAAAAGAAATTTAAGGAGAAATGCGCAAGATCACCTTAGTCATGAGAGTTAAAGATCAAGGACCTTCACAGTCAAGGAAGGGCCCGCAAACCTTGGGTGAGCAGCTTCCTGGACTGAGTGGAGGTTTGGCCCTTCTCGGGTTGTGTTGTTGCCTTGAGGGAGATGGGAGCTGCTGTCTACTGTCATGGAGACAGGGTCTCACACTGTAGTTCAGGATGGTCTCAAACTCAGAGCAATCCTCCTGCCTCAGGCTCCTGAGTGCTGGGGTTACAGCTGCAAGGCACCACACCAGCATTTTGGCTTTCGTTTTGTTTTGTTCTGTTTTGTTTGTTTTCTAGTCTTGGCTGTCCTCGAACTCACTCTGTAGACCAGGCTGGCCTTGAACTCGGAGATCCACCTGCCTCTGCCTCTTGAGTGCTGTGGTTAAAGGAGCGTGTCACCACCTCCCAGCTTCATCCCTGCATTAATCCCTAAAATAAGCCCAGCCGTGACTAGTTAGAGCCCTCTGGGAGATGGGGCTGTCAGCAGAGCTCTGCGTGGCTTATGCTCTGCGCATGGCAGTGCCCAGGAAGTGGATTCTCTGCCACATCACGAGGAGCGCGGAACAGCAGATCCCTCTTGTGATCTCCTCCCCATGACTGTCCTCCACACTGAGTGGGGACGTCTCTCTTCCTGATGACAGGGATACAGAAGGGCCACCTTCTCAAACCCCCAAAGTCCTCAGCTCTTGGGGGACAGAGGCAGGTGGGTGGAGGCCACAAGCTGGGCATCAGTGTGCGAGGCCACCTCACCTCTGTCACTCCTACCAGACTCTCCAGGGTCCTCCAGACCAAGACCTATAAGGATGTGGAGGTGGCCTGGGAAGGGAGAGACCCCTGAATCCTTGCCGTCTCATAGCCATGTGACCTCAGGCAGGATGCCTAACCTATCTAGGCCTCGGCCCCATAACTACAGGGTCAGTCACCACGGGGGTGGCTGTTCCCTCCCTGTCCAGTTAGCCAGGCTGTTGTGAGTGCCCTAGGGGGCCAGTAACATAGATCACTTTGTAAACTGTCAAGTACCTTGGCAAGACACTGCCTCATTGATCAGCAGAGTCCCTCTACAGAAAGCAAGAGGAGGCGAGAGACACAGTAATAATGGGAAAGAAGAAGCCGACTTAGGATGGAGGTGCCTCTTGTCCTCTGCCACACCCACCCTGCCTCCTCCTTAAACCTCAGCTCCCCTTTTCTTGATCCATGAGAGCTTCAGGAAGCCACTCTGCCTCTCTGGGTCTGTGATCAGAATAGCACGGACTCAGAGGGGACACTGAAGAATTAAGTTCATCACACGGGCACCGCACTGTGCTAGCCAAATGAAACCGTGAAACAGGGGCCCAGTTGAGTTCATTATGTTATCATTGGCCAGATGCTGACCAAACAATGAAATAGATCCTTTGAAACCAGTGAACCGTCTGTCACCAGAGGTAGCCAAGCTGTGACTAAATAGCAACCTGTCAGAGACGCAGGGCAAGACTGCCTAGTGACCTTTAAAATGCCACCCAACCACCAACGGGTACAATCTCTGCCAAGGAAGCTGTATAAGCTGTAGTCCCTTTCTCTAGACGTGAAAGGCAGGGATGGGAAGGGACAGGACTGGCACAGGAGGCCGCCAGGGTAAGAACATGGGAGAAACCAGCAGGCAGCCACTGAGCAGCAGGGAAGGCAGAGAGTGGATTCACCAGTGTCCAGCCACTGCGCCACCTCAGCTTTCTCCGGGGGTTCAGAGCCTCAATTTTCCAGCTATAACGATGTTCTGAAGCCACAGCAACCCTTTTCAACCTCTGTAAGCCTAAAAAATGGGGTAGGGAAATTCCCACTACACACCTGGGCTCCTGGTTCCCTCCATGTCCCTCCTCCCACATTGTCCTCATTAGCCCCCAAGACTCAGGGTCACCACTGAGGAACTGTCACTAAGGCTCTCTCTGAGACCCAGGCACCCCAGAGCCCAAAGGTGTCGACACAGGAGACCCTCAGCACCTCCATCACATTCAAAGGAACCTCTTCCAACCCTGCAAAGAACGGAGAGGGCTTAACCGGGAGAGACTGACTGACCTGGATTATGCACAGTCCAACCGTGGTCCTCAGGGGGAGAAGGCGCCACCAGCGGGCAAGCATCTGGTGGAGAAGCTGATGGTGGAGTGAGCAGGAGCCTCAGGTCTGACACACTCGGGCGCCTGAGCCAGGCCTGGCTGGGCTTGCTGACAACCCAGCTGTATGAGTCATTAACCCGCCAGACCTGCTGGGCCGGTGCATTGGACACGGAGGCGGGCAGAGGGCGGAAGGTCTGAAGGACCGGAGGGGGCCCTGGCCTCTACCACCAGGAAGGGTTAGGCTGAGTCAGTCCCAGCCTGGCTGGGCATACATCCCTCAGCCCAGCCCGGGAGACCCAGCGAGTTAGCCAGAGTAAAAAGAAGGAAGAAATGAACAAAGATGGGGTTTCAAGGAGTGCTAACCCCAGGGGTAAGTTCTGTCTGCTGTCCCCTGGTAGGATGGGGCTCAAGACAGGACTAGGGGATGGGTGGGGCCCTATATGATCCAGATCCTTTAACCAGGGAAGATGGGAAAGGGCAGGTATACACTGAGGGGGAAAGATCCTCTCCAGGATCATCTGAGTGACAGCTGTGTGGCCTCAGCCAAGCGGTCTGGTCTCTCTGAGTCTCAGTTATCTGCTTGTTAAACTGCAGGCATAATAATAGTAATAATAATAGCCTCTGAATGATAGCGCTGACTGGAGGAAGAGGGTCACCACCACGGGCTTCTGGCTCCTAGGGACAGCGGTTCAGGTCACAGAGTAGGTCTTTTGGCGCTGCAGGACAGGGGAATGGCTTTGCTACAGTCATCTTTCACGCTGTCAGTGTGGATGAGCACAGATTTGACCAACACCTTGACACAGGCATCTGAACATCAGAAAAGTCCGCTGATCACAGTTGCTCCGCCCACTCCTTGAGCCCCAGGAAAGCCCCAGCTGGAGACACAAAGGTAGCCCCACCCTCCTCACCCCCAATCCACCCAGTTCACACCGAAGCAGTTCTGCACTCTCCACCGGAACTCCAGAGCCTGAGGTGTTAGATCAGGGACAGGCAACTGCAATCCTAGAGCTACATCTGGCCCGTCCATGTTTGCCTAAATCAAGCACACGTGTAGCTGAATTGGGTCGCAGCCCTGGGGACACTGAGGCAGGAAGACCTCTGGGAATCAGAAGCCAGCCCCAGGCTGCGTGGTAAGTTCCACACGTGGAGACGCTGTCACTAAAATGCAAAGCGAACAGAAAAATTTGCATTCGCTCCTCCTCTCTTTCCAGTTGTTCTGTAGATACCCACCACAGCCTAGTTGAGTCCTGACAGAGGCTGCAGTCCCCAGTAGCCTCAGGGGGTTGCACTGGCCCCCGTTAGGAAGAAAACCTGACAATGGTGACTCCGATGTTGGTGATGGTAGTGGTAGTGGCCATGATGGTGATGATGATGGTGGTGGTGCTGACAATGGTGGTGGTGGTGATGATGATGATGGTGGTGGTGATGATGATGATGATGGTGGTGATGATGGTGGTGGTGGTGGTGCTGCTGACGATGGTGGTGGTGATGATGATGGTGATGATGATGGTGGTGGTGATGATGATGATGATGGTGGTGATGATGATGATGATGGTGGTGATGATGGTGGTGGTGGTGGTGCTGACGATGGTGGTGGTGATGATGATGGTGATGATGGTGGTGGTGGTGGTGCTGACGATGGTGGTGGTGGTGATGATGATGGTGGTGGTGATGATGATGGTGGTGATGATGATGATGGTGATGATAGTGACGATGCTTATTTTCTGGGTTACTGGGATCCACACATTCCACACACGGAAAGCCTCTCCAGGTACAATTTCGTTCACACCTTACACCCTGGGTCCTCCTTTTTCTGTAGAGAGGCTCCTGAGAAAGTAACTTACTCGAAATCTCACAATGGACATTTTGAATTAAAAAAAAAAAACAACTATCCAGAAGTAGGCATACCAGTGAATACCTTAAATTTCCCAGCAGTTCTAGGCCATCCTCAGCTACACAGCAAGTTTGAGGTCAGCCTGGGCTACATGAGCCCTTGTCTTTTTTTTTTTTTTTTTTTTTTTTTTTTTTTTAATGGCTCATCACATAAAAGCACTGAGGCCAATCATTATGGCATGAGTTGCCCAAACCACTTTTTTTTTTATTAAAAGATTTTTGTTTTTCGAGACAGGGTTTCTCTGTGTAGTCCTGGCTGTCATCGAACTCACTCTGTAGACCAGGCTGGCCTCAAAATCAGAAATCCGCCTGCCTCTGCCTACCAAGTGCTGGGATTAAAGGCATGCGCCACCACTGCCCGGTGAGCCCTTGTCTTAAAAGAACAACAGAACTTGGTCTTGGCTGAGTGAGCCCAAAGCTTCCTGCTGTGCCAGTCACCCAAGCAGGCTGGGGCGAGTCCTGGCCGGGCTGAGAGCTTCCCCACAGTAGAGAGAGCCCTCGGATGAGTCACGTTACCTGGATTTAACCTCTGAGTTAGGAACAAGAGGATTGCCACAGATGTGAGGAAGACGGTGTGCGCAGAGTGCCCAGCGCGTGCCAGACGGGCAGACTCCCATCAAGGCTCCAGCTTCCTTGACATTGCCGCTGGGGCCTGGAGTGTGCCTGAGACAAGAGGCCGTCACTCCCACTCCCACTCCCACTCCCACTCCCACTCCCACTCCCACTCCCACTACTGGGGTCAGCATGGGAGGGTGGCTCCTGGTCCCTGGTCCAGGCCCTTCGAGAAGAGCTGCCTCCTTCACAAACCTGAGGGGGACACTGGCCTGTGGAAAGCTGTTCTCTGTCTCCAGCTAGCCCTGCTACCTGGAAGGGCTAACCTGGTCTTCTAACTCCCAGGTGGAAAAGAAATCAGGAGGAGCCAGGGTTGGCCCTTGGAAAGGCTGACCAGTCCCCAGGATGGGATCGCCTGTCCTTGACCTTCTTTGATCCAGTCCTGAGCCCAGGTGGTTTGCATATTGGGTGAGAGGGAGCTTCTAAAAAAAATTTTTTTTTCATTTTTTCCTAAAATTATTTTATTTTATTTTAGAAAAAAATATTTTTTCTCTAAATTTTTTTTTTAAGAACAGAGCAGTGAGGCCATTCTTTCATCTCTCACTTCCTTGGCAACGGGACCCCACTGTGTTGCCTGGGATAGCCTTAAACTCCTGATCCCAAGTCATCATTTTTGTCTCAGCCTCCTTACCATAGATGGCTTCCTATTGCTGTGATGAAGCGCTGTGACCAAGGGCTACTTGGGGAAGACGGGTTATTTCTGCTTATAGTCCATCATGGAGAGAAGTCAAGGCAGAAACTGGAGCAGAAACCATGGATGAATACGCTTACCGAGCTTGCTCTCCTCCTCCTCCTCCTCCTCCTCCTCCTCCTCCT
>NC_034595.1:91606780-91611431 GCF_900095145.1 Mus pahari
CCTTCTTCTTCCTCTTCTTCTTCTCCTTCTCCTTCTCCTTCTCCTTCTCCTCCTCCTGCTCCTTCTCCTCCTCCTTCTCCTTCTTCTTCTCTGCCTCCTCTCTTCCTCCTGCTCCTCCTCGTCTTCTTTTCTCTTTCTGTTTAATGATCTATGTAGCTGGTATTTGCTACTCTGTGGGTTCTTCTTTCTTCCATCTTTTCTCACCCCTTCCCTTTTCCCTCTCACTGTTTCAAACCCCTAACACTAGATACGAGGGGGGAAAGGATAGAAGGGAAAGGGGGAGACGTTATTGTTAGACTACTTCCTGCTGATTAGGGGAGGTGAGTTCCTTGGGGCAGATTTGATCTTCCTATCTGGGTCTCTAATTTCTTCTTCTTGCTGTTTCTTTGCTCGTGACTAACTACTTAACAAACTGCAACCAACAACGGCCAACCAACAGCCCACCCCACCTCTCAGAGACCTAGCATTTATCTACACTCTGAAAAGTCTCCAGAATTCCAAACATCACACCATCACAGAAACTATCTGCAGCTGGCAAAATCACGCCTCTGCCAGAGCCCAAGGCAAGTCATAGTCGGCTGCCTCGAAGCAGCCTCTTATCCCAACCTGGGATTAAAACAAAAACACATTCTTATAATATTTCTGTGTTTTTTAAAGAAACCAAAATTCTCATTACAGATTTGTTTATTCTTATTCTATATGCTCTGGTGCACTGCCTGAGTGTGTATGTGAGGGTAACAGATCCCCTAGAACTGGAGTTTCAGTTGTGAACCACCATGTGGTTGCTGGGAAATGAGCCCAAGTCCTCTGGAAGAGCGGTCAGAGCTCTTACCCACTGAGCCATCCCTCCAACCCCTCAGTTAGCTTTGTTATACAGCCCAGGACCACTGCCCTTTATCGCCTAGTGGGCTAGGCTGTTCCAGATCGACAATCATGAAAATGCCCAACAGACATGGCCTCCGGCCAATTTGATGGATATCGCAGTTGAGGTTCCCTCTTTCCAGCTTTCGCTAGCCTGTGCCAAAAAGACAAAAATCTAACAGTCACATTCTGGACTAGTCAGGTCTGCAAGTGAACAGCCCCACGCCCCACTCATTGCCCCAAGCCACCCCCACTGCACCTCTGTGCCCCATGCACTGCCCCAGGCCACCCTACTACACCTCCAAGCAGCAGTGAGCTGGCTTTGTTCCAGCCAAGCCTGCACGAACCATGTCAGAACGTGCCACGCACTTGGCCTCTGCTTCCCCTCACTGAGCACCAGCCGTGCCCCCACTCCCCATGCCCAGCACCCTCGGTACAGCCAGTATGCAGTGTAATGAGCACCGTCCTGGAGCCGATCCTCAATCGCAGTCCTTCTGAGAACAGGACAGGAGCTGCCAATGGTGGGCGCTGTGGCAGCCTGGTCCCCGGCAGCACTGTGGCTGGTCCTGCACCGTGGGATCATCCCGGGCTCCATGTGTGATCAGAACCAAATCTCTGCCTCTGGCCCCCACATGCCTGCAGCACCCTCTCTCTGCCCGCCCCAGCTGTCCCAGTTGCAGTAAATGCCCTCTGAGCCCCCAGATGAGACCCCCCTGCTCACAGTGCCCCCCTTGATTCCAGCCACCATCTTCCCTTTGGGTTTTTGTGATTGTTGTTTTGGTTGGGGATTTTTGTTTTGTGTTATTGGTTTTGTTGCTTGGTGGATTTGGGTTGTTTGGTTGATTTGCTTTTGACAAAGCCTCCAAGGATGGCCTTGAACCTGCAACATAGCTGTGGCTGGCCTTGCATTCCGGATCTGAGTGCTTCCACCTAGGTTTAAAAGTGCAAAGTTTACAAGTGTGTACCACATGACTGCTCTCATCCTTGTATTTTATTTTATTTTTTACATTTTTAAAAGTTGTGTTTATTTATTATTTATATGATTATACTATTGCTGTCTTCAGACACACCAGAAGAGGGCATCAGATCCCATTACAGATGGTTGTGAGCCACTGTGTGGTTGCTGGGAATTGAACTCAGAACCTCTGGAAGAGCAGTCACTGCTCTTAGCCACTGAGCCATCTCTTCATGCCCCTATTTTTTACATTTGTGGTATGTGTCTGTGTGTGTATGAGTCTATGTGTATGACTCTGTGTGTGTGTCTGTCTGTGTATGTGTATATGTCTGTGTGTGTCTGTGTGTGTCTTTCTGTGTGTATATGTATGTGTGTGTGTCTGTATGTCTGTGTGTATATATGTATGTGTGTCTGTGTATGTGTATATCTGTGTGTCTGTGTGTGTATGTCTGTGTGTGTCTGTGTGTGTGTGTCTGTGTGTGTGTGTGTCTGTATGTCTGTGTGTGTGTGTGTGTGTGTGTGTGTGTGCGTGCGTGTGTGTGTATAGGTCAGAGGACAATTTTGAGGAGCTGGTTCTCCCCTCCTATACCATGTGGGTCCCAGGGGTTGAACTTAGGTCATCAGGCTTGTCAACAAGCCCCTTTCTTTGCTGAGCCATTTAGCTGGTCCATCCCTGTATTTCATCTCCAGTTTCCTCAGCATCCTCGTTCAAACTGAAGTCAACAGTCTGGAGTGCCTAAGACTCCTCGTTAATTCTGAACGTGAACCCAGCCTTGGAGCGGGAAGGTTCAGGACTGTGGGGATCCAAGGCAGAGTTCAGGAGGCATCAGAGTTCCCACCAGAAGGACATCCTTACAGCACAAGCCCCGGTGGCTAGGAGAAAACAGACCCACCCTGCTGAAAAGCCTGGGTAGCTGGGGACAGCCTAGTCCTCCTCCAGGTCCCTGGAGGCATGTGGCTGCCTGAGACAGTGTGTATATACAGAAACCAGGCAGAGAACTTTTGTCAATCAGCTAAACTGGATTCCCAAACATCTGGAGTAGCAGATCTCACATCTGTTTGGAAGATTGGGGGCCGGGGGGGAACAAGACTCAGAGAGGTCACAGAGCTACCAAGAGGGAGAGCCAGGTGTTGGATTCTAAGTCCCTGACTGCTCATGGGAAGGAGGTTTGGATGCCTGGGAAGCAGGAGGTCTACCCATTGTCCCCTACATCCTAAGCCATCTGCCTGTTTGCAGTCTTGAAGGGGTAAAGAGTCATGGTCATGAGACACACTGGGTGGTAGTCTCCGGGCTGCATGGGTGCACGGTGAGGCTCACCTCCACCACATGTACCAGCCTGCCCCCCCCCTGTGTCCATGTCGTGGAGACAGATACTGTGTGCTACCTTCAAGCCTTTGGGCTGGCCCAGGGGTTCTCCAACTCTCTCCACCCCTCCTGCTCAGATAGCAGCTTTGCCCAGGGAGAGCCACATGCTGTTGTTCCTCTGAGCCTCGCTCCTGGCCTGAAGTGTCACAGCTTGACTTAAAGAACGCCTAGCCCTGGGTGGAGATATAACCAGACCTGCAGCCAGGGCCCCATAATCATCCCCGTGTAAGGGAGAGATCAAACAAACCCAAGTTTGACTCCAGCGTCTTCACCAGCCACGGGACCCTGCACAAGCCACTTGACCCCTTGACCTCTCTATGCAAGGCTGTAAAACAGGGGGGAAGGGGAGGGGGTGAAGACACTTAGCTGTGAAGACCATTGTGCAACGTGATGAGTGACCTCCTCAGCCACAGAAAGAAGTCACCCAGGTGCAGAGGAGCATTATGAGGGAACAGTGGGAGTGGCCTTTGTTCTGTATATTCTATCAAACCAGAAAAACCTTGGACTTCAGTGCGTGGTATTGCACCTCTAATCCACTCAGAAGACTGAGGCAGGAAGATGGTGAGTTTAGGGCTAGCCTGAGCTACCTAGAAAAATGTCTTAAGAATAAAAAAATAAGGCGGGCGTGGTAGTGCACGCCTTTAATCCCAGCACTCGGGAGGCAGAGACAGGCAGATTTCTGAGTTCGAGGCCAGCCTGGTCTACAAAGTGAGTTCCAGGACAGCCAGGGCTACACAGAGAAACCCTGTCTCGAAAAACCTAAAAATAAATAAATAAATAAATAAATAAATAATTTTTTTTAAAAGGTGTGGTAGCATATGCCCCTAATCCCTGTACTTAAGAGGTAAGGGGTTGGAAACAGGAAGCTCAGAAATTTAAGGCTAGCCTGAGCTACATGAGACCCTAGGCTAAGCTCAATAGTAGAGCGTTTGCTTTGTGTCTCATTTGGGGTTTTACCACTGTGAACAGACACCATGACCACGATCAAGGCAACTCTTATAAAGGACAACATTTAATTGGGGCTGGCTTACAGGTTCAGAGATTCAGTCCACTATCATCCAGGTGGGAGCATGGCAGCATCCAAGCAGGCATGGTGCAGGCAAAGATGAAAGTTCTCCATCTTCATCTAAAGGCATCCAGGAGAAGACTGGCTTCCAAACAGCTAGGATGAGGGTCTTAATGCCCACACCCACAGTGACACACCTACTCCAATAAGGCCACACCTCCAAATAGTGCCACTCCCTGGGCCAAGTATGTTCAAACCACCATACCTTGTGTGTGTGTGTGTGTGTGTGTGTGTAAATCCTAAATTCAGTGCTCAGTTTTGGAGACGGCACTGTAAGAAAGATGAGATGCAGCCAGGCATGGTGGCACAAGCCTTTAATCCCAGCACTCGGGAGGCAGAAGCAGGTGGATTCCTGAGTTCGAGGCCAGCCTGGTCTACACAGTGAATTCCAGGACAGCCAGGG
>NC_034595.1:91611611-91615962 GCF_900095145.1 Mus pahari
AACCACATGGTGGCTCACAACCATCCGTAACAAGATCTGATGCCCTCTTCTGGAGTGTCTGAAGACAGCTACAATGTACTTACATATAATAAATAAATAAATCTTAAAAAAAAAAAAAAAGAAAAAAAAAAAGAAAGAAAGAAAGAGAGAGAGAAAGAGAGAGAGAAAGAAAGATGAGATGCTTGGATGCCAAACGTCCCGTCTACAGTTGACCTTCCTGAGTTGGGGGACAAGGCACTGAGAGTCTAGATAGGACACAGGAAGGGAAATTTTACTCCTCAGTGCTCCAAGGATGGAGGCATTTTCAGGGTGCCTGCTTCGTCCCCGTCATTTACCACCAAAATTTACCCCCATGTGTCTATTACTAATGTCATGGCTGTCCACACTCCACAGGCTGAGAAAAAAAACCCGAGGTTCAGAGAGTTGAACGTTGCCCCCGAATGTTGCCACAGAAAAAGGCAATTGGATTTGAAGCGTCCAGAGTGTCATTATTGTTTTTAGCAGTGTCTCACGTAGCCCAGGCTAGCCTCGAAGACTCTGTGTAGCTGAGAATGGTCTAGAATGCCCGATGTTCTATGGGTCTCCATCATCTCCACCCAGTTTTATTTGGTGCTGGGGATCAAACCCAGGTCTCCATGCCAACCAGGCAATCGTTGTACCAAATAACCCAGGGGTCCAATCTGTTTATTTATTTGTATGAATTTTGTTTGGTTTTGTTTTTCAAACAGGGGCTTGCTATGTAGACCTTGAACTCAAAGAGATCTGGGTCCAAGTGCTGGATTCAAAGCAAGGATCACCATGCCCAGATGCTAATGTCTGTGTTTTTGAGACAAGATGTCACCATGTGTCTCAGGCTAGCCATACATTCCCAGCAGACAATTCATCTGCCTACACGTCCTGGGTGCTGGGATCATGGGTCTGCACCACTACAACTGGCCTTTAAAAAAACAATGTGTATTTGTATGTGCGCTTGAGTGTATGCATTTGTAACACCTGTGTGCTCCAACCTATGAAGCCTGGATGAAGTCAGAGTTACAGACAATTGTAAGCCATCATGTGGGTGGTGGGAATCAAACCCGTGTCCTCTGGAAGAGCAGCCAGTGCTCTCAATCACTGAGCCACCTCTCCAGCCCCATCGCCATGATCAGCTAAATATTGCTATGTAGACAACCAGCGGGCCACCCTTAACTCTGCAGACAAATGTCACCAGCTAGGGTCCGCCACAGAAGACGTTGCCCCTCCCAGAACTGGCATGGTCCATGAAGGGCCAGGAAGGGACATGGGGGTGGGGAGTGGGCGGTGAACCAGAGGGGCAGCCGTGAGCTAGCACTGGGAAGTGAGGAGGAAGGTGCAGGAACTGGCCCTATGAGCCTAGCCTCAATCTCCCAAGGGCTGAGCAGTGGAGGAAGATGGGGGGTGGGGTGGGGGGAGTGTGAAGGTCACAGGAAGTCTCATGGGCTAGAGAGAGTGGGGGGTGGAAGCTCTCAGTCCTTCCCAGGAGAGACTACTGATCTGGGTCCCCAGCCTCACCCCTGGTTAACAGCGACTCCCCAAAACCTCCTGCAGTCCAGTATGGAGCTGCACTGCTCAGGCAGAGAAGCCCATGGCAGAGCTCTGTCCCTACCCCCAGCTGGGTCTGTCCTACGCTGATAGGCACCAGGCCTTTCAAACGTTCCTCAGCATCCTTTTGGAGCTCAGAGTGTATGTTGGGGGGGGAGGCCTGGGGGGGTAGACTGGGAGGGGGACTCTCTGGAACTGCTTCTAGAAGCAGGATGGAAGGGGCTCAGCCACATTCACTGGCTCACCTAGCCCCATGAGACCAGTGACTCCTGAGCCTGCATCCCTAAATATGGGAACCAGTGACCTTCACTCCTCACTGCATTTCTGGAAAACCCCAAGGTCAAAGGTCAGACCACGGATAGGATGGGTCCAAGACACAATCTGCCCACTTGAAAAGGCAGCCCTGGGCTTTCCCATGGGTCTCACCGGCATAGCTATGGAAAAGCAGGAAGAGCCATCGTTACCTCCCCGATGTATCTGGCGCCCCCTGCTGGTCACTGGGAGCACAGTCTCCAATTCAAAGTTAGGAAGCAGCTGGCTACAAACAGAAAAAAGTCAGGGTGGGGGAGGCTGACATCTGAACTGCCCCTGGGGTCTCACAGGGTTCACCCCAGCCCTCATAGCCCTGGGTTGCTCCGTTGACACCGCTCACCTGGGGTGCATACACACTCCTACAAACTCTCATCGGGAAGGTCTACGTCTACAGGAGGGCAGATTCTGGACACTGTGGTCCAGGAGGCTGGCTTACAGAAGGCCATGGGATGCCCACCGTGTTCATCAGCACTGTCTCTGGTGGAGCTGAGGTGCAAAGACTGACCACCCTTGGCCACCATGGTGAGAGGAAGCGCCTTCAGCCGAGCAAGCCGTGTAGGAGTTCTCTGGTCAGCAACGTGACTGAGGCCCCACACAGCTGGCATCAGCTGCAGGGCACGTGTGTAGCGATGCTTCTAGATGGATCCAGCACCAGCCACCGAGTCCCCGGCCTTTAAATTATCCCCACTGAGGACCCAGATTCTATAGAGCAGAGGCAAGCTGTTTTCACTGTGCCTTACGTACTAAAACCATTTGTCCTACACCATGATGTTTGATGTGAAGTGGGCTCATCACAAAATAAGTAAAAGGAGCTGAAGACAAAATACAGTGGGTGAAGGGCTAGCCTCTGGACATGCAAAGCCCTGGGCTCAATCCTCAGGGCTGCATAAACCAGGGCAGGCACGCCTACACTCCCAGCACTCAGGAAGTAGAGGCAAGAGCGTAAGGGATTCAGGCTCATCCTAGCTACACAGAAAGTTTAAGGCCAACCTGGACTACATGAGACCCTGTCTCAAAAAAAGCAAAGAATAGGGCTGGAGAGATGGCTCAGCAGCTAAGAGCACTGGCTGCTGTTCGAGAGGACCTGGGTTCAAACCCAGCACCCACAACCATCTGTTACTCCAGTTCCAGGAAAGCCTACGCCGTCTTCTGGCTTCTACCGGCACCAAGCTCATCCATGGTATATAGACACACATACAGACAAAATTCCCATGCACAAAGCTAGGTAGATAAATACCTTTAAAGCAAGGAACGGGGGCTGGGAGGTGGTGGTACACACCTTTCATTCCAGCACTCAGGAGGCAGAGGCAGGCAGATCTCATAACACTAGGGTTTGGGAGGCAGAGGGTCCTAGTTAGGGTTACTGTTGCTATGATGAAACACCATGACCAAAAGCAAATTGAAGAGGAAAGAACTTACCCTTCCAAAGTCAGGGCAGGAACTCAAGCAGGGCAGGAACCTGGAGGCAGGAGCTGATGCAGAGGCCATGGAGGGGTGCTGCTCACTGGCTTGCTCGCCAAGGCTTGCTCCACCTGCTTTCTTACAGAACCCAGGACCACCAGCCGAGGGATGACCCCACCACAGTGGGCTGATGGGTCCTCACTTACAGGCTTGCCTACTGCCCAATCTTATGGAGGCATTTCCCCAGTTGAGGCGCCCTCCCTTCTGATGGCCAGCTTGTGTCAAATTGATGTAAAACTAACCAGCACACAGAAGCAGACGGGCCTTGAAAAAGTTCAGGGTCAGCTTGTTCTATGTAGTAAGTTCCAGAACAGCCAGAACCACATAGCGAGATTATGTCTAAATTATAAAATAAAATTCCTGTTTTGTTTCTTTTCGTTATTGTGTTGTTGGTTGATTGGTTTTTCGAGACAGAGTTTCTCTGTGCAGCCCTGGCAGTCCTGGAACTCACACTGTAGACCAGGCTGGCCTTGAACTCAGAGATCTGCCTACTTCTGCCTCCTGAGGGTTAGGATTAAAGGTGCGCACTACCACTGCCCAGGTTCAATTTTGTTTCTTTCTAAAGATTTGCTTTTTTTTTTTTTTTCAGGAGGCAGAGGCATCTCTGAGTTTGAGGCCAGCCTGGTCTACAGAGTGAGTTTCAGAACAGCCAGGGCTACACAGAAAAACCCTGTCTTGAAAACATAACAATAACACACACATAACCAACAACAAGATATATGTACTTATTTTATACATCTGAGTGTTTTACTTGCAAGTACATATATGCACTGTATGGATGCCCTCAGAACCCAGAAGAGGGTGTTGTATCCTCTGGAATTGGGGTACAGAGGGGTGCGAGCTATCGCCTGAATGCTAGGAACAGAACCCAGATCCTCTAGAAACCCCTGAGCCATCTCTCTAGACCCTAAAACACGCACGCGCAAGCCGGGCGTGGTGGCGCACGCCTTTAATCCCAGCACTCGGGAGGCAGAGGCAGGCGGATTTCTGAGTTCGAGGCCAGCCTGGTCTACAGAGT